>NC_064826.1:107850000-108153030 GCF_024166365.1 Elephas maximus indicus | reverse complement strand
CTCCTCACCAGCATCCCTCTCCAACCTATTGTCCAGTCCAATCCATATCTGAAGAGTTGGCTTTCAGAATGGTTCCTGTCCTGGGCCAACAGAAGGTCTGGGGGCCATGACCACTGGGTTCCTTCTAGTCTCAGCCAGACCATCAAGTCTGGTCTTTTTATGAGAATTTGGGGTCTGCATCCCACTGGTCTCCTGCTCCCTCAGGGGTTCTCTGTTGTGTTCCCTGTCAGGGCAGTCATCGGTTGTAGCCGAGCACCATCCAGTTCTTCTGGTCTCAGGATGATGTAGTCTCTAGTTCATGTGGCCCTTTCTGTCTCTCGGGCTCGGAATTACCTTGTGTCCTTGTTGTTCTTCATTCTTCTTTGCTCCAGGTGGGCTGAGACCATTTGATGCCTCTTAGATGGCTGCTTGCTAGCGTTTAAGACCCCAGACGCCACTGTTCAAAGTGGAATGCAGAATGTTAATAGATTTTATTATGCCAATTGACTTAGATGTCCCCTGAAACCATGGTCCCCAAACCCCTATCCCTGCTACACTGGCCTTTGAAGCATTCAGTTTATTCAAGAAACTTCTTTGCTTTTGGTTCAGAATAGTTATGCTGACCTCCCCTGTATTGTGTGCTGTCTTTCCCTTCACCTAAAGTAGTTCTTATCTACTATCTAATTGGTGAATACCACTTTCCCAACCTCCCTCGCTCCCCACCCTCATAACCACAAAAGAATGTTTTTTCCTCAGTTTAAACTGTTTCCCAAGGTCTTATAATAGTGGTCTTATACAATATTTATCCTTTTGCAACTGACTAATTTCACTCAGCATAATGCCTTCCAGGTTCCTCCATGTTATGAAATGTTTCAGGGATTCCTCACTGTTCTTTATCGATGCGTAGTACTCTATCATGTGGATATATCATAATTTATTTATCCATTCATCCATTGATGGGCACCTTGGTTGCTTCCATCTTTTTGTTATTGTAAACAGTGTTGCAATAAACATAGGTGTGCATATATATATTTGTTCATGTAAAGGCTCTTATTTCTCTAGAGTATATTCCAAGGACTGGGATTGCTGGATCTTATGGTAGTTCTATTTCTAGCTTTTTAAGGAAGTGCCAAATTGATTTCCAAAGTGGTTGTACCATTTTACATTCCCACCAGCAGTGTAGAAGTGTTCCAATCTCTCCACAGCCTCTCCAACATTTATTATTTTGTGTTTTTTGGATTAATGCCAGCCTTGTTGGAGTGAGATGAAATCTCATTGTAGTTTTGGTCTGCATTTCTCTAATGGCTAGTGATCGTGAACCTTTCCTCATGTATCTGTTAGCTACCTGAATGTCTTCTTTAGTGAAGCGTCTATTCATATCTTTTGCCCATTTTTTAATTGGGTTATTTGTCTTTTTGTAGTTGAGTTTTTGCAGTATCATGTAGATTTCAGAGATCAGGTGCTGATCGGAAATGTCGTAGCTAAAAACTTTTTCCCAGTCTGTAGGTAGTCTTTTTACTCTTTTGGTGAAGCCTTTGGATGAGCATAGTTGTTTGATTTTTAGGAGCTCCCAGTTATCTAGTATTTCTTCTCCATTCTTAATAATGATTTGTATACCGTTTATGCCATGTATTAGGGCTCCTAACATTGTCCCTATTTTTTCTTCCATGATCTTTATCGTTTTAGATTTTGTATTTAGGTCTTTGATCCATTTTGAGCTCTTTTTTGTGCATGGAGTGAGGTATGGGTCTTGTTTCATTTTTTTGCAGATGGATATCCAGTTATGCCAGCACCATTTGTTAAAAAGACTGTCTTTTCCCCGTTTAACTGTTTGGGGGCCTTTGTCAAATATCAACTGCTCATAGGTGGATGGATTTAAGTCTAGATTCTCAATTCCGTTCCATTGATCTAAGTATCTGTTGTTGTACCAGTACCAGGCTGTTTTGACTATTGTGGCAGTATAATACGTTCTAAAATCAGGTAAACTAAGTCCTCCCACTCCGTTCTTCTTTTTCAGTAATGCCTTATTTATCCGGGGCCTCTTTCCCTTCCATACAAAGTTGGTGATTTGTTTCTCCATCTCATCAAAGAATGTCAGTGGGATTTGGATCAGAATTGCATTAAACATATAGATCGCTTTTGGTAGAATAGACATTTTTATAATGTTAAGTCTTCCTATCCATGAGCAAGGTATGTTTTTCCACTTATGTAAGTCTCTTATGGTTTCTTGCAGAAGTGTACTATAGTTTACTTTGTATAAGTCTTTTACATCTCTGATGAGATTTATTCCTAAGTATTTTATCTTCTTGGGGGCTACTGTAAATGGCATTGATTTGGTGATTTCCTCTCCGATGTTCTTTTTGTTGGTGTAGAGGAAGCCAACTGATTTTTGTATGTTTATTTTGTATCCCGATACTCTGCTCAACTCTTCTATTAGTTTTAGTAGTTTCCTTGAGGATTCCTTAGGGTTCTGTGTATAAGATCATGTCATCTGCAAATAGAGATACTTTTCCTTCTTCCTTGCCAATCTGGATGCGCTTTCTTTCTTTATCTAGCCTAATTGCTCTAGCTAGGACCTCCAACACAATGTTGAATAAGAGCCGTGATAAAGGGCATCCTTATCTGGTTCCTGATCTCAGTGGGAATGCTTTCAGGCTGTCTCCATTTAGGATGATGATGGCCGTTGGCTTTATATAAATGCCCTTTATTATGTTGAGAAATTTTCCTTCTATTCCTATTTTGCTGAGAGTTTTTATCAGGAATGGGTGTTGAACTTTGTCAAATGCCTTTTCTGTAACAATTGATAAAATCATGTGATTCTTGTCTTTTGTTTTATTTATGTGGTGGATTACATTAATTGTTTTTCTAATGTTGAACCATCCCTGCCTACCTGGTATGAATCCTACTTGGTCATGGTGAATTGTTTTTTTGATATGTTGTTGAATTCTATTGGTTAGAATTTTGTTGAGGGTTTTTGCATCTAAGTTCATGAGGAATATAAATCTATAATTTTCTTTTCTTGTGGTGTCCTTACCTGGTTTTGGTATCAGGGATATGGTGGCTTCATAGAATGAGTTTGGTAGTATTCTGTCCTTTTCTATTCTCTGAAATACCTTTAGTAGTAGTGGTGTTAACTCTGCTCTGAATGTTTGGTAGAACTCTGCAGTGAAGCCATCCAGACCAGGGCTTTTTTTTGTTGGGAGTTTTTTGATTACCTTTTCAATCTCTTCTTTTGTTATGGATCTATATAGTTGTTCTACCTCTGTGTTAGTTTAGGTAGGTAGTGTGTTTCTAGGAATTCATCCATTTCTTCTAGGCTTTCAAATTTTTCGTAGTAATCTGATATGATTCTTTTAATTTCAGTTGGGTCTATTGTAATATTACCCATCTCATTTCTTATTTGGGTTATTTGCTTCCTCTCCTGTTTTTCTTTTGTCAGTTTGGCTGGTGTTTTATCCATTTTGTTGATTTAAAAAAAAAAAATTTGGGTATTGTTAATTCTTTCAATTGTTTTTCTGTTTTCCATTTCATTTACTTCAGCTCTAATTTTTACTCTTCGTTATCTTCTGGTGACTGTGGGTTTCTTTTGTTGCTCTCTTTCTATTTGTTCAAGTTGTAGAGATAATTCTTTGATTTTGACCCTTTCTTCTTTTTGGATGTGTGTATTTATGGATATAAATCAGCCTCTGAGCACCACTTCTGCTGTGTCCCAAAGGTTCTGACAGGAAGTGTTTTCATTCTCATTGGATTCTATGAATTTCTTTATTCCATGCTATATGTCTTCTGTAATCCAGTCTTTTTTGAGCAGGGTATTGTTCAGTTTCCAAGTCTTTGATTTCTTTTCCCTGCTTTTCCTGTTATTCATTTGTACTTTTATGACTTTATGGTCAGAGAAGATGCTTTGTAATATTTCAATGTTTTGGATTCTGCTAAGGCTTGCTTTATGACCTAGTATGTGATCTATTCTAGAGAATGTTCCACGTGCACTAGAAAAGAAAGTATACTTGGCTAGTGTTTGGTGGAGGGTTCTGTATTTTTCTATGAGGTCAAGTTGGTTGATTGTGGCATTTAGATCTTCTGTGTCTTTATTGAGCTTCTTTCTCAATGTCCTGTCCTTCACTGAAAGTGGTGTGTTGAAGGCTGTTACTATTATTTTGGGGTTGTCTATCTCACTTTTCAATGCCGATAGAGTTTGTTTTATGTATCTTGCAGCCCTGTCATTGGGTGCATAAATATTTAATATGGTTATATCTTCTTGGTGTATTGTCCCTTTAGTCATTATATAGTGTCCTTCCTTATCCTTTATGATGGACTTAAAGTCTATTTTGTCAGAAATTAATATTGCCACTCCTGCTCTTTTTTATTTGTTGTTTACTTAATATATGTTTTTTCCATTCTTTGAGTTTGTTTGTCTCCCTAAGCTTAAGGTGTGTCTCTTGTAGGCAGCGTACAGATGAATCTTGTTTTTTAATCCACTCTGCCATTCTCTGTCTCTTTATTGCTGCATTTAGTCCATTTACATTCAGAGTAATTATGGATAGGTATGAATTTAGTGCTATCATTTTGATGTCTTTTTTTGTGTGTTGTTGACAGTTCCTTTTTCCCACTTAATTTTATGTGCTCAGTAGATTGTCTTTATATATTGTCCTTTCCTCATATTTGTTGTTGTTGATTTTGTTTCCACTGAGTCTCTATTTTTTTCTTGTATTTTATTTTGATGAGCAGGATGGTTTGTCTTCTTTGTGGTTACATTATTATTTACCCCTATTTTTCTAAATTTAAACCTAGCTTTTGTTTTTTTATATTGCCATATCTTCCTTTCCATATGGAAGGTGTATGAATACGTTTCTTAGTCCCTGTTTATTTTTTTAATGTTGTCTTCTTTTATATAATAACATCGCTGTTACCGTGTTTTGAGGGTTTTTTTTGTTGTTTTTTTTTTCTAATTCTTGCTTTGTTTTTTTTGGATTTCCCTGTCTGGGTTGACTTCTAGTTGCTCTGCCCAGTGTTCTAGTATTGGGTTGATACCTGATATTATTGATTTTCTAACCAAAGAATTCCCTTTATTATTTCTTGTAGTTTAGGTTTGGTATTTACGAATTCCCTAAACTTGTGTTTATCTGGAAATGTCTTAATTTCACTTTCATATTTAAGAGACAGTTTTGGTGGATATATGATTCTTGGCAGGCAATGTTTTTCCTTCAGTTTTTTAAATATGTCATCCCATTGTCTTCTTGCCTGCATGGTTTCTGCTGAGCAGTCCAAGCTTATTCTTATTGACTCTCCTTTTGTAGGTGACTTTTCGTTTATCCCTCACTGTTCTTACATTTCTCTTTATCTTTGGTTTTGACAAGTTTGATTATGATATGTCTTGGTGCCTTTCTTTTAAGATCTATCTTATGTGGAGTTCAATGAGCATCTTAGATAGATATCTTCTCATCTTTCACGATATTAGGGAAGTTTTCTCCTAACGAATCCTCAACAATTCTCTCCGTATTTTCTGTCATCCCTCCCTGTTCCGGTACTACGATCACTTGTAGGTTATTTCTCTTGATAGAGTCCCATATGATTCTTAAGGTTTCTTCATTTTTTTTAATTCTTTTATCTGATTTTTCTTCAAATATATTAGTTTCAAATGATTTATCTTTGAGTTCAGAAATTCTAGCTTCTACTTGCTCAGTTCTGCTCCTCTGACTTTCTATTGAGTTGTCTAATTCTGTAATTTCATTGTTAATCTTCTGAATTTCTGATTGCTGTCTGTCTATGGATTTTTCCAGCTTATTAAACTTTTCGTTATGTTCCTAAATAATCTTTATTATTTCTTCAGTTCCTTTATCTGTGTGTTCCTTGGCTTGTTCTGTGTATTGCCTCATTTCCTTCCTGATTTCTTGAAGGGTTCTGTATATTAAACTTTTGTATTCTACACCTGATAATTCCAGGAATACACTTTCATGTAGAAGATCCCTGGATTCTTTGTTTTGAGAGCCTGTTGAGGTGATCATGGCCTGTTTCTTTATTTGACTTGATATTGACTGTTGCCTCTGAGCCATCTATAAGTTATTGTATTATTTTATGCTTGCTTACTGTGTCGTAGCTGCTTGCTTTGTTTTGTTTTGGTATACCTCTATGGGTTGCTTGAGTGAGCTAGCTTGATTATTTTCATCTTTGGAGGGCTGGTGTCCTGTCACCAGCTGGCCAGAGCTGTTATCAGATATATCAGTCTAGGAGCCCATTCAGTTTTCTCGTATGAATTCACCTCAGGTTTCCAGGTAGCTGATCATCAAGTGTGTGGGACAGACTCTGTCCTATAGTCTTAGAGGGGCAGGGGTGATTGGTGTATATGCCGGTATCTGACTGCAGCAGGGGATCATGCTCTGAACAAGGTGGGGGGCTGAGAACCAATCCCCAAGTGTCTCTGAGGAAAATGCATCTCTGTTCCCTAGAGCATGCTGGTGGGTGGGTTCTGCAGAGGGACCATGGGCACCCAAAGTTTTTGGTTGTAAGGACTGGGAGGTACCAGTTATCTTTGGACCCCCGTCACGAGTGGATGGGTGACCTGAGTGGAACTACCAGTCTTTAGGTCCCTCATGTTGGTAGGTGAGGACCTTGTTTAATAGGCAAAGCAATGTCAGACATCAAACACCCACCTCTCCAGCACACTGCTGAAATGGTTGGAGTTTGCCAACAAGGGCCTATTCTTCCAAAATAGGCCCACACAGGTCCATGCAGAAGGGAAAGGTACTCAAGGCCCACGGACAGTTTATGCCTGGACAGGAGCTACTTCTGTCCTGAGCTCCCCCGGTTAATGGAGCTAGCAAATTTTCTTTTTCCCCCAGTTGCAAATTTTTTCCTTCCCCAAGGCTGGGAGGGTGGCTCTAGGTGCTCACCAGGGCCTATCTGAGGCCCAGGGATTCAGCTGCTGAGGCCAGCTTGGGGGTGGTGGGGGGCATGTTAAAATATACGCAAGTACTTAGCTTTTGCCAAGAGCGCCATTCTTCTCAGGTTCTGGAGGTGTGAGTAGGCTGTGTGGCTGGCTGCTTCTCCCTGAGGAAACTGCAGCCAAATGCTAGGACCAGCCCACCGCCGCTGCCGCTGCTCAGGGAATGGTGCCTGAGGGCTCCCCACGATTCAGGTCCAGTAACTCCTCTCCACTTCTGAATGGCCTCTTCCTCCCCCTGCCCCTCAATTCATTGTCTAAGCTTGCCTTTGATGCTCAGGGCTCCCAGCTTGTTACAAATATACTCGTTTCACTTGTTTTCTTGCGTCTTTTTTGTCAAGAGGGCTTGCCGGAAGCATCTGTCTATTCCACCATCTTGGTTCCACCTCCCTCAACACATCTTTTTGGGGGACACAATTTAATCCATAACAGGGAGTGAGAGAGAAGCCCAGGGAAGATAATAAGTGTTCCCTCATACTTCTGCCATACTCCAAGCCAGTCACTTTCCTGAAACAGTAATTATTTTGCGTATGTATCTGTCTCCTCAGTGAGCCTTATTTTAATCATTTTTGTATCCCTAGCAACCAAGAATTAATATCCATCAAATCCAATTCATGGAATGAGTCAGTGTTTCAATAAACATAACCTTATGATTTAAATTTTGTGCTTTTTTTTTCTTTTGCATTTTCCCTTTTATTCTTATTAAGAAATAAGAACAATAAGATTGTTGTTGTAATAGAATTTATCATCTATCTTTTGATTGCTTGAATGGTCTTTAACCTCTATTTTACAGTTTTTCTTTAAAAAAATATTCTTTTTTTTAGAGCTTGACTTTTTGATAAAGTACTGATCTTCATTGCTGGCCAACAGGAGTAGAAGGAAATGAATATACCTTTGACTGATATGAGCCTATAGTATAATAGGGTTACTTTATTTTTCTAGTGTCCCTAAAAAAAAGACAAAAATTCATCCCAAAATGGATAGGGGCAAGCTATTTTAGTAACAAAATCACTTCCCAAACCAAACCAAACCAAACCCATTGCTGTCAAGTTGATTATGACTCATAGCGATCCTATAGGACAGAGTAGACCATATGAATATACGTTATATGTATCTTATAAACATAAGGAGCCCTGGTGGCACTGTGGTTAATCGCTCAGCTGCTAAGTGAAAAGTCAGGAGTTTGAACCCACCAGCTGCTCTGCAGGAGAAAGATGTGCAGTCTGGTCCTGTAAAGATTATAGCCTTGGAAACCCTGTGGGACAGTTCCGCTCTGTCCTAGAGGGTCATTATGAGCCAGAATCAACTCGACAGCAGTGGCTTTGGTTTGTTGTCTTCTAACATAAAAACAACATTAAAAATTTAATAATTGGCATTTTAATATGTTCTCAAGAATCAAGCTTTATTTTCAAAGTTTTGGATAAAAGAGTTATCATCTGAATTATGAAAATAAAATATGATTTTCAGTAATTTCAAACCAAGGAAAAATAGAGCACATTTTAGAAGACTGTATGTTGAAATAAGTTCGAAAAAAATACATGATATCAAATGTATTGATCACACCAACGTAGCTAAGACTTCAGCTCTCATAGAACCATTAAAAAAAAAAAAGGAATACATAAACATAAGCTGACAGACACTTTAACCACATAATGTAGAATACACACAAGACAATGTTTCGAAGGAAAAATACATATTCAGAAAAACACCAATTTATGAAGTTTAGTTTCTTTTTTGCAATGACAAATTAAAATATATGGAACTAAGGGGATTGAGGTAGTTGGAAGGTTCTTGAAGACACCTTAGTGCTGTCTTTTGGGTAATAATCATCTCCACAAAAAAGTGAATACAGAAACACTTGGTGGAATTTTACTTACAAACTACTGAACACACAATGTGAGAGGAGACATGCATTCATAGTATAATAGCAAGTCCAAAACTAGTAAAAAAAAAAAAAAAAAATCAGTTCAATGCTTTAAATTTAAATAATGGAAAGATGAAGGTTTTCATCTAAATTATCCATTATTTCACATAGTTTTAAGTCTGCCTATCTCTTTGTTGAAGTCCCTGGGTGGTGCAAGCAGGTAACATGCTCAGCTGCTAACCGAAAGATTGGATTGAAGGTTTGAGTCCACCCAGAGGCACTTAGAAGAAAGACCTGGCAATCTACTTCCAAAAAATCAGCCACTGAAAATCCTATGGAGCCCCGTTCTGCTTTGACACACCTTGAGTGTGTAGCCATAATATCAGAGTCAGCTCTACAGTAACTAGTTAATTTCTTTACTGAGGCCAAGCCCCCCAAGCCAATATTGATAAGATGTTTAATATCAATTTAAGTTGCGAAATACGTTATCTACTGAGTCAGTGTGGATATCATGTCTCAATGGAAGCCATTTTCTAAGAAAGCCCCTGGCAGGATTTCTGGCCTTTTTTGTGGAAATCTCCAGACATAAGTAGGTTTGTATTCACCTCTAAAAATTACATTTCCTCTCCAGACACACGTACCCAGGTCTGGCGGGCCTGAAGCTTACACATTGTAAGTACCACGTTAAAATTTGTAGACAAAACTATGAGCCACATCATCAAAATAGGAGATTTTCCAAAACCAGCTTCTAGTTGCATTCATTTCCAGCTTTATCGTTCCACTATTCTCACAATCTTCTGGTGCCAGACATTGTAGGACACACCCTCACTGCCATTTCACCTTTGCTTCCTGGCCTGGTGTACACCTGCTTGCTAATGTTTGGCCCATGGGTCTTTTCTGCACAGGCAGTTCTGGACTTTCAATTATTTGTTTTTTTAGAATTTTGCACAATATATTGCATTTATGTCACCAAACTACCTTTCAGTCACTGTCAGTGATTCTGTACTACTGCATGGGGACCATGTCTCCCAGCTTACCCCTAGGATGGAAAGGGTCTGGACTCCACCAACTGAGCAGAAATGTCCACCAATTGGCATTATAGAGCAGTTGGCCCAGGGCTAAACAACCCTGTTCATAAGCCTTGGAAATATTGAGTTTTTGGGTCTGATTTATTTATTTATTGTTCCATACATGTGTGCGTTTCTTTGTCTTTCTTTAAATCTGAATGGCTTTAGTTCAGAGCCATGTCTTCACCTGGTTGGCTATCTCCTGTTTCACTATACAGTAGGCTGGTCACAATAATATATTTAAGCTAGAAAAAATATGGCCTTGAGCAATCGCCCCACTTGCCAAATCCTGCGGAAGGCTCTCTCCAGGACATATTGTTGGAGAATTGTAATGCTAAACTTTCTCTTTTTAGGTTTGGATGCCTTCTTTTAATGTCCATTTTTACTGCTGTTATAAAAAAAAAAAAGTCCCAAACCGAGACAAACTTATTTTAGCCATCTGTGAGTACCAAAGACTGGTGTATCTCTTTAGTATCCAAATATAGCATTTTCATGTGTTAGGCAATATCCAAAAATGTATGTCACAATATAATCAAATCTGATCTTTAAAACATTTTAGTAGAACTAATGGAACATTGCGGTGGAGGGTAGTGCAGGTTTATAGTTTCTCTTTTTCTTGAGAATGATTCCATCAATAGCCTCGGTGGGTATCATCTCCCTTAATCTTCAACTCAACTTCAGGAAACAGCAGAAGATGGTAAATCCCCCAGCAACATCATTTTCTTGATGGTTCAGGAATAATATTTTGGAGGTATTATCTGTGCAGTTCAACAGCTTTAGCAAAAGATTTACTTCTTTCAGCAAAGCAGAAATTTAGCTTGAAAAAAGTGTGATGGAGAATCGGTGTAGAAAATGTTTCCCCTTTACATACTTCACTTTAAGCAAAGACTCAGAATAAGGGGTGGAATGAGAGTCACATAGTTTTGAATTTCATATGGTGCCCCAAACGCCAAAAGCAATATACCCTTCAATCAAAGGGAAAATTATAACCCTGAGCTGCATTTCTATCAGAGGAAAGCAAATGTTGTGATTTGCGCACTGAAATCAAATTTAACTGGAATGATTCAATAAAACGATGGTATCATCATGAATGTTTCCCTTTTTCTTAAGGTTTGATTAGTCTAGACACCTGAGTTAAGAAATGACTTCTGCTTGAAACTTCAAAGTACACTTGGCAACTTTGATTAAATATTTATGTTAAATGTAGATGATTTAAAATAAAACAGGTTTCAATCAAAACACTAGCAAGCTGGATATACACCCTTGGTGGTTTTAGAGCATCAGTTTATGCCAACATAATTCAAGGTTCAACCAACATTAGGAGTGCATTCGTTACATCTCCACTGCTTAAACAGAGGTCAGGACAGATCTTTGCTTCATGTCGCAGTATCTAAGCATCCTAATATATAGTAATTCCTAGGGATTGTCTAAGAGAATACAGAGAAAGTGAGATACGCCTTCTGGCTTCTCCCTTCCTTCTTCTGTCACAACAGTACAAAACCAGTTGCTGTCCAGTTGGTTCTGACTTATGGTGACCCCATGTGTACAGAGTAAAATTCAGCTACTTATGGAAGCAGATCACCAGGTCTTGTTTCTAGGCCCCTCTGGGTGGGCTTGAACTGCCAGCCTTTCAGTTAGTAGTTGAGCACTTAACAGTTTATGCCACTCAGGGGCTCCACCTATCCCCATATATATATATATATATAAAAAAAAAACCAAACCCATTGCCGTCTAGTCAATTCTGACTCATAGCTGCCCTATAGGACAGAGTAGAACTGCCCCATACAGTTTCCAAGGAGCACCTGGTGGGTTCCAACTGCCAGCCTTTTTGTTAGCAGCAGTAGCTCTTAACCATTACGCCACCAGGGTTTCCATCCCCGTATATAAACGTTCCTGTAAATAAAATTTTAAAATACCTCTTAAAAAAAAAAATTTTAGGGCAAGTCTAATTCATAAACTTTCCTTTCTAAAATGTTCTCAGTTCTGATCTTAGTTACCTTGTACTACTGTAACACAAATACCGTAAGTGGGTGACTTAAAGCACAGGAATTTATTTTCTCACGGTTCTGGAAGCTAGAAGTCCAAATCAGAGTCCAGGCTGTGTTGACTTCTTCTGTGAGCCTTTCTTCTAATTTCTGGTGTCTGCCAATGATCCTTGACATTCCTTTGCTTATAGATGATCCTCACATGTTGTCTGTCTTCCCCTCTGTGTGTGTGTCTCTGTGTCTATTCTGGTCTTCTTATAACTCAGAAGGGGTTAGATTAAGAACCCACCCTACTTGGATGGTATCCAAGTAACATAACAAAAAAACCCTATTTCCAAACAATTACATTCACAGGTATAAAGGTTAGAATCTCAAAGTGTATTTTGAGAGGACACAATTTAATCCATATCAGTTCTTACCCCAGATTATTTGTGAATTAACATGTATTTGTTCAATCCATAATAATCGTATTTCCATTTTTTTGTGCTAAATCTATAAAGTATTTGTATGCATATTCTCAAAGAGAGCATCAATAGCTATTTAATTGCCCATGTCAGGAGCATGGAAGTCACCCTTTCTTTCCACAACCCATCAAATACTAAGCATTGTCAAAACTACTCACTAAGTTTTGTATCTATTGCCTAACCTACCTTCTACCCAGTTCCACTCCTTACAGCCGCTGTGTTAGCTCAGGCTCTTATCCCTCCAAATGAGAAAACTGCCACCAATGCTACTAGTGCCCGCATCCTGAGTACCTTTCTAGTTGGCCATAACCTACCCACACACTGCTTGCAGAGAAAAATCAAAGCAAAACCAATTGCCCTCGAGTCAATACCAACTCATGGTGACCCCATGTGTGCCAGAGCCGCACTTCATAGAGTTTTCAAGGCTGCGACTTTCCAGAAGCAGATCTCCAGGCTTTTTTTTCTGAGGCACATGTGAGTAGGTTTGAACTGCCAACCTTTCGGTAAGTAATTGAGTGCTTAACCCTTTGTACCAGTCAGGGACTCAGCTTCCTTCGATAGTGCTGCTATATTGCCTACACTTCTAAACATCATATACTTTTAGTCTGAATCTGGGAAGAAGACAAATTCTTAAAGTCATTAAAGTAAAAAGTATTTGTCCAGATTGCCTGCTGGCTGTGAGTTCCAACTCGACTCCATATGCCCTTTAAATAGTGTAAATTCCTTCCAGATCCTTGAAATATTTTACTATTTTTACTTCTTAATTTTATGAACTTTCATCTTTCCCTAGTTTTTATAGGTGGGCCTTTAAATGAGAAATGGGAGAATTAAAGCATAAACTGCAAGTCAGGCAGAGATTTTTAAATGGCAAACATTTTAACACATTTCCGAGCAGTTTTTTTTTTTTTTTTTTTCATAAGAGTCTCTGGGTGGCACATACAGTTAAGTACTTGACTGCAAACTGAATGATTGGGGGCTCAAGCCCACCTAAAGGCACCTGGGAAGACAGGCTTGGTGATCTGCTTCTGAAAGGTCAGAGCCTTGAAAATTCTTCTTTTGTAGTAGTTATACTCTGCACATATGTGGTCATCCCGAGTCAGAATCAATTAGATGACAACTGACAGAACATTTTTTTTTAATGCATCATGCTTATCAGAGGCCATAATGTAAGTCCTAGATTGTAACACTATTAACACACATCATACATTTTAGAGGGAAAGTTATCTAAAGAACGAATTTGGGAAGGAAATGTCACATTTAAGGAAAAGAAAAAAAGATAAATCAGGCAACATTTTCTAAAACTATTCCTTACATTATAACATATATACTTTTTTATTGTCTTGTTAATTTTGTATCATGTCATGTTGTTGCTGTTAGGCATCTTCGAGTTGGTCCCAACTCATACAGACCCTATGGAAAACAGAGTGAAACACTGCCCGATCCTGTGCCTTCCTCACAACCGTTGCTATCCTTGAGCCCATTGTTGTAGCCACTAGGTCAATCCATGTCACTGAGGGTCTTCTTTGCTGGCCCTTTACTTTACCAAGCATGGTGTCCTTCTCCGAGGACTAGTCCCTCCTGATAACATGTCCAAAGTACATGAGACAAAGTCTAGCCACCCTTGTTTCTAAGGAGCATTCTGGCTGTACTTCCAAGACAGACATGTTCATTCTTCTGGCAGTCTGTGGTATGCCATGGTATGTTCAATATTCTTTGCCAGCAACATAATTCAAAGACATCGATTCTTCTTTGTTCTTCCTTATTCATCGTCCAGCTTTCGTATGCATACGAGGTGATTGAAAACACATGGCTTGGTTCAGGCACACTTTAGTCTTCAAGGTGACATCTTTGATTTTCAACACTTTAAAGAGATTTGCCCAACCTTTTTGCAAGCATATCTGCCCAATGCAATGTGTTCTTGGATTTCTTGGCTGCTGCTTCCATGGGTGTTGATTGTGGATCCAAGTAAAATGAAATCCTTAACAGCTGCAATATTTTCTTCGTTTCTCATGATGCTGCTTATTGGTCCAGTTGTGTGGACTTTTGTTTTTTTATTTTGAGGTGTAACCCATACAGAAGGCTGTAATTTTTGATCTTCATCAGTAAGCGCTTCAAGTTCTCTTTGCTTTCAGCAAGCAAGGTTTTGTCTTTTGCATAATGCAGGTTGTTAATGATTCTTCCTCCAATCCTGATGTCCCATTCTTCTTCATATAGTCCAGCATCTCAGAATATTTGCTCAGCATGCAAGTTGAATAGGTATGGTGAAAGGATACAACCCTGACGCATGCTTTCCTGATTTTAAACCACACAGTATCCCCTTGTTCTGTCCAAATGACTGCCTCTTGATCTACGTACAGGTTCATCAAAAGCACATTTAAATGTTCTGGAATTTGCAATATTATCCATAATTGCAATGTTATCCATAATTTGTTGTGATCCACACAGCCAAATGCCTTTTCATAGTCAATAAAACACAGGCAAATATCTTTCTGGTATACTCTGTTTTCAGCCAGGATGCACCTGATATCAGCAATGATATCCTTCATTTCACTTCCTTTTCTGAATCTGGCTTGAACTTCTGGCAGTTCCCTGTTGCTTACTGCTACAACTGCTTTTGAATAATCTTCAACAAACATTTACTTGATTTGTGGTATTAATGATATTGTTTGATAATTTCCGCATTCTGTTGGATCACCTTTCTTTGGAATGGGCATAAATATGGATCTTTTCCAGTCAGTTGGCCAGCAAGCTGTCTTCCAAATTTCTTGACATAGGCAAATCTCTTTCCACAGATGTAGTCGATTTGATTCTTGTATATTCTATCTGGCAAGGTCCACGTGTATAAAAAAAACGTGTATAGTCACCATTTATGTCGTTGAGAAAAGGTATTTGCAATAAAGAAGTCATTGGTCTTGCAAAATTCTTTCATGCAATTCTGGCATCATTTCTGTCACTAAGGTCATATTTTCCAACTACCAATCCTTCCTCTTTGTTTCCAACTTTTGAATTCCAATCACCAGTAATTATCAATGAATCTTGATTGCATATTTGATCAATTTCAGACTGCAGAAGTTGGTAAAAATCTTCAACTTCCTCATCTTTGACATTAGTGGTTTGTGGGTACATTTGAGTAATAGTCGTATTAGCTGGTATTCCTTGTAGGTGTATGGATAGTATCCTATCACTGACAGCATTTTACTTCAAGATAGATCTTTAAATGTTCTTTGTGATGATAATGTGACTCCATTGCTCTTCAATTTGTCATTCCCGGCATAGGAGACCATGTAATTATCTGATTCAAAATGGCCAATAGCAGTCCATTTCAGCTCACTAATGCCTAGGATATTGATCTTTATGCATCCCATTTCATTTTTGATGACTTCTAATTTCCCTAGATTCATACTCTGTATTTTCCATGTTCTGATTATTAATGAACGTTTGCATTTGCTTCTTCTCATTTTAAGTCTTGCCACATCAGCAAATGAAGGTCCTGAAAGATTGACTCCATCCATGTCATTACAGTTGACTCTACTTTGAGTAGGCAGCTCTTGCTCACTTGTATTTTGAGTGCCTTCCAATCTGAGGGGCTCATCTGATATCAGACTATGTTCTGCTGCTATTCATAAGGTTTTTATTGGACAGTTTTTTTCAGAAGTAGACCACCAGATCCTTCTTTCCAGTCTGTCTTAGTCTGGAAGCTCTGCTGAAACCTGTCCACCATGGATGACCCTGGTGGTATTTGAAATACCAGTGGCATAGTTTCCAACATCACAGCAACACACAAGTCACCACAGTACAACAATCAGGCAGATGCATGAGGATACGTAAATACATTTTATTTTTATTTCTTTTGCTGAAAAAGTACATGCTTGTTGTAAAAAACTCAAACAGTATGTATTTTTAAATGTGAAAACACAAAGCCCCCCACTGAGTGTTTACTACTCTAGGGTAGTTAATGTAAAAGGAGTATTGTGCATTCTCCCAGGAGACTGAATTTCTTCAGCAGCTTCCCACTGCTGACAGAGTAAATTACACTGACCTTAGAATTCCTCACTTGCACCTTCCCTCTCTTTTTTCACCCATAGTTGAGCAGAGAATGTAATGACAGGAAAATGCATGTGCTTGAATTTACGTCCCTATCTTGCTGCAACTCTTTATTTCTCAAATTTCAATTAAGCAGCACTTCCAGAATGTTCTTATTGGCATCTCTTCTAGTTAGGCTTATTCTTTTTGCTTATAAGGAGCAAACTCAAGGTGATAATTGCTATTGTTAGTCACTGGCCAGGTAAGTCCAACTTATGGTGTCCCCATGTGTGCAGAGAAGAATTACTCCATACGGATTTCAGATTGTGACATTTCAGAAGCAGATGGCCAGGTTTGTCACCCAAGATGTCAGCCTTGACAATAGAAATTTCTTTCTTGCTCATGTAAGAATCCACTGTACATGTTCCTGGTAAGTAAACAGCTTCCAGAGAGTGGAAGGCTCCGAGACTTGTCCTATCTCATGGCTTTTCCTTCCCTTAAGGCCTCAGGGTCTTCTTTGTTGGATAAGAAAGAGAGTGTATGGGAACTCTGTCTCATAAAGCTCCTTGGGCCAGAAGTGATATACACCTGTTCTACTCACATTACACTGATGAGAACAGGGCATGAGTCTCCATATATTTTTAAGAGAGCCTGGGAAACTGAGTCCATTATTGTGTTGCCAAACCCCACCGGCAGGTCTGTAATAGGAAAAATCTTCATAACAACAGTAGAACTTTATTTTACTCTTTTGCTTATATTATTTATAATTTATATATATATATATATTTGTTTATATATATATATATACATACACATATTACTTGTATTCACTTGTTAAGCCATGTGTGTTTTAATGTCAGATCCAAGAAAGAACTGAAATCAACACCTGAGGGTCTATAAACTTTAACATAAATTTTGAATGAGTGACAAGTGAATCTATCATTTAAAAATCCCAAACATCATTATTGCCAATTTAATTTTTTTTAATTTTATTGGAGACCAAACTGCATATATTAGTTTGCTCAAAGATTTGAGGCAAAGGAGAGGTAAAATAATTTTGAGATACAGCACAAAATACTATGTCATGAGCAGAAACATTACACCCCA
This sequence comes from Elephas maximus indicus, assembly GCF_024166365.1. Taxonomy (NCBI): domain Eukaryota; kingdom Metazoa; phylum Chordata; class Mammalia; order Proboscidea; family Elephantidae; genus Elephas; species Elephas maximus. The sequence goes on along the minus strand of NC_064826.1, from coordinate 108,135,604 downwards.
TTTCAGATCACTTCTGATGACCTGCACCTAGAATGCTCTGTTCTGTGCTAACTCATATGTAAGCATAATGAAGTGAGTTGGTTGGAATTCAGAGAACAACCAAAAGGAGAGCAGAATTGATAGGATTGATTAAGAAAAGGACATGAGAAACTAAATTATAGCTGCCGAGATAACAAAAGCTGCAAGTACTAAATACATGGATTCGAACTGCCAATCTTTTGGTTAACAGTTGAGCTCTTTACCGCTGCGCTACCAGGGCTCTGATACGAATCTACAGCTATATAATTCAATTCTGACCACTATGTATGATTAAACCTGATTTTATTTTTCAATACTTTCATTTAATTCTATACCTTTCATCATGTATGAATACACTCCAATAAAATAAATCATGAAATGTAAATGGAGCCTGCAATTTTAATTAAAATATTTTAAAATGGTTCAAAGTTTTATTCATTTGATAAAATTTTTACTTAGAGCACTATTTTTTTCATTCTCATGTAATGTTTGACATTATCATTTCTTTAACGAAATACTAACATTTAATAAAATATATTACATTGTTAATAAGATTTATCAGGAAGTTGTATCCCTCAAATATTTATATAAGGAAAACTAAAACTCTTAGCCAGATTTAATCCCTGCTGAAAGGTAAAATTGAGTAACTTTTATTATGTGTCACATTTCCTCTTAATATTTCTTTCCTCTTACCTCCACGTGGTTAAAGTAAATGGTCAATGCCACTCATCCTTACTCCGGGTTCTTCAAGATCCCCTTTCAGTGCCTTCCACATGCTCTAGGTAAGCTGTTGTTAATTTGGGGGTACAGAAATGTAGTAATAGGGTATATATAATACTGAAATTAGGATTTAAAATATATTTATAACCTGAATAGACACTGTTTTAAAATCACTTTCTTTTGAGTAGATATATGAAATTTTGTTTATTTCATAGCAAATACAGGTTCTAATTGATGTTGACGCTTGTGCTCAGTGCACACATAGCAACTATGTGCTCTTCTATTAACCTAAAGCTATTGACGACTGTGGTTAAAAATTTTAACTCTACCCAAAGAAGTTGGTCTTTGTTCATCTTTAAAACCTTGTAATTTACCCTGTGATTGAAGTGTCTTTGATGAGGCCTCCAAACCACACATTTGGTGGGGGTTAGCCATGCCAAAAAGGTCCACTTGGTGATATTAGCTGACCTCAGGGGAAAGAGGCATGATTCAATCAATTGTGACTATATAATGAGGCCTCAAAATAAGCTCTGGACACTGAGGCTCCCTTAGCTTTCTGGTTGGTGGAAACATCAATGCTTGTGGGAGGGTAGTGCATCCCTTTTGGGGACATGGAAATCTCTCACTGAGACCCTTCTAGACTTCTCCCTATAAGCATCTTCATTTGTGTTCTTTCTGCTATCATAAAACTGTAATCATAAATATAGTGCTTTCCTGAGTTCTGTGAGTCATTCTAGTAAATTATTGAATCTGTGGGATTAGTGGGAGCCAGAAGGCCAGAAGGAAAGTTGTCTGTGAGGTCACCCAAGCTTGTAGCTGACATCTGAGACCTTGGGCAAACATAGCAGTCTGGAGGGGTGCACTCTTTAGCTTGTGAACTCTGAACTAATTCCAGACAGTAGGGAGAGAGGAAGAAATACTGCACGTACAGTTGAGGTGGAACAGAAATGACATTGCATTGATTTGATTGATCAATACATTTGGTGTCACAAAAATGGAATTTGATTTCCCAACAACCATCCATCCATTCATTCATTCATCCTGACATGTAAACAGATAGATAACAAAAGAAAGTACAATAAATAGCTGGGACCACAAGAGTTCTGAAAGCAGGGATTGGTGGAGGGAGGGTCATCTTAAATTTTCTTGTACTCCCTGGATTTAGTTGTTGTTGTTGTTAGGTGCCATTGAGTCGGTTCTGATTCATAAATATTCATTCATAGATATTCATAGCAACCCCATATATCACAGAACGAAATACCGCCAGGTCCTGCACCATGCTCATAATCGTTGTTATGCTTGAGCCCGTTGTTGTAGCCACTGGATTTAGTAGTCAGTAAATAAATGCTGTTTGCCTTAACTGGCAGCTAATAAATGTGTCTCAGATGTAACATAATGAAATATTATTACTTCTTTAGACATTAGCTCCCTCAACTTCCTTCCCCCTCACCTGTATGTTTTTTACTATCATTTCACCTTTCCAGAATCTCAAAGGAAAAAGGGGCCAATTGAATTGCTACTTCCAAAAGCTGCTCCTCAGTTTTCATCTCTGCAGAATTTGCCAAATATGGGTGTTAACTTCTTCCGGGAACAGAAAGGAAGAGGGAAAAGAAAGTCAGAGAAGGAAAAAGAAAACGACCCCTGCCTTCTGGGTGATGGGAGAATTCAATCTGAAGCCCAAAGCAAATCTTTTATCACCAGGCTGGCAGGCAGTAATTTCTCAAAAAAAAAAAAAAAAAAAAAAATTTGCCATTATCATTATTTGGTGAGCATTAAAGATGCCAAAAACATCTATACCACCTTGCTGTCTGCTGTCAGCTATTAGTGATTAAGATGTGCTTTTGTTTACATTCTCATTTGCCAGAGGGATGCTATCTTGAAAGGAACAATTGAAATGTCATTTCCTTTGATCACTTCCCTGATAAACTTTGTTGGGAAAATTATTGGTTCCTTTCCAACAGTGCTGTTTCCAGTGGCTATAATGCTAATCCTGCAGCAATAAGGAGTAGGTTGACTTACAATAGTGCACTTCTCTCTGCATGAGCATCAACTCCAGGAAGGAACAAGTGTGGAAGGGAGAGTGTGACAGCTGGCTCAGCCTCTCAATCGCCACGACACAAAATGGCAAGCTAAGGGTACGTTGATTGATTTATTTATTTTAAATCAGTGCAAGATGGATCCGAATTTTGCTTTGTTTTACCATTACGTAATGGTGTGTACTCACTGCACAAATATGAAAAATACAAAAATTGATTATCACCTTTAATCTCATCCCAGCATATTCACATTCATGCAAACAGCATATCCCCTATGTACCAGCACATGCTTTCAAAAAACAATATTATGGCATAAACATGTTCTGTAGCCCTTTTGAAAATTAGCAGTAGGCCGTGAACATTCCTCCAAGTCAGTAATAATCTGTGATGAGTATTTCCATGACTTCATTGTGCGTCATTCTGTGTTTTAGGTCTATCAAATTATCCTAATGAGGTATATATGATTGAACCTGGCAGTAAGGATTAGGATTGTGTTTGCTTAGATGGCATCTCCATTCCTAGACAATAGGAGCACCTCCATTCCTAGACAATAGGAACACCTCATATTAACAGTGAAAGGTACCTAGGTAGCACAAATGGTTTGCTCTCGACTTCTAACCTAAAAGTTGGCAATCTGAATGCATCAAGCAGCACCATGGAAGAGAGGCCTGGAAATCTACTTTTGTAAATATTACAGACAAGAAAATCCTATGGAGCCATTCTACTCTGTAACACATGGGTTGTCATGAGTTGGTATCAACTTCACAGAAACACAGAGGAGAATAAAGAGATGATGGGCACTTAAGATGATATATTTTATTTTATATGCAAGACTTATGGTTGAATCAAAGCAGAGTAAGTCGATTCTCCTTACCAATGTTTCATCTCATTTTCCACTTGAGATCTCTTAGACACCCCTGTCAGTTTTGAATCTCTGGTTCAGTGGTCCAGTAGACCAAGAGGAGAGGGGAATAAACAGGGGTCTGAAGGATCTTTTCAAGGAAATTTATTTCCTCATGCTTTCCCAGAAACCGTACACATATTGTTTAATCAATCTATGATAAATCTACCAGTATATATTTATTGAGCCTTGTTCTGGATATTGAAAACCAGTGGTGAATAAGAGAAGGTCCCTGCCCTCGGGGGGTTCATTTTGAGAGAGAACTGGAGTAGACGCTATCAATAAATGTAAACTAAAAAAAAAAAAATTAAATAGAGGTGAAAGCCACGGAAACAATAAATTCAGGAATGTATGGTGACAAGGTGAGGAGGAAAATGCATTTAGAGAGTATGTTTTAAATAATGTGTTTTACAAATAATATGTCTGTTTTTTAAGATAATTCTGGCTGCTGGGTTACAAATTACATTGAGAAATGGGTGCAGAAAGCAGAAGAAAACGCAGAGAACATCAGTGATTATATGCTCAGAGAAACAGAGAAGATTCTGCATCCAGTACACAAAGAAAAGGACCCATATAAGGGAAAAAAGAGCAGGAAGAAGAGAAGGAGAACATCTGAGAGCTCTTGAGCCTATAGATTTGTAAAGTATGAGCAGATATTAAAATAAATGAATAAGAACAATTTGGAGGATACAGTTGAAGAATTTCCTCTGAAAGTAGAAAAGGACAAAGAAATAGAAAATAGCAGATAAGTACAAGAAACGTAGATGATAAATTCAGGAGATTACACATCAGAAGAGTCAGAGTGCTAAGATAGAGGAATTGAGTAAATGATGGGAAGGAAGGCCACAAATAAGTATTACAAAAATTTCCCAGGATTGAAAGATCTGAGTTACCAAATTGAGAGGGCCCACCAACTGCCCATTTACTTACAATAAAGTAAACCAAAAAAGAGCACTCCAAGACTCGATATAATAATATTTCAGAATACCAGAAATAAACAGAAGATCTTAAACGTTTTCTTCCAGAGAGATCACTAAAAGCTAATCACAGCTTTTTGGAGTAGGAATAAGTTTAGTCAAAATTTAGTCAAAACTCTGAATTATAAAAATCAAAAACAGCAGAAACACAAAAATGTGGAGGCAAACACAAAAAACAGGGAGAAGAATTAGAGATGGCATCACAAATCAGGTTGGGGTGGCAGACACAAGGGCAGCAGACTGTAGGACTATTTGGCTTTTTAAAAATATCTACATGTATTGCTTTCATACAATAAGTCTATTTAAAAAAAAAAGTATTCAACTTTGACAGATGTTCTTGAGAAATCACATTAAGTGAGCACTGTATTCCCTGGATTTTGCAACATGGAGGTCATGGTGACCGTGGCAAGAAGAGTATCCACTGGAGTAGTATGATGAAGACCAAGGTAGACTGGGGTGAAGAGTGATACAAGGTATAGGCAACTCTTAAAAAAAAATTCAAAAATGTTGCAGTGCACAGAATCAAAGTGGTAGCTAGAAGGAGGAATGTTTTGTTTGTACGTGTGTGTCTGTTTACTTCGTCATGAGAAATGACAGAGAATGCTTGTGGGAATGATCTAGTGGAGGGAAAGAGGAGAGACAGAGAGCTAAGTCAACTTTGTTCAGCTTCTTTCTCCTATTCACCAAGCAGATAAGCCTTTCCCACAGAAAAGACAGCTTGAGAGGTGTTGGAAAAGCATCCGGAGTGAATCGTACCAGAAGATCCGCTCTATTCCAGGGAAAATGGAGGGGATAACCTAATACATGTTATTGTTGTTAGCAGCAGTCCATTTGGTTTCCAAGTCATGGCAATCCCATGCATAACTGGACAAAAATGCTGCCCAGTTCTGGGCCATCCCCATTATTGGCTGCGGATTGAACCTTTGTGATCCATAAGGTTTTCATTGGCTGATTTTTGGAAGTAGATCACTAGGCCTTTCTTCCTATTCTATCATAGTCTACAAGCTCTGCTGAAACCTGGTCATCATCATAGCAACATGCAAACCTCCACTGACAGAGGGTTGGTGGCTGCACATGAGACGCATTGGCCTGAAATCAAACACACTTCTCTCACATGGAAGGTGAGAATTCTACTATGGAACCGCCAATGCCTCTGCCTAGTACCTAAACCAGTTGCCATGGAGCCAATTCCGACTCTTGGCGAATCCACGTATGTCAGGGTAGAATTGTGCTCCATAGGGTTTTCAATGGCTGATTTTTGAAATTTTAGATCATCAGGCCTTTCTTCCAACCTATTGATTAGCAGGTCAGTATGTTACCATTTGTACCACCCAAGGACTCCACCTAAAACATAAGAAGGTAATAATGCTTTGATGACGTAAGTCAAAATCAGTCACTTGATTTTCTTCACTGATTGTTTTGTACAGTTTTATCCAATATATTTGAGAAATGCTTATTATGCCTTCTGTTTAAATGGCAGCATCCCAGCTTCCAGCACTGATATTTTATCCCCCTTTTTACCCATGTGGCTCATTTTAATTGCTATCGAGAGATGAGCTTAAGTTACCCCACAGCTTCAGCAGTGACTTGAACCACAATATTCATGGTGGGGGGGGGCAAAAACACTATGATAATAACGGAAGTTAATTCAAGTTTCTAACGAGAACTCTGTATATAACTCACAAAATATATTGACTCCACCTGTCTTAGTGCAGGCAATAAGCTAGTGATTTTGCATTTAAATGTGTGACTTGGGAAAATGTATGTATCATATTGAACCACATAAAGTTTCCATTTTTGTAGGTCAAGATCAATCAAATATTGACCATTTCATATGGTTCAATCTATTTTAGGCTTAGAATCCTCCACTGCCTACTAAGGGAACTGTTCCCCAGTGAAGGGAGAATCCTTCAGTTTTGGGAGCAGAACCACATAATTCATCTTTATACAGATATTTAAAAACATAACTAAGTATGGTTGAAAGTACAAAAAATTAGAGCTAGAGACTGAAGTTCCGTTTAAATGGCTGTGCATCAGAGAGGGAAAGAAATACATCTGTGTGGATGTAGCCAGGGAGATTAGGAAAGGAAGGAAGGGGTCTAGAAGAACTTTGAAGGCATTGTGCTGAGTCAGGAAAAAGGAATATGGGAGAACTGGCAGCTAAGAAGTCAAAAGGAAGAAGTCTGGAGAAGAAATTAAGACAAGGGGATTTGTGAAGAGAAGTGTGCACTGTGAGGTCGATCCCCCATCGTCGTCTTCTACAATATCACTGATTCTCCTGTGCAGGCTGAGTCTGGTTGGGTAAAACCTGAACAAGTGGGTAAAATGAACATATGGATTGTACACAGTAAAAAAGGATTTAACTTATAGGATAGAATAGCAGTTTCCCCCTGCCTCTACTAATGAAATATTAAACAAATAGATGTGAAAGAGCACCAAATGAATTGCTCCCTGGGGCATTCGCATATGAGGGACAACACAGTTTCAGGGAAAAAGATTGACACCAATTTAAACCAGATATCCAAATACTTTTATTAATTAATGAAAAAGAGAACTTATTAGGCTTATTTTTCCTATACCTACAAAACTAGACTTAACACTTTAGAAAGAAACAGATTTTTCTTTGAATAACAGCAACTTATTCATGATGTATTATATACACTTGAAGTAATAACTGTTGTGGTTGTTAGTTGCCGTTGAACTGGCTGAGGCTGCTGGTGACTCCATGTGCAACAGAACTAAACACCGCCAGGTCCTTCGCCATCTTCACGATTTGAGTGCCTTCCAACGTAGGGGGCTCATCTTCCAACACTATATCAAACAATATTCCATTGTGAACCATTGGGTTTTTAATGGCTGATTTTCAGAAGGAGATCACTGGGACTTTCTTCCTAGTCTGTCTGAGTCTGGAAGCTCTGATGAAACCTGTCCACCATGCATGACCCTGCTGGTACTTGAAATACTAGTAGCATAGCTTCTAGCATCATAGGAACACACAAGCCACTACAGTACAAGCTGACAGACAGGTGGTAAACAATAACTATAGAAAAGCTATTCAGATTTTCACCTTTTCCCAAATTGCTTTATTTACCCTTTCCTGTATCTTCTGTGTATACATGTGTGCTTGTTAATATGCATCTGTGTGCAGAACGCAGTGATGATTCAGAATGCTGCCTCAGCTTCCCTCTGTTCTTCCCAACACCCACCTCTTCTTCTTCTGATTCTTTCCTCTTCTCCCTCTTTTAAGCTTAAAGAGCCATTGCCATCCTCCAAACCTTCTGTACCAACTATCTGTGAATGTTTTATAAGTACATGTTTTATTTGTTGACAGTTCAGAGGAAACGAGAGAAAGTTGTTGACAAGCCTGTCTCTATTTTATCACCGCTTGGTCATATTAACCAGCGAAGAGTATGATTTTTTTTTTTTCTTTTAAGGACCATGTTACTACGAGGAAAGATAATAGCATATTTTTATCTATTCTGTGTTGAAGGCTACATTTATTTTATTTCCCCCATTTACAATTGCAATGTATGAAAAAGATTGATAATTTTACATTATTCCACTGGAGAAAAAATCAGTGTACCTAATTATTCTATGCAGCCAACTGTACTTAAGCTTCATATCACCAGAAAAGGAAGAGAGAGTTATAAGAAACTAAGCAACTAAAAAAGGACAAGCTATTTATATTAGTGATCTTAGGGAGAATACTCCATTAATTCAATGACTATAGCACCTTACCACATAAAAAACACTACTAAGCTTCATTAATAATTACAAAGTGTGTATCTAATTGAAAGTATTATAAACTACCCTTTGAAAAACCTGGTGAAGCTTACCAATATTTTGCAATGTGTCACATTCTATACAAGGTACCATATAACTTAAAATGTAAAGATATGTTAACGTCTATGTTAGTGTAACCAAAAAAATCAAACCCAACCCTTTGCCGGAGTAGATTCCAGCTCAGTAGACAAAGTAGAGGTGCCCCATAGGGTCTCCAAGGAGGAGCTAGAAGGTTCAAACCGCTCACCTTTTGTTTAGCAGCCAAGCTCTTAACCACTGAGTCACCAAGGCTCCTTGTGAGTGTAAAGGAGGGGTCAAATGAAACAATTTTCACAATAACTTGGTTTAAATAAAGTAGCAATTCAGTAATTCCTGGAATTTATATATTTCCTACTTGTTAAGGAATTTACAAGTTCTCATTTTTTTTAATTATTTTTGTTGTTGTTGAGATCCTACACATTAGAACAGACACTAATTCAACAATTTCTACATGGACAGTTGAGGGACATTGATTATATTCTTCATAATGTGTGACCATTCTCACCCTCCTTTTCCAAATTGACAAGCTTTAATAATTAAGAAATTTCAGTGCGATAATTAACACTTTGTGATATCTGAACTTAGGTGATTATGGAATCAAATATATTTAGGATAATGTTGTTAAAAAAGGTGAGATAAAATTGGTTTTGACTCAGAGCGACCCTATGTAACAACAGAACGAAACACTTACCAAGCACGATGTCTTTCTCCAGCGGCTGGTCCCTCCGGATAACATGTCCGAAGTAGGTGAGACAAAGTTTTGTCATCCTCTCTTCTAAGGGGAAATCGTGGTAGCATAGTGATTAAGAGCTATGGCTGCTAACCAAAAGGTCCAGGCATTCCTTGTAAACCGTATGGGGCAGTTCTACTTTGTCCTATAGGGTCGCTATGAGTTGAAATCGACTCGACGACAACGGTTTTTTTTTTTTTTTCTTCTAAGTAACATTCTGGCTGTACCTCTTCCAAGACACATTTGTTCATTCTTCTGGCAGTTCACAGTACATTCAATATTCTTCACAAATACCTTAATTCGAAGACATCAGTTCTTCAGACCTCCTTATTCATTGCACACATGTGAGGTGATTGAAAATACCATGGCTTGATTCAGGCACACCTTAGTCCTCAAAGTGGCATCTTTGCTTTTTAACATTTTTTTAAAGAAGTCTGTTGCAGCAGATTTGCCCCATGCAATACAGCATTTCATTTCTTGACTGCCGTGTTCATGGGCATTGATTGTGGCTCAAAGTAAATGAAATCCTTGACAACTTCAGTCTTTTCTCCATTTATCATGATGTTGCTTATTGGTCCATTTACGAAAATTTTTTTTTCTTTGAGGTATAACCCATACTGAAGGCTGTAGTCTTTGATCTTCATCAGTAAGTGCTTCAAGTCCTCTTCACTTTCAAAATGGAAGGCTGTGTCATTTGCATAACACAGGTTGTTAATAAGTCTTCCTCCAGTCCTGACGTTGTGTTCTTCATATAGTCTAGTTTCTCAAATTACTTGCTCAGCATACAGATTGAATGAGTATGGTGAAAGGATACAACCTTGACTCCACCTTCCCTGATTTCAAAGCACACAGTATCCCCTTGTTCTGTTTGACCGATTGCCTCTTGGCCTATGTACAGGTTCTGCATGAATACAATTAAGTGTTCTGGAATTCCCTTTCTTCACAATGGTACCCATAATTTGCTGTGATCCATACAGTGAATGCCTTTGCATAAAAAATAAAACACAGGTAAACATCTTTTTGGTATTCTCTGCTTTCAGCAAGATTCATCTGACGTCAGCAATGATGTACTTCATTCTATGTCCTCTTCTGAATCCAGCTTAACCTTCTGGCAGTTCCCTGTTAATGTACTACTGCAACAGGTTTTGAATTATCTTTGGCAAAATTTTACTTTTGTGTGATATTAATGATATTGTTAGATAATTTGCATATTCTGTCCGGTCATGTTTCTTTGAAATGGGCACAAACATAGATCTCTTTCAGTTGCTTGGCCTGGTAGCTGTCTTCCATATTTCTTGGCATAGATGAGTGAGCACTTCCAGCATTGTATCCATTTGTTGAAACATCTCAGTTGATATTCCATCAATTCCAGGAGCCTTGCCTTCAGTGCAGCTTGGACTTCTTTCTTCAGTATCACCAGCTCTTGATCATATGCTTCTTCCTGAAATGATTGAACATTGACCAATTCTTTCTGGTAGAGTGACTCTGTGTATTCCTTCCATCTTCTTTTAATGCTTCCTGTGTCAGTCAGTATTTTGCCCACAGAATTCTTCAAAATTGCAACTCCAGGCTTGAATGTTTTCTTCAGTTCTTTTAACCTGAGAAATACAGAACATGTTCTTTCCTTTTGGTTTTCTGATTCCAGGTCTTTGCACATTTTATTATAATACTTTGTCACCTTGAGCCTCATTTTGCAATGTTCTGTTCAGCTCTTTTACTTCATCATTTCTTCCATTTGCTTTAGCTACTTTACTTTCAAGAGCAAGTGTCAGAGTCTTTTCTGACATCCATTTTGATCTTTTCTTTCTTTGCTGTCTTATTAGTGACCTTTTGCTTCCTTCATGTATGATGATATCCTTGAGGGCATTCCACAACTTGTCTGGTTTTCTGTCATTAGTGTTCAGTGAGCGAAATCTATTCTTGAGATGGTCTCTAAATTCAGGTGGGATATACTCAAGGTCATATTTTGGCTCTTATGAACTTGTTTTAATTTTCTTCAGCTTCAACTTGGATTTGCATATGAACAATTGATGGTATGTTCCATGGTTGGCCCTGGCCTTGTTCTGACTGATGATATCGAGCTTTGCATTGTCTCTTTCCACAAATGTAATTGATCTGACTTCTGTGTATTCCATATGATGAGGTTCATGTATATAGTTGCCATTTATGTTGTTGAAAAAAGGTATTTGCAATGAAGAAGACTTTGGTCTTACAAAATTGTATCATACCACCTCCAGAGTCATTTCTATCACCAAAGCCATATTTTCAAGTACCAATCCTTCTTGTTTCCAATTTTCACACTCTGATCACCATTAATTATCAATGCACCTTGATTGCATGTTTGATCAATTTCAAATAGAAATCTTCAATTTCTTCAACTTTGGCATTAGTGGCTGGTGCATATGTCAGTTTGTCCTACAGTAGCAGCTTGCATGTTGCTGTGTTGCTGGAAGCTATGCCAATGGTATTTCAAATACCAACAGGGTCACCCATGGTGTACAGGTTTCAGTGGAGCCTCCAGACTAAGAAAGACTAGAAAGAAGTACCTGGTGATGTACTTCTGAAAAAAAGTGGTCAGTGAAAATCCTATGAATAACAGCAGAACATTGTCTGATATATTGCTGGAAGATGAGCCCCTCATGTTGGAATACACTCATAATGTGGGTCGGCAAGAGCTGCCTCCTGAAGGTAGAGTAGACCTTAGTGACACTGGTGTAGTAAAGCTTCAGAGACTTTCATTTGCTGATGCAGCATGACTCAAAAAGAGAAGAAACAGCTGCAAACATCCATTAATAATCAGAACATGGAATGTATCGAGTATAAATCTATGAAAATTGGAAGTTGTCAAAAATGAAGTGAAACACATAAAGATCAATATCCTAGGCACTAATAAGCTGAAATGAACTGGTATTGGTCATTTTGTATTGGACAATTATATGTTCTACTATGCCTGGAATGACAAATTGAAGAGGAATGTTCTCGCAGTCATTGTCAGAAGGAACATTTCAATCTATCCTGATTTAGAATAATCGTTGTCAAATATTTAAAATATAGCTATAAATTGGGAAATATTTTAGAATTTACAATACTACTTTGAAAATATAAAAGAATAAATACCATATTCTCTGAAGTCCATAATGAGATATTTAAATAGTATATCATTCATTCATTCATTTGTTCATATATTCATTCAAAGCAATGTTTACAAGAAACAAAAAAACCTGTGGTGAACAATATGTAGATTCTCTACCTTCATGTGGCTCTCAGCTTTATAATAGAGGCTGTTAACAAAAAATAATTTGCTAGAAATAGTAGCGCTACAGAATGGAAGTATGGTAGTACAACAATGTATAATGTAACCTCTTACTCATGGCATTAACGCTATCAGATATTTCAAGCTTAGCTCAAGAGTAAATCTTTAAGTTTCATATTAGAAAATAATATTACCAATTCAATATTTTTTACTAATACCTCCCAAGTGAGCTAATGTTGTAAAAGCCACATCCCATAAGAGGTGGCAGGACCACTATCAGAAGAACTGGAATAAGTCTGCAACCTTGACTGCCATCTGTGAGGTGATTGTAACTGTATTTCCAGTCACTAATAGGGTCACTATGAGTAGGAATCAACTCGACAACAATAAGTTTGGTTTGGTTTTTTGGAATATTGCCATTGGAGCCCTGGTGGTGTGGTGGTTAAGAGCTTAGCTGCTAACCAAAAGGTTGGCAGTTCAAATCCACCAGCTACTTCTTGAAAACCCTATAGGGCAGTTTCTACTCTGTCCTATTGGGTTACTTTGAGTTGGAATCGACTCATGCCAATGGGTGGGTGGGTATAATATTGCCATTATACTGTGGGCTTTTGATATCTTATGAGTTGCAGCATTTGTCCACTAATCTGGGAAAGTCTCCAGATGGACCTTGAATATGCCGTACATCTAAATATATCTCATTCCAAATGCCACTATAGTATACAAATTTTAAGAATTTTAACTGAGACTGTAAAACTACATGATCTTTGTAAATGGATGCTACAAAATGATCTAAGGTAAAAGAAATGCCTGGTATCTCTGAGAGATAGATACACTGGCCTTCAGGAAATCTCTCCTCCAAGACCAATGAAGAGTAGAAGCATGGCTGACAAGGTGACTTTAAAAACAGACTCCAGACCAGTATCCCTTAGCAGGACACAATAAAACTCACTGAAATTCTACTTGAAAATGCTCTTTATCAAGTTTCCCCAAAAGAAGGTGCTATTCTGCAATAACAAGCCATGACCATTTTTCTTTATAGAAGACATGTGCCAAAGGTGGACCTTGTCAGAGGCTACAGGCACATTCTGAAAAATAACTTAGATAAAGGAAGTTTCTTCCACTTATCTAAAGAGAAAGAAAGAAAAAAAAATGCTTGCTAAAAGTTGTATCAGTTGTTGATTTCCTCTCCTACCAATTTAGGCCACGAGTTCATTTATCATAGTTTTTTTTTTTCATTTATCAGATTGCTCCTGTGCATGTGTGTGTGTGTGTGTGTGTGTGAGCATACCTTGTCAATCAAAAAGTTTTACTCTCAACTCAGGCAATTTGGAAACATTCTACAGACTCACAGGAGCAAATTGGTTTCCTGGCCCTGGAAGACTCCCTGGGGTGTGTCATATGAGTAGGAGTGAGGCAAGTTCAGGGTGATCTATTAATTGAAGATGAAAGGGGCACTTCAGTAGTACAAACTAAGACTAAGATATTCCTAGAATGGCAGAGAGTTTGTGAATAAATCCATCTTCAGAGGCCCCTCTGGATTAAAAGTCCTTGCAGACCATATATTCCCTTGACCAATTCAAATATGTGAATTTAATATAAATCACTAGAAAGGAACATTGGGTCATCTGTGTTTATGGGTGACACATTAGCTAGGAAGATGAGATTTGGGAGAAAGATGAAAGTATGTTTCACCTTTCTTTGGATTATTAAAGAGACAAAGTTTGTAAAAAATGTAGTACTTGAATACCCAACCCAGACCCAGTGCCGTCGAATATTACATATTAATTATAAACAAACCAAAAAACCAAACCCATTGCTGTCAAGTTGATTGCAACTCATAGTGACCCTATAGGACAGAATAGAACTGCCCATAGAGTTTCCAAGGAGCACCTGGTGGATTTGAACTGCCATCCTTTTAGTTAGCAGCCATAGCACTTAACCACTATGCCACCAGGGTTCAAGATTCTCAAAAAAATCATAATGCTTGACACCAATTGAAACAGGTTTTATTGGGTAATACAAAATGCATAAATTTTGTTTGTTTTTTTCCTTCTTACCTGAAAGCATCTTTAATTTTTAAGAGAGCATTTTAAAATATTATTATGGTATCTGTTTTCTTAAAGGCTTTTTTTTTTTTTCTTAAAGGTTAAAGATGTTTGTAGAAAATACACCACTTCTTAAGCAAAGATTAAAGAATAAAAATAAAATCACATAATCACCTGGGGAAACAGAGCATGCAATGAAAGAGAACATCTAGGTATTATATTCAATCTTATTTAGATTAGTGCATGGATATCTCAGTTTTCAATCAATCAATAATATCATAAAATAATTTTAATTATGTAAGTTTGGCATAGCATTTCAAATAATATAAACATTGACAATTAATATACACATCACTGAAGCTATGCTTGCTGGAGATAGAGTAACAGGGGAAAAACTTTATTTATTATAATACTTATGAGATAAAATTCTTCATGACCTAAACCTATTGCAAAAAAAAAAAAAAAAAAAAAGCCCTTATGTTTTATTCCTGGGCATGGTTCAGATCAATTAAACTAGTAGTTAAATAATTAATGTTTCCTGTAAATAATGCAAAGAGTTTATTTGGCTAGCATCACATTTCTTCTGTGTGAGTGATTCTCCGTGTTGGATATATAACCAAGACTCTCACACCTTAAAAGTAGAAAACACTGCCAGAGATTTAGTCGTTAAAAATAATTCAAGTATTATTTTGTCAAAACCACATGTATATTTTATCCTGATCACTGTGTTTACAAAACCAATACTTCTATATATATGAATGAACAGATCTCAAGGCAAATGCCTGCCTTTAAAAATGTACCTGTAACTAATTTACTTCAAAGAAAACGTAAATAATTTTTACATCTAATTTTTGCCTAGGTTTCTATTTCATTTGTAGCCAAAATAACTCAGCCTTGGCTCCTCCTCCAAAATCAACCTTCTATGTGTTATTTTTATCACATTAAAATCTGATAAAAGAAAATATTATTTGACTAACTGGGTAACCCCCACATGTCTGTCAGTTTGTCATACTGTGAGGGCTTGTGTGTTGCTGTGATGCTGGAAGCTATGCCACTGGTATTCAGATACCAGCACGGTCACTGATGGAGGACAGGTTTCAGCTGAGCTTCCAGACTAAGACAGACTAGGAAGAAGGACCCGGCAGTCTACTCCTGAAAAGAATTAGCCAGTGAGCGCCTTATGAATAGCAGAGGAACATTGTCTGATATAGTGCTGGAAGATGAGCCCCCCAGGTTGGAAGGCACACAAATGATGAATGGGGAAGAGCTGCCTCCTCAAAGTAGAGTCAACCTTAAGGATATGGATGGAGTAAAGTTTTCAGGACCTTCATTTGCTTATGTGGTATGACTCAAAATGAGAAGAAACAGCTGCAAACATATGAGGTGGGTTGACACCAGGGCTCTAACAATGGGCTCAACCATAGCAATTGTAAGGATGGCACAGAACCAGGCACTGTTTCTTTCTGTTGTGCATAGGGTCACTATGAGTCAGAACCAACTAGACAGCACCTAACAACAACAACAACTAGGTAAATCAAATATAATCTTGAATTAAAGGAGGGAGAATAGAAGCAATGGCAATTCCAGGAGAAGGAGTTGTATAAAGGGGTGAAAATCCCTTCATGGGGTGCCATGTAATGATATGAGAGAGACATGGTCGAAATATCCAGAAGTTGTTGAATAATAGGTATTGTGACTGATGACTGAAGAAGAAGAATTGATGTCTTTGAATTATGGTGTTGATGAAGGATATTGAATATACCATAGACTGCCAATGGAATGAACAAATCTGTCTTGGAAGAAATACAGCCAGAAGGCTTCTTAGCAGCAAGGATGGTGAGACTATGTCTCACATACTTTGTACATGTTATGAAGAGGGATCAGTCCCTGAAGAAGGACATCATGCTTGGTAAAGTAGAGGGTCAGCAAAAAAGAGGAAGACCCTCAACGAGATGGATTGATACAGTAGCTGCAACAACGGGCTCAAGCATAGCAATGATTGTGAGGATGATGTATGCAGAGTAGCTATGAGTCAGAACAGACTCAATGGCACCTGATAACAGCAGCAATTCCACCATCGGCAGCCAAAGTCTCAGAAGCCTCTTATAGGAATGACCGACCCTGGTTCCTTCATAATATCACCTGAGTGTTTTTTGCTCTCTGGGAAGCGTGTAGATGGGGACCTTTTCTAGGAGTGATCAGGGATAAACAAACTCAGCCTTGGAAATGTGATGCAGAAAATAGATTCTATGAAAGAGGCTTTGATATAGGACAAAGGGAAACCAAAACAACTCAAGTTGAGATAAGCAGACTCATATCTCAGGGCCTAATGTATGAACCTGATTTAAGAAAGAAATAAACACAGCATATATGATAAAGACTTTACAAAAAAACCCCTGCCTGGAGTGCCATGCGATTTTAGTGACAAAAATACATGGTTCTTAGTCTCAGCTTTTTAAAAAATAAATAAATGCCTTATTCAATGAGCCAAGAATGAATGGTTAGAGCTTGGATATTGTCATCTGAGTGTGATATCAGGAATCCAATGTAGTGGCAAAAGACATACACCTCCTCAGGATAAAGCCAGTTTCAACAGCCAACTGGTGCCAAAGAAGCCACTCGAAGGATGTGTGTGCTGGTGGACAGATAAGTAGTCTTAGTTTCACCACCTGAACATGAGTATCAGCTCCTGTAAAGAACCCAAAATTTAACTCTAAATTAGCATGGTTACAAATGTTTAGCATCACAACATATCCCAATGTAGGCACACACAACGTAGCTTTAGTAATGTCAGTTGATAATTCTTTGTTTCTTTACAAATTCGGTTAGGTGTGAGGATCCTTCTCTTTGTGTAACTTCTGCAATACACTCAACCTGATAATTGTAGCTGAGCAGAAAGCAGTTATTTCTGGTTTCTCATGAGTCATGGGAAAGGCAATAAGGGGCAAGACCTGTAGGGAGAGATGGCTAGCCATCAACTGTACCTTGGAAACAGCTCTTCTTTGTGGCTTTGTTCTGATTAATAAGTAACTTAATGTTTAACATCTGTGTTATGCTGGGTTCTCTAGGGAAGTAAAACCAGTGAAGTGTATATACAGACATACATACTCGTGTGTGTGTATGTACATACACACACACATATATGTATGTCTGTATATACACTTCACTGGTTTGTATATATATGTGTGTGTGTGTGTGTGTGTGTATGTGTATATATATATAGAAAGAGAGAGAGGTTTATACCTAGGAAATGGTTCATGTGGTTGTACAGCCCGAGAAGTCCCAAATCT
This sequence comes from Elephas maximus indicus, assembly GCF_024166365.1. Taxonomy (NCBI): domain Eukaryota; kingdom Metazoa; phylum Chordata; class Mammalia; order Proboscidea; family Elephantidae; genus Elephas; species Elephas maximus. Next base: position 108,117,812 of record NC_064826.1, on the reverse strand, counting down.
GTAGGTCAAGCATTAGGCTGGAGACTTCTCCTGACTCATGTAGCTGCAGAGGCTGACAAACCCAAGACTGGCAGGTCAGATGGTAGGCTGCTGGCTCACAGTCTATGGAGGCAGATGAATCCCAAGACCAGCATGAATACAGCAGGCCACTGGCACATGTCTCAAGAACCAGAGGTCAGATGATGAGCTAGATGCAGGATCCAGAGCAAGCAAATGGGCTTTGCCAGAATGTCCATATATATATTGAATGTAGGCCACACCTCCAGGAAACTTGCCTTAGAACTGATTGGCTGATCACATCAGATCATGTCATGAGGTGATTATATCACAAAATGGAGGGTAGCTACATCATTTCATAACTGCCAAATCCCTGAGGATCATGGCCCAGACAACTTGACACACCACTGCAACCATCACAGTCCACTGTTTGTCACCTTGACACCTATACACATCTTAAAAAATACACAATCTCTAAAAAAATAAAATAAAAAAATAAAGACAATTATAAAGTCATACTTAGCCTAATACGATAAAAACTAATCTGTACAAATGACACATTTACATATTACATTTTATAAGTGAAGAAAACAAAAATATTTGATCCACACATATGAGAAAGGAATACACAAACAATTACAGCTCTTGTTTTTGAAACTGGTCATGTGTTCATAACTGGTATTTAGAACAATCTTCTTCCACCACCCATTCTACATTCCCTTTGCTCTCAGCAAGCACCTCAGGTGGCTGCGGTTCTTTGCCTGGTGGGGTGACCCAAACCTTCATTCCTGAAGTGTCTGGGCTGTTACCAGTCATGTCAGAATTGAGCTACTGTAGTTTTCCATTGACTTTAATCAAAGGGCAAGAGATGCCCTAAAGGATCTCCTATGGTCCAAACATCATCTTTTCTACCTCCATGATGCAACAAAAAGCTGATTTTCCCTGGGTAGTCAGCATCAATCTCACCAGCCAATATGACAATTCCCTTCCTTGCCTGTTGATCCAGAGGAATATGAGCCCAAAATAGCTGGATGACAATGGAATCCATGCTGTATCTCCTTGTGGGAGCATTCCTCCCTTTGGAACTAATATCTCTAGACCCACATAGCATAGGGTCACAGAGACAAGAAGGAAAATTTTTGTGAGTAGGTTACCAGAGGTAATAATGATGGTGCCACTCCATTTCCTCCCAGTAATTCCTGGGCTCATGAATCTTGGCTATGTGTGAAACAGCACTATATATTGAACAATGGCTTAGAGCATATACAGCCTCCCGGAGAACATTGCCCCAAACCTGCAAGGTATTTCCACCTATCAGGCACCGTAGTTATATCTTTAGAAGGCCATTCCATCATCCTATCAAGCCAGCTGCTTCAGGATGATGGGAAACATGGTAAGACTAGTGAATTCCATGAACTTTAAATTTGCTGTAAAATGAGTCCCTTGATTCAAGGCAGTGCTGTGTGTAATACCATGACTGTGGGTAAGGCATTCTGTGAGTCCAAGGATGGTAGTTTTAGCAGAAGAATTGTGTGGAAGGAAGGCAAATCTGTATCCAGTGTAAGTGTCTATCCCAGTAAGAACAAAATGCTACCCTTTCTGTGATGGAAGTGGTCCAATGTAATCAACCTATCACCAGGTTGCTGGCTGTTAACGCCTAGGGATGGTGCCATATGGGGGATTCAGTGTTGGTCTCTGCTGCTGGCAGGTTGGGCACTCATTAATGGTTGTAGCCAAGTCGGCCTTGGTGAGTGGAAGTCCATGTTTCTCAGCCCATGCATAACCCTCAACCCTGCCACCATGGCCACTTTGTTCATGAGTCCATTGGGCAATGACAAGGTCAACAGGAGAATGATGATGATTGATTTCCACAGAATGCATATCCTATCCTGTTGACTGCTAAAATCCTCCTCTGTCAAACTCACCGTTTGGTGAGTATTCACATGAAACACAAATATTTTTGCTAGTTTGGCCTATCCAGAGAGGTCTCTTGACATACTTCTTGCCCATACATCTTTACCTCCAATTTTCCAGTCATGTTCCTTCCAAGTTCCTGACCATCCAGCCAAACCACTGGCCACAACCCATGAATCAGTATACAATCGCACATCTGGTCGTTTCTCCTTCCAAGCAAAGCAAACAATCAGGAGTACTGCTCAAAGTTCTGCCCATTGGGAGGATTTCTCTTCACCACTGTCCTTCAGGGAGGTCTTAGAAAGGGGCTGTAGTGCTACCACTGTCCACCTTTGAATGGCGCTTTCATATTGCCCTGAACCATCTTTAAAGACACACTAGTTTTCTCTTCCTCAGTTAATGGATCATAAGGACCTTCTCCCGAGGCCATGGGTGCAGATTGGGAGAAGGCTGGTAATGTGACAGAAGTGGAGACCATGGGCATTTGGACCACTTCCTCATGAAACATATGCAGTCAGATCATGCTTGAACCTGATCTCATATCTACCACTTCCATTTAATGATGGAGTACTGTTGTGCACTTCCAAATTTATGGCTCTGTGGGTTAGACAACACCCAGTTCATGATGGGCAGCTTAAGCTGCATGTTGACTTGGTGGATCATGGTTAAGCATTCAATCTCTATTAAGGTCCAGCAACAAGCTGATGTTTAAACTGAAGAAAATTAAGAACAAGTCCACGAGAGCCAAAGTACAACTTTGAGTATATCTGACCTGAATTTGGAGACCACCTCAAGAATAGGTTTTGACTCATTGGACACTAATGACTGAAGACCCGATGAGTTGAGGAATGGTGCCAAGGACATCATACACAAAGAAAGCAAGAGGTCATTAAAAAGACAGGAAAGAAAGAAAGGACCAAAATGGATGTCAGAAGAGACTCTGGAACTTGTCGAATAGCTAAAGTGAAAGGAAGAAATGATGAAGTAAAAGACCTGAACAGAAGATTTCAAAGGGTGGTTCAAGAAGACAAAGTAAAGTATTATAATGACATGTGCAAAGAGGTAGAGATAGAAAACCAAAAGGGAAGAACACTCTCAGCATTTCTCAAGTGGAAAGAACTGAAGAAAAAATTTAAGCCCTGAGTTGTAATACAGAAGGATTCTACGGGGGAAATATTAAATGATACAGGAAGCATCAAAAGAAGATGAAAGGAATACACAGTCACTATACCAAAAAGAATTGGTCGACGTTCAACCATTTCAAGAGGTAGCATATGATCAGGAACCCATGGCACTGAAGGCAGAAGTACAAGCTGCCCTGAAGGCACTGGCAAAAAACAAGGCACCAGGAATTGACAGAATATCAACTGAAATGTTTCAATAAATGGATGCAGCACTGGTAATGCTCATTCATCTATGCCAAGAAATTTGGAAGACAGCTACCTGGGCAACTGATTGGAAGAGATTCATATTTATGCCTATTCCGAATAAAGGGGATCCAACAAAATGAGAAAATTATTGAGCAATATCATTAATATAACAAGCAAGTAAAATTTTGCTGAAGATGATTGAAAAGCGGTTGCATCAGTACATCGACAGGGAACTGCCAGAAATTCAAGCTGGATTCAGAAAGGGATGTGGAACCAGGGATATCATTGCTGATGTCAGATGGATCCTGGCTGAAAGCATGGAATAGCAGAAATATGTTTACTTGTGTTTTACTGAATATGCAAAGGCATTCAACTGTGTGGATCATAACAAATTATGGATAATATTGCATAGAATGGGAATTGTGCTCTTGAGGAACCTGTACATAGATCAAGAGGTAGTCATTACAACAGAATGAGGGGATAATGCGTGGTTTAAAGTCAGGAAAGGTGTGCGTCCAGGCTGTATCTTTTTACCATACTTATTCAATCTGTACACTGAGCAAATAATTCAAGAAGCTGGACTAGATGAAGAAGAATGGGCATCAGGGTTGGGGAAAGACTCATTAACAACCTGCAATATGGAGATGACACAACCTTGCTTGCCGAAAGTGAAGAGAACTTGAAGCACCTACTGATGAAGATCAAGGACTACAACCTTCAGCATGGATTACACCTCAACATAAAACAAAAATCCTCACAACTGGACCAATAAGCAACACCATGATAAATGGAGAAAATATTGCAGCTGTCAAGGATTTCATTTTATTTGGATCCACAATCAATGCCCATGGAAGCGGCAGTCAAGAAATCCATCAGCACATTGCATTGGGCAAATCAGTTACAAAAGACCACTTTAAGGTGTTGAAAAGCAAAGATGTCGCCTTGAAAACTAAGGTGTACCCGATCCAAGCCATGGCATCTTCAATCACCTCATATGCAAGCAAAAGCTGGATGATGAATAAAGAAGACAGGAGAAGAATTGATGCCTTTGAATTGTGGTGTTGGTGAAGAATATTGAATATACCATGGACTACCAAAAGAATGAACAAATCTGTCTTGGAAGAAGTACCACCAGAATGCTCCTTAGAAGCAAAGTTGGAGAGACTCCATCTCACATACTTTGGACATGTTATCAGGAGGGATTAGTCCCTGGAGCAGGACATCATGCTTGGTAAAGTAGAGGGCCAGCGAAGAAGAGGAAGACCCTTAACAAGATGGACTGACACAGTGGCTGCAACAATGGGCTCAAGCATAACAATTGTGAGGAAGGCACAGGACTGGGCAGTATTTTATTCTATTGTACATAGGGTCACTATGAGTTGGAGCCAACTGGACAGCACCTAACAACAACAACAAATAAGCCAATATCTGTTCCTCAAAAGGAGAGTAGTTATCTGTAGAGGATGGCAGGGCTTTGCTCAAAAATCCCAAGGATCTGTGCTGTGATTCACCAATAGGGGCCTGCCAAAGACTCCTAACTGCATCTCTATCTGCCACTGATATTTCAAGTACCATTGGATCAGTCAGGTCATATGTCCCAAGTGGCGGAGTGGCTTGCACAGCAGCCTGAACCTATTCCAGAGCCTACTCTTGTTCTGGGCCCCATTCAAAACTAGCAGCTTTTCAAATCACTTGTTAAATAGGCTGGAGTAGCACACTCAAGTGAGGGATCTGTTGCCTTCTAAATCTGAAGACCCCTGCCAGGCATTGTGTCTCCTATTTAGTTGCAGGAGGACCCAGATACAACAACTTACCCTTCACTTTAGAAGGAATATCTAGTCATGCTCCATATCACTGGACTCCTAGTAATTTCACTGAGGTAGAAGGCACCTGAATTTTTATGGGATTAATTTCTCACCCTCTAGCACACAAATGTTTTACCCATAAGTCTAGAGTCATTGACACTTCTTCCTTGCTAGGTCCAATCAGCATAATTTCAACAATGTAATGGACCAGCGTGACATATTGTGGAAGGGAAAGGTGATCAAGTTCTCTGCAGACTAAATCATAACACAGGGCTGGAGAGTTGATATACCACTGAGGTAGGATAGTAAAGGCATATTTCTGGCCTTGCTAGCTAACGGCAAACTTCTTCTGGTGCTCCTTCAAAATTAAAATCAAGAAAAAGTCCTTGACCAAATCAATAACCTCATACCAGGTACAAGGGCACTTATTAGTTTGTTTAAGCAGTGAAACTACTTCTGCAACAGTAGCTGCAATTGGAGTTGCCACCTGGTTAAATTTACAATAATCCACTGTCATTGTCCATGTTCCATCTGCTTTTTGCACAGGCCAAATAGGCAAGTTGAATAGGGATGTGGTGAGAATCACCATCCCTGCATCCTTCAAGTCCTGATGGTGGCAGCAACCTCTGCCATCCCGCCAGGAATGCAGTATTGCTTTAGGTTTACTATTTTCCTAGGTATTTTTTATCAGCAGTCCTTATGACTTCCACTTGGCTTTTCCTACCACTGCAACGATTGCTTCTTTACTACACAAGCACTGCTTAGTGGCAAAATAAATAAAACTAAACAAATTTGAATCTTGGTAAAATTGCCACTGCTATGTATTCTCCATGAAGACTCATTAAGAACCTATGATATGCAGATGACACAACCTTGCTTGCTGTAAGCAAAGAGGACTTGAAGCACTTACTGATGAAGATCAAAGACCAAAGCCTTCAGTACGGATTACACCTCAACATAAAGAAAACAAAAATCCTCCTAACTGGACCAACAAGCAACTTCATGATAGATGGAGGAAATATTGAAGTTGTCAAGGATTTCATTTTACTTGGATCCACAATCAACGCCTGTGGAAGCAGCAGTCAAGAAATAAAAGGACGAATTGCATTGTGCGAATCTGCTGTAAAAGATCTCTTTAATGTGTTAAAAAGCAAAGATGTCACTTTAAGGACTGAGGTGCTCCTGACCCCAACCATGATGTTTTCAATTGTCTCATAAGTGTGTGAAAGCTCAGCAATGAATAAGGAAGACTGAAGAAGAATTGATGCCTTCGAATTATGGTGTTGGCAAAGAATATTGAATATATCATGGACGGCCAGAAGAATAGACAAATCTGTCTTGGAAGAAGTACAGCCAGAATGCTCCACAGAAACAAGGATGGCAGGACTACATCTCACATATTTTGGACATGTTATCAGGAGGGACCAGTCCTTGGGGCAAGACATCATGCTTGACATCATGCTTGGTAGAGGGTCAGTGAAAAAGAGGAAGGCCTTCAACGAGATGGATTGACACCATGGCTACAACAATGGGCTCAAGCATAATGATTGCGATGATGGCTCTGGACTGGGCAGGGTTTTGTTCTGTTGTACATAGGATGGCTATCAGTGGGAACCGACTTGACAGCGCTTAGCAACAACTAATAACATGTATTCTTCATTATAAGAAAAGCAGCTAAGAAGCAGAAACTGCTGTCCTGGAATACTGCAGAGCTGCTCACAGCAGTATATTCCACTGGTGGAAGGAATGATTGGGCTCTAAGATTGAATGCAGGGTAGGAGTAACTTACAGGAGTTCCAGTCTCTTGAAAAATACCACTACATTGCATTAAAAATTCCTCATTGGGAAGGCACTATTTACTATTCAGAAGCTAGAAAAGAAGGAAGCCAATAACACCTGGAAACAATGAATGGCATAATGGAAAAACTGGCCACCATGACTAAATGAAGACTGGGAATAGTTTATTTTTGCCAAAAGTACATTCTCAAGAGAACATAAACCCATTGCCATTGAGTTAATTTCTAGTCTTAGTGACCCTAGAGGACAGAGCAGAACTGCCCCGTAGGGGTTCCAAGGAATGGCTGGTGGATTCGAGCCACTGGCCTTTTTGGTTGACAGCCAAACTATTAACCACTGCACCACCAGGGCTCCCAAGAGAACATAGTAACTGGGAAACATAGTGAGGAGGCTTATCTCACAAAAATAAAAGGAAACCTGTCAAAAGTTTAGAAAATTCACACATCCAAAGCATCCCCTAAGTAATGCTCAAGCTACACAAAAATGAGGTGCCACTCAGAATTTTTGAGTTTCAGGCATTTCAAAAGACTTCCACCTTAAGGCTAAATGCTTTAAAATCAGGCTACCTCTTTGCCAAGAACTTCCGAAGCATAAAAATGAATGGGATACCCAGTCTTGAAAGGGATAAGCTCTGTTGGCAGAAAGATATGAACAAGAAAATTGGCATGGAAGACAGAGTTGGTTATCTATGCAACAGCCATTTACTTCACTCTTCTGTACCTGAATACTGACTTATTTCACCCTCCTCAGAGGGTCTGGGTTCTAGAGCAGCCAGGTACTTCAAAGAAGATGGAACCTTCCCCAGAGCCAGGAGCTGAATCAGTCTAGGCCAATTACATTGGTCTCATTCCCCTCAGCTTGCTACATGCATGGTTTAGATAAATTTGTGAAATAAAAGATATTGAAGACAATTTTCTCAAAGGCCCTGGGAAGATTTTTCTCACTGGTGATAACAAGCATAAGATGGGAATTTTCACTTTTCTGCCTCTTTTTGCATGTGGCAACTTTAACTGAAGCAGCCATCTTGGGACTACTAGGAGAAAGCCAAGATAATCAGAGGAAAGATGAACTGGGACTATGATGGTCCTGAGAGTATTAATTAAACAACCCCTGCCCTTTACCTGCATAGTCTATTTTTTGTGAGATAATATCTCTATTGTTTATGCCACTTAAATATGGCAGTCTGTCATTTGTAGGCAAAGCATTATCAGACGGATGTTAGGAGGTCAGATGTAAGGTGGTAAGGCTGCAAAAGCAAAAGCAGGTCAAGACGGGATTGTGAAGGAAGCGAAAACCAGGCCGAAGAGTGTAGGCTTTATTTGGAAAACAGTGGGGAGTCATGGATGGTTTTTGAGCAGGAGAGTGACATGATCAGAGCTCTACTTCAAAGGATTAATTTAGAAGTTATGTGTGGGAAGGATTTAAGAGAAGGTTCAGAACACTTTTCCACTTGGAAGACATTGTTGAATATTCATAAAAACTAGTTTATGGCTCAGCATAAATAATTTTTAAACACAAAGTAAAATACAGTATGTGTTGCCATGGAAGTGACAAAGCCTAGGAAAGATAATGACAGGCAGAAAAAAATGATACCATTGTAATTTAAATTAGTATAAAGCTTTCTAGAATTTAAGTATGTTTTTAGGCAGACTATTTTGAATACATGAGGAAAAGTTTACGGTTATTTTATAGTTCTTGCTAAGAAAGAAAATAACAAAGGAGTTTTTTGTACATGAGAATTATAAAGTTAAACAAGACCAAATTCACACACTCAAAAAGCTGACTAGGGTTTGAAAGAGTGAATGAGTAGAGCATTTTAAAGATTCAGTGCGGAGCTCAGCTCTGGTAATAGTGCCATTGTTAGTGCTTGTACCAGTAATGGTTGCAGTCATACTCATAATGATAATAACAGCTAGCATTTCCTGACCTAAATTAAGCACTAAGCTCTCTACATAACACACAGGGATATATAGCATCTCTTTATCATTCACTGTCATTCAAATTCACTATTGATGATGAAACATAACTTAAGCAAAGAAGATGTCATGGCTGACTTAGGAGACAGGAAAAACACAAGTAAACGAGACACAAAATATATATAAAAATATATCAATGGTTAAATCCCAATTATGTCTGAATTTTCAAAAGTGTGAATTACTAAGGAAGTTGGAAAGGATGGTGGGTATATGGATGTTAGCCTAAAGAAGACGACTATTTCAGAATTTTGAGCAATTATTTAAGAAGGAAATTACCATATGTAAAAGAGAGAGAATGGTTACGAACTCTTAAAAATATCTCTGGAATAAACTAAGTGCACATAACCAATGTTATATTAAGTCAATTCAGGGAGGAGTAGGTGAAAAAGAACAAAAACAGAGGCAAACAAAAATCAAACTTATTTGGTTGAATATCAGGCAATGACCTTATAAAATTTGGCCTTGATATTATATCGAAGTGTTTTATATGTCTCAGATTCACTTACCAAGATTTCTGGTATAGGTGACAGCGAAGGTGTGCATTTGTATATCTCCACTCATTGGACAATAATAAATGAACTTAGAGTATTAAAAATTAAGAAGAAAACTCTATTCAATGCAGGGGCTTTTTAATTCATTTCCATAGACTTTATACTCCATTTTAGCCTAGCAAAAAAAAAAATGTTTTTTGTGTGTGTTTTATTTATTTTTTTTATTTTTGTGTTAGAGTCACTGAGAGGGATTGCAGAGGTTGCTGGCTGCATACCAGAGTTTCTGATTCAGTGGGTCTGAGGCAGGGCCCAAGACTTGCATTTTAACAAATTCCCGGGTGATGCTGAGCGAGTGGTTTCACAGTTTGGGAACCACTGAACAAAATGAGGGGATGCTAAGTCTCCATGCACATCTTTCCAAATGGCAACTGGTTACCATTCTGTCTGAAAACACTATATCCATTTCCTTACCTCATGTTCCCTCTTCAGGCAGCTGCAATTTGGTTTTTACTTAGACCTTGCCTCAGAAGCTGTTAACTGGGGTTACGAAACACCTCTAAAATCTTATTTGGCCTCTCAACCTCATTGTCTCTTACAGGGAATTCTACCTGAGATGCCCTCTTCTGTGACTTTCAGTATCAGCATGTCCCTCTTGCTTTGCTCCCGACACCAGTGTATTTCTTCTCCATCTCCTTTGTTGATACAAACACTCACCATTTTCCCCAGTGTAGCTAGATTTATCTTTTAAACATCCCAAAAAGGTCCTATGAATGCCCTGACTAAATACCTTAATTTTTTTTCTACCCTTCTCAGGGTTTCCTCCACCTAGATTGCATTCACAGGACTGCTTATAATTAATGACTAGTCATTTTTTAGACGGAGGCTTAAATGTCACTCCCTGTGGAAAGCAGTCCATTACACTTTCTAGGAGCACCTTGAAATCTACCTACTAGAATTGTAATTAGGTAATTTATCGTTTAATATCTGCCTTTCCTGTTGAGATGTTCCGCACTGAATCTGCAGCACTTGCCACAGTGTGTGTCCCATGTTGTTGTTGTTCACTGCCATGAGTAGGCCCCCAACTCATGGTGACCCCACAACAATGGAACAAAATGCTGCTAAGTCCTGAACCATCCCCATGATTCATTTCAAATTGGACCACACGATCCATAGTGTTTCATTGGCTGAATTTTGGAAATAGATCACTGGACCTTTCTTCCTAGTCCATTTTAGTCTGGAAGCTCCACTGAAGCCTGTTCAGCATCATAGCAATGTGCAAGTCTCAACTTACAGACGGGGTGGTGGCACATGAGGTGTAGTGGCTTAGAATCAAACGCAGGTCTCCTGCATGGAAGGTGCATAATCTACTATTGAACCATAACTGTCCCTATGTGTGTCCCATAACCAAAACAAAAAAAGCAAACTCTTTGCCGTCAAGTCAATTCCAGCTCATAGCAACCCTACAGAACAGAGTAGAACTGCCTCATAGAGTTTCCAAAGAGCAGCTGGTACATTTGAACTGCTAACTATAAAAAAAAAAAAAAATAGAAGGGTCAAAATAAGCTCTTTTTTCCTTTTGAATGAAAGAATCATGGTCAGGATAATGGAAATACAATAAATTCAAAGCCAGTTTTCCCTCCACTTGACTGGAGATTCTTAGACTCACAAAATGAAATGCCTATGATCCATATGGTTTCATGCTGAGTCAAATGCAAAGGGCAACTGTGATGGTGGCAGGTTGATTACGTTGGTCTGATACCATCATGGAAAGAGCAGCTTTTTGTTCTTACTGGAATAGACACTTACTCTGGATACAGATTTGCCTTTCCTAAATGCAATGCTTCTGCCAAAACTACCATCCGTGGACTTACAGAGTGTCTTATTCACCATTATGGTATCCCACACAGCATTGACTTAGATCAAGGGACTCACTTCACAGCAAATGAAGTGCAGAAATGGGCCCTTGCTCATGGAATTCACAGATCTTACCATGTTTCCTGTCACCTTGAGGCAGCTGGCTTGACAGAATGATGGAATGGCCTCTTAAAGACACAATTATTGTGTCATTTCGGTAGCAATACCTTACAGGATTAGGACAATATTCTCCAGGAGGTTGTATATGCTCCAAACCAGAGTACAATGTATGGTACAGTTTCTCCCATAGCCAGGATTCATGGATCCAGGAATCGAGGGGTGGAATGTGAGTGGCACTACTCACTATTACCCCCAGTGACCCACTCATAAAACCTTTGCTTCCTGCCTCCACTACCCGATGCTCTTCGGGTCTAAAGGTCTTAGTTCCAAAGGGAAGAATACTCCCACCAGGAAAAACATCATGGATTCCGTTGAACTGGATGTTAAGAATGCCACCCAACCGCTTTGGATTTCTCATGCCTCTGGATCAGCAGGCAAAGAAGGGAGTTACCATACTAGCTGGTTTGAATGATCCTCACTACCCTAGAGAAAATTGGATTGGTGTTGCATAATGGAGGTAAAGATCTGTGTCTGGAACACAGATCTTTTAGGACCTTAGTACTACCATGCCCTATAATTAAAGTCTATGGAAAACTACAGCAATGCAATCCTGACATGACTACTAATAGCCTAGATCCTTCAGGAATGAAGGTTTGGGTCACCCCACCAGTCAAAGAACCACAGCCACCTGAGGTGCTTGCTCAGAGCAAAGGGGATACAGAGTGGGTGGTGGAAGAAGGTAGTTCTAAATCCCAGTTATGACCACGTGACCAGTTGCAGAAATGAGGACTGTAATTGTTATGAGTATTCCTTCCTTGTATGTATGCATCAAATATTTTTTGTTTTCTTCACTTATAAAATATAAGATGGGGCTAGTAAATGGGGCTAGTGCATTTCGGCTGTACACGTTAGTTGTGTCATGTTAGGTGCAAGTATGATGTTGTCATTGTCTTTATTTAGAGACTGTGCCTGGTTTAAGGAGATGGGTACAGGTGCCAAGTTGACAAGCAGTGGATTGTGATGGTAAAGGTTGTGTGTCAACTCAGCTGGGCCAAGTTACTTAATGATATAGTTTGACATTTATGTAATGATGTGGTTATCCTCCATTTTGTGATATAATGTAATTTGTTACATGGTGTGACCTGATGTAGCCAATCTGTTGTAAGGGGAGTTCCCTTTGGGTTGTGGCCTGCATCCAATGTATATGGACATTCTGGCAAAGCTCACAGGCTTTTGCTTACTCTCAATCCTATATCCAATTCATCATCATCTAACCTCTGGTTCTTGGGCCTTGAGCCAGCAGCCTGCCATATTGCCTGCCAATCTTAGGATTCATCAGCCTCCACAGCCTGTGAGCCAGAGTCTGCCGCCTGACTTTTCAATCTTGGGTTCGTCAGCCCCTGCAGTTACGTGAGTCAGGAGAAATCCCCCCGTTTGATGCCTGACCCATGGACTTGGGACTTGTCAGATGATACAACCACATGAGCCATTTTCTTGAAATAAATCTCTCTCTCTCTTTCTCCACACACACACACACACACACACACACACACCCATTGCTGTTGATTTTGACTCATAGTGACCCTATAGGACACAGTAGAACTGTTCCATAGGGTTTCCAAGGAGCACCTGGTGGATTCAAACTGCTGACCTTTTGGTTAGCAGCCATAGCACTTAACCACCATGCCAACAGGGTTTCCATATCTTCATTGGTTTCGCTTCTCTAGAGAACCCAGCCTAAGACAGGAACCCATCCCTGCCCCATGAGACAGATGCAATTCCAAATTAGACTGGTGAAATCTATCAAAGGAAAAGTGTTTGGAATGTAATAATGCGCTTAGGGGCTGCACGAAGTTGGTGAACAAGCCACAGTTCATGCCCCAGTTCACCTCTCAAGCAGCTGAAAAACAAAGAATGCAAATAATCAATACCCAATCTCCTAGTTCAGGTTTTCATTATTGAATCTAATAATGCCAAAACAAACATAAGCACAAGTCGCAAGGCAAATCTATTTTTTCTGTTCTGCTGCACCCTTTGTTCTCCTTGGTCAGGCTGAGCAAGAAACACTTTCTGTGACATAGGCTGCTGCTCAAGGCCAGATTCTTAGAACTTATGTAACAGTTATGTAAAATAAATTTGATTCAATTTTCCACTTCAGTATAAAACACAATCAATGTTCTCTGTTAAAAAGAAGAAAGTTTTCAGAACTATATGAAGGTAGAAAAGCCACACACATATATAAACCCATTGCCGTCGAGTAGATTCTGACACATAGGACCCTATAGGACAGAGCAGAATTGCCGCGTTGAGTTTCCAAGGAGCTCCTGGTGGATTCGAACTGCTGACCTTTTGGTTATATATATATATCATCATATCATCAGTGGGCTAGTTACATCCTTTTACATCAAATTTGATCACACTGAGTAATTACATCACAACTGCTTTTTCATACTTAGCGTTTGTTTGGAGATATTTCATGTTATTAAAATAATTTATAGAATTCATCTTTCAAGTTGTGTAGTATCAAGAGTATAAGGTACCACAGCACAAAACCAAACCAAACCTATTGTGGTTGAGTAGGCAGGCCCTGATTCATGATGAAACTGCTTCACAGGGATTTCTTAACTGCAATCTTTATGGAGGCAGATCACCAAGCCTTTCTCCCAGATAGATTTAAACCACCAACCTTTTGACAGTAGCCAAGCACAAACCACGTGGGCCACACAGGGACCTCTCTACCACTGTATTAACTATGTGGCATTAATTGGCATTTCATTTTTGTTTCTAGCTTTTTTTTTCTTTTGCAAATAATTTTGTACATGCTTCCTTTTACACAAGAGTTATGATGTAGGACTTATATCTAAAATTTAAATTATTGATTAAATTTTTTTTTTTTTTTATAATAACTTTTATTAAGCTTCAAGTGAACGTTTACAAATCCAATCAGTCTGTCACATATAAGTTTACATACATCTCACTCCCTACTCCCACTTACTCTCCCCGTCTTGAGTCAGCCCTTTCAGTCTCTCCTTTCTTGACAATTTTGCCGGCTTCCCTCTCTCTCTATCCTCCCATCCCCCCTCCAGACAAGAGTTGCCAACACAATCTCAAGTGTACACCTGATATAATTAGCTCACTCTTCATCAGCGTCTCTCTCCCACCCGCTGACCAGTCCCTTTCATGTCTGATGAGTTGTCTTCAGGGATGGTTCCTGTCCTGTGTCAACAGAAGGTCTGGAGAGCATGACCGCCGGGATTCCTCCAGTCTCAGTCAGACCATTAAGTTTGGTCTTCTTATGAGAATTTGGGGTCTGCATCCCACTGCTCTCCTGCTCCCTCAGGGGTCCTCTGCTGAGCTCCCTGTCAGGGCAGTCATCGATTGTGGCCGGGCACCAACTAGTTCTTCTGGTCTCAGGATGATGTAGGTCTCTGGTTCATGTGGCCCTTTCTGTCTCTTGGGCTCTTAGTTGTCATGTGGGCTTGGTGTTCTTCATTTTCCTTTGCTCCAGGTGGGTTGAGACCAATTGCTGCATCTTAGATGGCTGCTTGTTAGCATTTAAGACCCCAGACGCCACATTTCAAAGTGGGATGCAGAATGATTTCATAATAGAATTATTTTGCCAATTGACTTAGAAGTCCCCGCAAACCATGTTCCCCAGACCCCCGCGCTTGCTCCGCTGAGCTTTGAAGCATTCATTTTATCCCGGAAACTTCTTTGCTTTTGGTCCAGTCCAATTGAGCTGACCTTCCATGTATTGAGTGTTGTCTTTCCCTTCACCTAAAGCAGTTCTTATCTACTGATTAATCAATAAAAAAACCCTCTCCCACCCTCCCTCCCTCCCCCCCTCGTAACCACAAAAGTATGTGTTCTTCTCAGGTTTACTATTTCTCAAGATCTTATAATAGTGGTCTTATACAGTATTTGTCCTTTTGCCTCTGACTCATTTCGCTCAGCATAATGCCTTCCAGGTTCCTCCATGTTATGAAATGTTTCAGAGATTCGTCACTGTTCTTTATCGATGCGTAGTATTCCATTGTGTGAATATACCACAATTTATTTACCCATTCATCCGTTGATGGACACCTTGGTTGCTTCCAACTTTTTGCTATTGTAAACAGAGCTGCAATAAACATGGGTGTGCATATATCTGTTTGTATGAAGGCTCTTGTATCTCTAGGGTATATTCCGAGGAGTGGGATTTCTGGGTTGTATGGTAGTTCTATTTCTAACTGTTTAAGATAACGCCAGATGGATTTCCAAAGTGGTTGTACCATTTTACATTCCCACCAGCAGTGTATGAGAGTTCCAATCTCTCCGCAGCCTCTCCAACATTTATTCTTTTGTGTTTTTTGGATTAATGCCAGCCTTGCTGGTGTGAGATGGAATCTCATCGTAGTTTTAATTTGCATTTCTCTAATGGCTAATGATCGAGAGCATTTTCTCATGTATCTGTTGGCTGCCTGAATATCTTCTTTAGAGAAATGTGTGTTCATATCCTTTGCCCACTTCTTGATTGGGTTGTTTGTCTTTTTGTGGTTGAGTTTTGACAGAATCATGTTGATTTTAGAGATCAGGCGCTGGTCGGAGATGTCATAGCTGAAAATTCTTTCCCAATCTGTAGGTGGTCTTTTTACTCTTTTGGTGAAGTCTTTAGATGAGCATAGGTGTTTGATTTTTAGGAGCTCCCAGTTATCGGGTTTCTCTTCATCATTTTTGGTAATGTTTTGTATTCTGTTTATACCTTGTATTAGGGCTCCTAGGGTTGTCCCAATTTTTTCTTCCATGATCTTTATCGTTTTAGTCTTTATGTTTAGGTCTTTGATCCACTTGGAGTTAGTTTTTGTGCATGGTGTGAGGTATGGGTCCTGTTTCATTTTTTTGCAAATGGATATCCAGTTATGCCAGCACCATTTGTTAAAAAGGCTGTCTTTTCCCCAGTTAATTGACACTGGTCCTTTGTCAAATATCAGCTGCTCATACGTGGATGGATCTATGTCTGGGTTCTCAATTCTGTTCCATTGGTCTATGTGTCTGTTGTTGTACCAATACCAGGCTGTTTTGACTACTGTGGCTGTATAATAGGTTCTGAAGTCAGGTAAGGTGAGGCCTCCCACTTTCTTCTTCTTTTTCAGTAGTGCTTTGCTTATCCGGGGCTTCTTTCCCTTCCATATGAAATTGGTGATTTGTTTCTCTATCCCCTTAAAATATGACATTGGAATTTGGATCGGAAGTGCGTTAAATGTATAGATGGCTTTTGGTAGAATAGACATTTTTACTATGTTAAGTCTTCCTATCCATGAGCAAGGTATGTTTTTCCACTTAAGTATGTCCTTTTGAATTTCTTGTAGTAGAGCTTTGTAGTTTTCTTTGTATAGGTCTTTTACATCCTTGGTAAGATTTATTCCTAAGTATCTTATCTTCTTGGGGGCTACTGTGAATGGTATTGATTTGGTTATTTCCTCTTCGGTGTTCTTTTTGTTGATGTAGAGGAATCCAAGTGATTTTTGTATGTTTATTTTATAACCTGAGACTCTGCCAAACTCTTCTATTAGTTTCAGTAGTTTTCTGGAGGATTCCTTAGGGTTTTCTGTGTATATAATCATGTCATCTGCAAATAGTGATAACTTTACTTCTTCCTTGCCAATCCGGATACCTTTTATTTCTTTATCTAGCCTGATTGCCCTGGCTAAGACTTCCAACACGATGTTGAATAAGAGCGGTGATAAAGGGCATCCTTGTCTGGTTCCCGTTCTCAAGGGAAATGCTTTCAGGTTCTCTCCATTTAGAGTGATATTGGCTGTTGGCTTTGCATAGATGCCCTTTATTATGTTGAGGAATTTTCCTTCAATTCCTATTTTGGTAAGAGTTTTTATCATGAATGGGTGTTGGACTTTGTCAAATGCCTTTTCTGCATCAATTGATAAGATCATGTGGTTTTTGTCTTTTGTTTTATTTATGTGATGGATTACATTAATGGTTTTTCTGATATTAAACCAGCCTTGCATACCTGGTATAAATCCCACTTGATCAGGGTGAATTATTTTTTTGATGTGTCGTTGGATTCTATTGGCTAGAATTTTGTTGAGGATTTTTGCATCAATGTTCATGAGGGATATAGGTCTATAATTTTCTTTTTTTGTAATGTCTTTACCTGGTTTTGGTATCAGGGAGATGGTGGCTTCATAGAATGAGTTGGGTAGTATTCCGTCATTTTCTATGCTTTGGAATACCTTTAGTAGTAGTGGTGTTAACTCTTCTCTGAAAATTTGGTAGAACTCTGCAGTGAAGCCGTCCGGGCCAGGACTTTTTTTTGTTGGGAGTTTTTTGATTACCGTTTCAATCTCTTTTTTTGTTATGGGTCTATTTAGTTGTTCTACTTCTGAATGTGTTAGTTTAGGTAGGTAGTGTTTTTCCAGGAATTCATCCATTTCTTCTAGGTTTTCAAATTTGTTAGAGTACAATTTTTCATAATAATCTGAAATGATTCTTTTAATTTCATTTGGTTCTGTTGTGATGTGGTCCTTCTCATTTCTTATTCGGGTTATTTGTTTCCTTTCCTGTATTTCTTTAGTCAGTCTAGCCAATGGTTTATCAGTTTTGTTAATTTTTTCAAAGAACCAGCTTTTGGCTTTGTTAATTCTTTCGATTGTTTTTCTGTTCTCTAATTCATTTAGTTCAGCTCTAATTTTTATTATTTGTTTTCTTCTGGTGCCTGATGGATTCTTTTGTTGCTCACTTTCTATTTGTTCAAGTTGTAGGGACAGTTCTCTGATTTTGGCTCTTTCTTCTTTTTGTATGTGTGCATTTATTGATATAAATTGACCTCTGAGCACTGCTTTTGCTGTGTCCCAGAGGTTTTGATAGGAAGTATTTTCATTCTCGTTGCTTTCTATGAATTTCCTTATTCCCTCCTTGATGTCTTCTATAACCCAGTCTTTTTTCAGGAGGGTATTGTTCATTTTCCAAGTATTTGATTTCTTTTCCCTTGTTTTTCTGTTATTGATCTCTAGTTTTATTGCCTTGTGGTCTGAGAAGATGCTTTGTAATATTTCGATGTTTTGGACTCTGCAAAGGTTTGTTTTATGACCTAATATGTGGTCTATTCTAGAGAATGTTCCATGTGCGCTAGAAAAAAAAGTATATTTTGCAGCAGTTGGGTGGAGAGTTCTGTATAAGTCAATGAGGTCAAGTTGGTTGATTGTTGTAATTAGATCTTCCGTGTCTCTGTTGAGCTTCTTACTGGATGTCCTGTCCTTCTCCGAAAGTGGTGTGTTGAAGTCTCCTACTATAATTGTGGAGGTATCTATCTCACTTTTCAGTTCTGTTAAAATTTGATTTATATATCTTGCAGCCCTGTCATTGGGTGCGTAAATATTTAATATGGTTATGTCTTCCTGATCAATTGTCCCTTTTATCATTATATAGTGTCCTTCTTTATCCTTTGTGGTGGATTTAAGTCTAAAGTCTATTTTGTCAGAAATTAATATTGCTACTCCTCTTCTTTTTTGCTTATTGTTTGCTTGATATACTTTTTTCCATCCTTTGAGTTTTAGTTTGTTTGTGTCTCTATGTCTAAGGTGTGTCTCTTGTAGGCAGCATATAGATGGATCGTGTTTCTTTATCCAGTCTGTGACTCTCTGTCTCTTTATTGGTGCATTTAGTCCATTTACATTCAGGGTAATTATAGATAAATAAGTTTTTAGTGCTGTCATTTTGATGCCTTTTTATGTGTGTTGTTGACAATTTCATTTTTCCACATACTTTTTTGTGCTGAGGCGTTTTTCTTAGTAAATTGTGAGATCCTCACTTTCATAGTGTTTGACTTTATGTTAGTTGAGTCGTTACGTTTTTCTTGGTTTTTGTCTTGAGTTATAGAGTTGTTATACCTTTTTGTGGTTACCTCATTATATACCCCTATTTTTCTAAGTAAAAACCTAACTTGTATTGTTCTATATCGCCTTGTATCACTCTCCATACGGCAGTTCAATGCCTCCTGTATTTAGTCCCTCTTTTTGATTATTGTGATCTTTTACCTATTGACTTCCATGATTCCCTGTTATGTGTATTTTTTTTTTTTTAATTAATCTTAATTTGTTTGTTTTTGTGATTTCCCTATTTGAGTTGATATCAGGACGTTCTGTTTTGTGACCTTGTGTTGTGCTGATATCTGATATTATTGGTTCTCTGACCAAACAATATCCTTTAGTATTTCTTGTAGCTTTGGTTTGGTTTTTGCAAATTCTCTAAACTTGTGTTTGTCTGTAAATATCTTAATTTCGCCTTCATATTTCAGAGAGAGTTTTGCTGGATATATGATCCTTGGTTGGCAGTTTTTCTCCTTCAGTGTTCTGTATATGTGGTCCCATTCCCTTCTTGCCTGCATGGTTTCTGCTGAGTAGTCAGAACATATTCTTACTGATTCTCCCTTGAAGGAAACCTTTCTTTTCTCTCTGGCTGCTTTTAAAATTTTCTGTTTATCTTTGGTTTTGGTGAGTTTGATGATAATATGTCTTGGTGTTTTTCTTTTTGTATCAATCTTAAATGGGGTTCGATGAGCATCTTGGATAGATATCCTTTCGTCTTTCATGATGTCAGGGAAGTTTTCTGTCAGAAGTTCTTCAACTATTTTCTCTGTGTTTTCTGTCCCCCCTCCCTGTTCTGGGACTCCAATCACCCGCAGGTTATCCTTCTTGATAGAGTCCCACATAATTCTTAGGGTTTCTTCATTTTTTTTAATTCTTTTATCTGATTTTTTTTCAGCTATGTTGGTGTTGATTCCCTGGTCCTCCAGATGTCCCAGTCTGCATTCTAATTGCTCGAGTCTGCTCCTCTGACTTCCTAGTGTGTTGTCTAATTCTGTTATTTTATTGTTAATCTTTTGGATTTCTACATGTTGTCTCTCTATGGATTCTTGCAACTTATTAATTTTTCCAGTATGTTCTTGAATAATCTTTTTGAGTTCTTCAACAGTTTTATCAGTGTGTTCCTTGGCTTTTTCTGCAGATATCCTAATTTCATTTGTGATATCATTAAGCATTCTGTAAATTAGTTTTTTATATTCTGTATCTGATAATTCCAAAATTGTATCTTCATTTGGGAAAGATTTTGATTCTTTTGTTTGGGGGGTTGGAGAAGCTGTCACGGTCTGCTTCTTTAAGTGGTTTGATATGGATTGTTGTCTCCGAGCCATCACTGGGAAACTAGTTTTTCCAGAAAATCCGCTAAAAAAAAACAGCAGTCAGATCCCTATCAGAGTTCTCCCTCTGGCTCAGGCTATTCAGATGTTAATGAAGCCGCCTGGGGAGGGTGGGGGAGGGAACAGAGAGATAGGAGAGTAGCACCTCAGAATATAGCCAGAGTTGCTTGTCTTGCTTGGAATGACTATTATATCTGAGATTCCCGCGGGCGCGTCGCCTATGTGTGCTGGCTGTGTGGAGATTGCCCCCAGGGGGTCTGGCCCGCTGGAGTCACGGTCAGATCCTCCGCTTCCAGCCCCACGCCCAGCATCAAGGCTCCCCTACTGGGACGGTGCACTCTCGACTCCAAAATCAGTCGCTGCCTCCCGGGGACTTCTCGTCCCTCCAGCCGCGTGGCCGTGCCGCCCCCGTGAACCAGGTGGGCCCCCTCCCGGGGTTAGTTCAGATGGGTGGAGTAGCTCCCCGTGCTTGTGCCGCGACCGAGTGTCCCGGCTGGAACGCTGTTCTCCCCGCTCCAATACCAGTCGCTGCCTCCCGGGGACTTCTCCTACCGGCTGCGTCCTACGCCGCCCGCGCGACCCGGCTGGTCACCTTCCCGGGGTTAGTTCAGGGGGTGGAGCAACTCTCCGTGTTTATGGCGTACCTGCGTGCAGTCCATATCCCTGCGGGACGGTTCCCCGGCTCGGATGCTGCTCTTTCTGCTCCAAGATCAGTCACTGCCTCCCGGGGACTTCTCCTAACGGCTGCGTCCCACGCCGCCCGTGGAACCGGCTAGTCCCCCTCCCGGGGTTAGTTCAGGGGGGTGGAGCAGGTCTCTGTGCTTGTGCCGTACCTGACTGGTACGCTGGCTCCAGGCTCTGGAAACAATCACTGCTTCCCCGTATTAGTTCGTTCTCCGTCTCTAAATCTGTGTTTGTTCAGGGTTCGTAGATTGTTATGTATGTGATCAATTCACTTGTTTTTCCGTGTCTTTGTTGTAAGAGGGATCCGAGGTAGCGTCTGCCTAGTCCGCCATCTTGGCTCCGCCGAATTATTGATTAAATTTTGACAGAGACTTCTAAATTGCTCTCCAAAAAGTTTGTATCAAACTGCTTTCTCACCAACAGTGTATGAAGCTAATCTTTTTTCCCACATCATCCCCAACTTAACATATTTAAATTGTGTTCATTTTTCACATTTAACAAATGAGAAATGGTATCTGATTTAATTAATTTGCATTTCCATACATCCTATTGTATATGATATTTTTCCTTTTTTATAATTGTATTATTTGTATCTCATTTTCTTTAAATTGTGTTTCTAATATAAACTGTGTTTTCAAATTATCTGAGATTTTCTTATTCATTTGTTTGCCCTTTGTTGAGGATTGAAATCTTTTCCCTGCTTTTTTTATAGCAAATATGGGCTATTGATTTTTACCTTCATTTACAATTATTTTCACTTTTTATAAAGCCCAACTTTTTAATTTTATGGCTTCTTTAATTAGTTCTCCTGAAAAAGATATAAATACATACTACTAAGCTAAATATAGAAAGTATATATATACAAACTACTGTGATAAACACATAAAATATAAATACTACTGTTGAAATAAAATCAATATTAAGCCAATAATAGAAATTGATTGATGTTTATTTAATATAGGATTTCCAAATTGGGCAACATTTCTGCCTAGAGACACAAGATACACACTGCAGAAGAAAGATTTTATAGGCTTTTATGCCTCAGTTTATTGCTAGTAATTACACATAGCTGTGGAAATAGGGCCAGGATAGGGGTTATAAAACAACTTGTGGACATGCAAAACTCTATGCCACATTTCTTGAAAACCAAGTTAAATAATCAATGATTGACCTTAAAGTATAACTTCTCATTTATTCTTTGAGTTGTAAATTTGATCACATATAGATAATTCTTTAAAAGAGCACAGTGCTCAAGGCAAACATTCTTTACCACTTAAGCTAAACTATTAATTGGTTTAATGATGACTTTCAGGGGACAGTCTGGGTTTAAGGTTTAAAGATTACCTCAAGGCAATAGTTTCAGAGAGTCATTCAGCCTCAATGGCTCCGTAAAATCTGGATTCCAACAGAACTCGTAGTTTTGTTTCACACTGTATACTTCCATCTAGTATTTTACAATTTTGCATTTTAAGTTTAGATTTTTCATGTAGCTGAAATTAGCTATCTATGTACATAGGGTTTCATATGATCATGTATGGATCTATAGTCAAGGACAGGTCATGCTTGTTGTCTCTACTGCTTCTCCTCCCACTCTTTCATGATTCCACTCCAGTCAGGTTTTTGTCCCCACCAGCTTCTCCAATGATCTCCACATTAACAAATCCAATGGTTGTTTTTTCAATCCTCCTCATATTCAACCTGATAGCTGCATTTGACATTGACGCTCCTTCCTTTATCTTGAAACACTTCACTTAGTATTTGGAACACCACTATCTTGATTCTGTCCACTATTCCTGGGTCCATTTGACAGGCCATTGGCCCAACTGCTGAACATTAGAGTGCCCGGGGCTCAGTTCTTGGACCTTTTCTCTATAATCGCTTCCTATGTAATTTCATCAAGCAAAATGGCTGAATCTTGGCCTGTCCAAAAATATTTGTATTTTGTCCTCACACTTGAATGATAGTTTGCTCTACATAGATGCATTTCCCTCAAGCCAGATCAGAGCATGGCTGGAGCCAGGCTGCCTGGATTTGAATCCCTTTCCATCACTTAGCAGCTGTGTGTCCTTAGGCAAGTTATTTAACATCTTTTTGTCTCAACTTCCTTCTCTGAAAAATCAAGGCCAATACTCGCTTCATCAGATTGTTAGGAACACAATTCAAACAGGAAGCATACCCAAAGAACTGGAAACAAACAAACAAACAAAAAAATGTTGCCATCAAGTTGATTCCAACTCATAGTGACCCTATATGTTAATTATCATTACTATTTGACGACAATATTCTTTAGAATAGCTAATGCTATTATGTTTCTTCTTACTTGTAGGTAACCTTTTCTAGTTTTTCCACACTGAAAAGATTTAGGATTTTCTCTTGAACCATAGGAATTTCACTAGGATAGGCCTAGATGTGAATTCCTCCCCAGCTTCTGAAATACTTCCAATGTGCTCTAAGGAGTTATCAGAGAAATGCCCTATTCTTGACTTATTCTCTGAATACTCCATTCACATTCTTGATATAATGGAAACTGGACTCTTCCCTGATTCACCTCTCAAATATTGCTGTTCCTTTTTTTTCCCCTCTTTTAAAACTTTTATATCACTGAGCCAGAAAGTGAAGTAAGTGTCTCTCTTGATTCTTGCATGCATTTTAAACCATTTTTTCTTTATACTAAAAAACCCAAAAACACAATTAAACTTAAAAAAACAGGTTTAAATACAATGTGATGAGATTGTATTACCCACATTCCCTCACTGTGGCTTTCCTCCACTAACACCAGTGACATCCCTTTTATCTCTCTGGATCATTCATCCTATTTAATTCTTAGTAATTTCAATATCCAACACACAAGCCTCTCACTTCCTTGTCCTTCTCCTCTCCTCCAATGATTTTGCTCTCCTTCCTACCTCAGCCATTATCTTAGTTACCTAGTGCTGCTTTAACAGAAATACCATAAGTGGATGGCTTTAACAAACAGAAATTTATTCTTTTACAGCCTGGAAGGCTAGAAGTTCAAATTCAGGTAGTCAGCTCCAGGGAAAGGCTTTCTCTCTCCATCAGCTCTTGAGGAAGGTCCTTGTCATCAGTATTCTCTGGATCTAGGAGCTTCTCTGCACAGGAATCTCAGATCCACAGGATACGCTCTGCTCAATGAGGTCTCCATGTCTCTCTGCTCACTTCTCCCTTTTATATCTCAAAAAAGATTGGTTTAAAAAACAAACTAATCTTAGAGATTGAGTCCTGTCTTATCAACATAAATCCCACTAATCTCATCTCATTAACATCATAGAGATAGGATTTATATAACACATAGGAAAATCACATGAGATGACAAAACGGTGGATGATTACACAATAATAAGAATCATGGCCTAGCTGAGTTGACAGATATTTTGGGGGAACACAATTCAATCCATCACAGCCATCATTCCTGTCATTTCTTTTCATTACTGTAACCTTTCCTTAACGTTAATTTCACGTATCGCACTCTATGAACCCCCCCACCTCCTATTTTTCCAAGTACTTTTAGTAACCTGAATTCACAGTTCTGAGGAGAACCTCCTTTCTACTGATCCCACCTATATTTTTCTCTGGCCATTACTCCTAAAATAGCCTTACTCCTTTCCTTACCTAGCTTAAATTCCATGATCATTCATTGTAATTACCTTGTTATAATCAGCTGGTGAAACTACAACTCTGGCTAAATCCAGCTGTATGCCCACTCTTCACTTGAGCCTGTGTGTGGTGAGTGTAGATGGAGGAGAACAGACTACCAAGACTAGGCAGACATGAGCTAAACTCATGATCATAGTCCTCAATTATCATGTTACGAGTTCTTAAACCATTTACTCTCCCTCTCTCCCAGACAACTATTTTTCACTTTCTCCTCTCAAATTCTTAACACCTTCTCTTCCATCTTCACTCTCAATTACGTAAGTCCATCTGAGAAAATTTCAGCAATTGTAAGAGAATTTCCATAATCTTTCACATCTACCCACCTACTAGCATTGTATCCACATACTCTGTTTTCTTGCCTACGACCAATGAACTGCTCATGCTCCTATATAAAGCTGTTGCTTCCACCTGTGCTTGAGATCTCATCCTTCCCCACCTCTTGTTCAACATATTTTTTTAATCCTTACTGAATCATTCTCAATAGCACACAAATGTGTTTTTATTCCTCCTATTTAAAACAAAAACAAAATAAAGAAATTATACTTCCACGCCAGCTTTCTTCTCCTATCTGCCCCTATTCTCTTAAATTTACTCTAGTCAGACTTTTGACTCATCACTCCACCAAAACTTCTCTTGTCCAATTTATCAAAAGTTTTTATGTTGTTATACCCATTATCAACTTATGGTCATAATTGAACTTGATCTATCAATAGCATTTGATGCAGTTTATTACTCCCTCCTTCTTAAAATATTTCCTTCACTTGATCTCCAGTATATCACACTCACTCAGCTTTCTTCTCCAAATTCCTCCTATTAACTCTCTTTTGCTAATTCCTCCTCTTCACTCCAAGATCTTCATGTTCTGGTGCTCCTGTGCTCAGCCTTTGTTCTTCCCTTATTGGTCTGCACTCATATCTTTGGAGATCTCTTCAAATCTCAAGCCTTCATACACCTTCCGTATGCCTGCAATTCCTAATTTATATCTCCAGCCCAATACACATTTCCAAACTCTAGATTTATATATCTGTTATGGATTGAATGGTGTCCTTCAAAAATGTGTATCAACTTGGTTAGACCATAATTTCCAGTGTTATGGGATTGTCCACCATTTTGTCATTTGATGTGGCTTTCCTATGTGTTGTAAATTTTGCTTTTGTGACGTTAATGAGGCAGGACTCAATCCACAAGATTAGGCTGTATTTTAGTTAATCTCTTTTGAGACATAAAAGAGAGAAATGAGCAGAGAAACACAGGGACCTCATGCCACCAAGAGTGAAGAATCAGGAGGGGAGCATGCCTTTTGTACTCAGGGTCCCTGTCCTGAGAAGCTTCTAGATCAGGGCAAGATTGATGAGCCAACAGAAAGAGAAAGCCTTCCCCTGGAGCTGGTGTCCCAAATTCAGGTTTCTAACCTTCTAGACTGTGAGAGAATAGATCTGTCTGTTAAAGCTACCCACTTGTGGTATTTCTGTTGTAGCAGCACTAGATAACTAAGACAATATCCAACTATCTACTTATCTATTTATAAAAGTTTAATAGGCATATCCCAAACTGATCTTCTATGTTACAAAATCAGAACTGCTGTGGACAAAAATGAATAGAATAGGAGAACCTGGGGTGGGACTTTGGGTGGGGGTGGCGATAGTTGGTATGTTTATTAGGACAGTCCAGGTAAGCCTCAATGAGCAATGACTTGGAACAGGTGATAGAATTCAGTCAGATAGATATCTGTTGTTTTCACCAGGATACTCCAGTGAAAGAAAGAGATGGATATCTCTATCTTCATGAAATGTACTTTCTAGACCAAAATTTATTTACAAATTAGTTATAAAGAATATAAATTGCAAACAAGTGATAATGAATAAATAAATAAGTAAACTAAATATAAATAGGTTTCTCAAAATACTATTTTGGGAAAGCAAAGAAAAAAGGAATTTTCAGGGAAAAAATGCTCGCTTCTGGTGAGCTTATATTGGCTGAATTAAGAAAAATAGATGCTATTTGACTAAGGAGAATTAAACCCTCAAATCTGCAATATCAACATTAGGAATAAACAGGCTATAGGAAATAAGTTTCTGTTCCTGAAGTACTGACCTCTAGGAACCAGAGAGGAGCAAATACACAGGAGCAGAGGAAAAGGAAAAGTCACACAGGAGCAGCAAGCCCAGGCTATAGGGCAGGGTGCTCTGTGCACACCCTTGCTATTTGTGTGCTTCAGCTTATCCTGAAGAAGTAACAGTTGTGGAATCCAGCAGAGTCCAAAATACCACAGTACGAGCAGAGCCACCACCCTTGCATTTGTCCCGCGTCTACACTCATACAGAAGAAGGACACTGAGGCTTTGAAAGAGTCCTGCCAAAAGACCCAGAGCAGGATATGGGGGAGGAAATGGAGATCAGCTATCGGTCCTTCTACATCCTGAGTCTCTGTCCCAATGATACATATTCCTTTGCTCCCAGAGCAGAGCTGTTGAGAACTGAACTTCATCAGCCCATGTGGGGCTAGGGAATACTGGCATAAACTACCTTTACCTTCAGAGGCATGTGAAGTATAATTGTAAATGCCTCCTTATGTATCTCTATACATCTGATTAATCATTCATTAAAAAAATGAGATAAACTAAAATACAGTGCTTAGCTCTGGGAGATGGGATATTGAGAATGATTTTTATTTTATTGTTTAATATTTTTCTGAATATATCAAAATCTCTATTACATATGAATAGAAATATGCATTCTATTATTAACAAAACAAAACCCATTGCCATCAAGTTGATTCCAACTCATAGCAACCCTATAGGACAAAGTAGAACCTCCCCATAGAGTTTCCAAGGAGTGCCTGCTGGATTTGAACTGCCAACCTTTGGTTAGCAGCTGTTGCTCTTAACCACTACTCCACCAGGGTTTACCATTATATTATAGGCAGGGAAAAAATTGTGTGTTTAGTATTTCTAAAATATCAATAATTTTTTTTTTTAATTTTCTTCTCCTACAATCAACAAGTTCATCACTAATATTTTTCCAAGTTCAATTTCTTTTAGAAATTTCCCATTTAAATCTTACCTAGCTCTTTGGATTTTATTTATGATCATTTGTAACAAATTACCCTTGACTGTTGAGTAGATTCTGACGCCTAGTGACGGTATTCGACAGAGCAGAACTGCCCCATGGGACTTCCAAGGCTGTAATCTTTACTGAAGCAGACTGCGCATCTTTCTCCTGCCAAATGACTGGTGGGTTAGTGGACCAGTGCTTAACTTCTGTATCACCAGGGCTCCTTTGTAACAAATTAGTGATTTCATATTTGTATTTCTTCTTATGGTAGGCAATTGAGAGGTATAAGTAAAGATCATTTAGAGAACCAGACTATTTTTTTTCACTGTCTTCATATCTACCTTGATGTTCAATTTCATCTTAGTCAAGATCTATTTACCCTTTTCACATTTAAGCTTACTCTACAGAGAAGTAGAAAGCCAAATGGACATTGAATACCAGGCTTTCCCTCCATTTTTGTAGAGTATTGTCAATTCTTTTTTATTGTCAGTTCTTTGATTACTACTAAAAGAGAATTTCATTTTCCTTAATTTTCTTTCTCAAGCCTCAGTTCATTCTTAGATTTTATTTCTGTATGTTTTTATTATAGGTTGATCTCACTCTTTTGAAAATAGGGAAAGATGACTATTCTATAAGGTGAATTATATTATATTCTTATTTTGCCTCAAAATCTGACAAAGAAAACTAAACCAAGTTTTCACTGGTAGTCTATAATTCTATCCAGACAACAACCGCTTGTCCATCAGATAAATGCACCTCTAATTAGGTGTGGAGAAGAGAAAACTGAAAATGCACACCGATCTATTTTGCATTTACTGAAATTTTCTTCTGTCTACTCTGAACACACATTGTTCTGCAAATGAGCATCCATCTGTTATAGTGGGAAGAAAAGTAATCCTTTGCTCTTTAGTTGCTATCCTCCCATTAGGCCACACAGGGAAAGGAAATGAGTTCGAGGCAATACTTTTGATTTGTTGCAGAGCTGAACACATTTACACAGAGAAAAGTGCTATTTTAATTTTACACACTTCGATAAACACACATACATATGTTCAACCTTTAGATTTAGTCATAAAAATGACTAACTGTGAGGATTCTGGAAATAGAGTGAAAACATATAAAAGTTTCACATTTAATAGTATTGTTCAGAAACCTATTATGCAAAATTAAAGATAGGTTTCTGATTTTTTTTTAAGTGCACATTCTTAAATTTAGCCCTCTGAAACGATCTCCATATGACATTTTATTATCTTTTCTCCATCACAATGTGTTTATCACACTGGAACAATATTTTATGGATGTTAAAATTCTGTTAGTAGCCCTGCAAGGGTGCATGGATGCCTGCAACATTGAGCCTTGTAGTCAAGTCTTTGACGGCATTATCACTAAGATTCCAAACAGGGTCAGGTATTTTTTAATGAATACTTTTCTTCAAGAGGAAACCCTGGTGGCATAGTGGTTAAGAGCTACGGCTGCTAACCAAATGGTCGACAGTTCGAATCTGCCAGGTGCTCCTTGGAAACTCTATGGGGCAGTTCTACTCTGTCCTATAGGGTCGCTATGAGTCGGAATCAACTCGATGGCGCTGGGTTTCGTTTCGGTTTTTTTCTTCAAGAGATTCTAGTCTTAGCATCAGAGATTTTTTTAATAGTACCTTTTCACTTATGTTTCTTCCGTATTTACTATTTGTTTTTTCAGCTGAAGTATACATTTTGAATAATAGTTTCCTTATCCACCCCCCAATTGTCTCTCTCTCTATAGATACCCACGTGATAGATAAATAGATGATAGATAGATAGATAGATAGATAGATAGATAGATAGATAGATAGATAGATAGATAGATAGATAGATAGATAGATAGATAGATAGATGATAGATAGATAGATAGATAGATAGATAGATAGATAGATAGATAGATAGATAGATAGATAGATAGATAGATAGATAGGTAGATAGATGATAGGTAGATAGGTAGGTAGACAGACAGGTAGACAGATAGGTAGAGAGACAGATAGATAGATAGATATCTTTAAATTCATTAAGTGTCTGTGGTAAAGCTTTTATTTTGGAGTCTTAACTCTTTCTTTGACTTGGTACTGTTTCTTTCTTATTTTATTATTTATTGATTCTCCTCTACCTAATATTGTCTTTCTGTCCCTGGAACGTGGTTATTATGAAGCTTTTGCCCAATTTTCCAATGACTTTTCTATTTATTTATCTTACTCATTTCTTCATATTCTTCATTCTTTACCTTTGAATTTCACAATCTGATTTCTATTATATTCTATTTTTCCTTGTATCCAATGTGTTTCTAAATGTCTACTATACTTGCTAAATATTTATTTGAAAGTAATGTTTTCTAATCTGAGATAGTTCCCTTTAAACAAAGGAAAACTCTGGTTGAATATGATATTTGGGGAAAAATTTTTACATTGAAAACACTGCCTAATTGCATTGGAGTTTCAAAAACACTGTACTTGCTAAATATTTATTTGAAAGTAATGTTTTCTAAGCTGAGATAGTTCCCTTTAAACTAATGAAAAGCCTGCTGGAATGTGATATTTGGGGAATATTTTTTACATTGAAAACACTGCCTCTTTGCGTTGACGTCTCCAAAAAAAAAAAAAAAAAACCAGCGCCATCAGGTTGATTCCGACTCATAGCGACCCCATAGGACAGAGTAGAACTGTCCCATAGAGTTTCCAAGGAGCGCCTGGCGGATTTGAACTGCCAACCCTTTGGTTAGCAGCTATAGCACTTAACCACTACGCCACCAGGGTTTCCAAAACAAGCAATAGGCAAAAACTTCTCTAATAGTATATGTTAAATCATTGCATATGTCATCTTTTCTTCCTACCCCATAACCCGTAAGATGATGACTCTGACTGCTTTGTGGAGAAGCGACGAAGGAGGAGAACTGGAGGTAGGAGGCAATTTAGTAGATTACTGAAGTCATTAGGGCAAGAGATGACACCAATTTGGACTGTAAAGGTATGAGTAGAAATAAAAATGGCCTCATTAAAAAAAAAATACAAACAGAAATGGTAAGACTTAGAGATGAATTGAATTAAGACTGAAGGAAAAAAAAGTCTGTTCTTGAATTTTAGCACTGGGTTGAAAAAGGCATCATTTATTAAAATGTGGAAAAAGAAAGGTGAGAAGGAGGTGGAGTTAAAGATTAAAGATTCAGCTATAAATGTCTTAAACCTGAGATACATGTTACAAAGGCAATCGGCTATGTTGATTTGGCAGGGAGATAGACGATTTAGGATTTCAAAAGAGAAATTCAGATTGGAGTTATAAATCTGGAATTTATTGTATATGTATTGCACACACACACATATGTAATAGAGTAACATGCTTTAATAATATATACTATATAATAATATATATGTATGTATAAAATATCTATCACAATAGTTGTTTATGGAGACAGTAATAATAATTGCTAAACTTTGATGAGTATGAAGACATTGGGCTAAGTGAGTGCTTTTATGCATTTTCTCAATTAATACTTAAAACACCCTTTAACCTAAGTGCTACTATTATCAACTCCATTTTATGGATGATGAATCTGAGATACAGGGATGTTAAATAAACTCACCAAAGATCACACAGCCTATAAGTGCAGAATTCAAATATTTGCACTCTGGCTAAAAACTTTGCACTCAGAACTACTATAACCAAAAAAAAAACGAACCGATTGCAGTTGAGTTGATTCTGACTCATAGCGACCCTATATAGGACAGAGAAGAAGTGCCCCATAGAGTTTCCAGGGAGCAGCTGGTGGATTTGAACTGCTGACTTTTCGGTTAGCAGCCATAGCACTTAACTGCTATGTGACCAGGGTTTCCATAACTACTACTAT
This sequence comes from Elephas maximus indicus, assembly GCF_024166365.1. NCBI lineage: Eukaryota > Metazoa > Chordata > Mammalia > Proboscidea > Elephantidae > Elephas > Elephas maximus. The sequence goes on along the minus strand of NC_064826.1, from coordinate 108,086,011 downwards.
AAAACCAAAAAAAAAAAAAAGAAAGAAAACCCTCTGCCGTCCAGTCGATTCCGACCCTAGTGACCCTAGCATGGAGTAGAACTGCCCCATAGAGTTTCCAAGGAGCATCTGGTAGATTTGAACCACTGACCTTTTTGGTTAGCAGCAGGAGCACTTAACCACTATGGCACCAGGGTTTCCAACTACTACTATAATACACTTGTAATATAGCATGAGCCAATAAAACCAAGCCCCTTGCCCGCTAGTCAATTTCGACTCATAGCGACCCTATAGTGACCCTGCAGAACACGGTAGAATGGCCCTATTGAGTTTCCAAGGAGCACCTGGTGGATTCAAACTGCTGACCTTTCGGTTGGCAGCCACAGCTCTTAACCATTATGCCACCAAGCTTTCCAATATAGCATGAGAGAGAGAGAAAAAATAGAACATCACGCTTAATGCTAAGTAACTCAGCATTTAGAAGACAAGTGTATAAAAACAGTGGATAAAGACAACTAAGAATTCCTGGCCAGAAACGTAAGCAGAAAACCAGGATAATGTGTCATATAAACCAAGAATAAGAAATATTAAGAAGGAGAAAATTAACTGTTTCAGGTAGTGCTGAGGTATGCAGTAAGATGAGGACTGAAAATGTCCATGAGACACAGTGATTAGGAAATACATCCCTGGGTAGTGCAAACAGTTAAGTGCTTCACTACTTAGCAAAAAGTTGGCAGTTTGAAACCACCCAGGAGCACCTCAGAAAAAATGGTTTAGCAGTTATGATGTAGTTTGGCAGCCACTTCACAGGAGAAAGACGTGGCTGTCTGCTTCCGTAATGACTTACAGCCTTGGAAAACCTATAGAGCAGTTGAAACACAATCAACTCAACAGCAATGGTTTTGTTTAACTTTACAAAGCACGTAAATGAAAAACTAACAATATGGGAAGGACTTGAGGGAAAAGCGATGTATGTAGGATTCTTTGACGCTGCTTTTATCCCTTGACAGATTAAACAGGCAATAATAAACAAGCAAACGTGAGTGAATAGTATAATTAATAAGGAGGAGAATAAATGGTTGGGGGAAAGAAGAGGGAACCCTTGGAGAGAGGCCTGGCTCAGATGCCGGCTCATCACTCACTGGCTGTGTAAACTCGGGCAAGTTATTGACCATGTTCATTCCTCAGTTTCTGGGCCTTCTAAACAGATTTAGAACATTTTAATTTTTTGTGATTATTGGTATATTTTGTTTTAATTCTACTATCTTACTTTGCATTTTATGCTTACCATTCTTTCTCTCTCTTTGCCTTTAGTTTAGAGTTTTCTCCATTCTTTTATTCCTCCCTGGTCACTTGGAAGCTATGTTTTTATATATTTTATCTATGTTCTTTTAATAATGTTATAAATTTTTAATATATTTACTTAATTATACTTACAGTACTTATAACTAAGTTGAAAGTTTTTTAGCATTATTATCCATTTTCTAGTTTTTTTTTACTACTCACTGAACATACTGTATGTTATTTTTGAGTTTTAACTTTACCTTTTTTTAAAGTACAAAGAAAAAGTTATTATAATTTGCACTCAAGAGTTAAATTTACTGCCTTTTAAAACCATCATTTTTTTCTTGATTCCTATAGTTGTCTTCTGGAGCCCTGGGGGCACAGTGGTTAAGAGCTTGGCTGCTAACCAAAAGATCAGAGCTTCGAATCCACCAGTTGCTTCTCGGAAACCCTATGGGGCAGTTCTATTCTGTCCTATAGGATCACTGTGAGTTGGAATCAACTCGACAGCAATGGGTTTGGTTTTTGATTTTATACTTGTCTTCTGGGTCTAGTTTATTTCTTGTTGCAGTATTTCCCTTATTAGTTCTGCCAGTGAAGATCTCTGTTACAGTAAATTATATTTGCCTTTATTTTTCCCTTACTGTTTAAGGTTTTAAAATTCTAGGGTTGATGATTATGTTAACTCAGCATTTTGTAGATAACACTTCATTATTTTCTGGCTCAATCGTTGACAATGATTGTGTTATGATTGTGACTGGCATTCCTGAAGGTTATCAGCGCTTTCTGGCAACTTTTACAACTGTCTTTTTACCCTGGAGGATCTGCAGTTTCCTGTTCCATGCTGCTGATAGGCTGTTAATTTATGGATTCGTTACTGTTTTCCATAAAGTTCTCAGCTTTTATTTCTTCAGATATTGCTTCTCTGCCTTCCTCTTTAGTCTCTTTCTTTGGCACTGCTCTTAGAAGTACATTGGGAACTATTATCTATCGTCTGTGTCTCTTAATTGCTCTTTTGTATATTTCTATCATTTTCTAGGTAAATTTTTCTAGGTAAATTCTTCAATACTAGCTTCAATGCTTTGATTCTGTATTTGACTGCATCCAATCAAATATTAACCTCATCTATTGCACATTATTTACTATAATTTTAAATTTCCAGATTTTGAACAAGCTTTTTTTGTTTTTTTAAATAAATGTGCTGCAGTTTTATTTATGCCTTTTTTTGTTGTTGTATAAATTCCCATTAAATTTTATTGGGCATCATGCCTTCCTTTATCTCATCCAAAATATACTTATTCTAAAGTTAAAGTGCTCTACAAAATTAATTTCATTTGAAGTTTATTCATGTTTCAATGCTCATTCTGCTTGGTTATCTTTCTTATATTAAATTTCCTCCACTGTTTTGTTATTGTGGCTTACAGACTTACTTTGAGTGTCTGTTTTTTAAAAAGCCTTTAATTTTTTCTCTCTTTTTGCCCAACCCCACCACCAGGCTTATGTCTCCTAAACTAGCATTGTCACTGCTGATTTCACCTGGTACTCCAGGTCCCAGTCTAACCGTGTCTCAAGTGGCAAGTGAAGATTTGTGCACTGCACAGATCCAGTCACAGATCCAGCCGGAGTTTCACTGAAGTGCTGCTGAGGAAACAGCTTCTTACCTGGGCTCACAGCTTTATAAAAGCTTTAGTCCCTTTTCTAGGTTGGACACAGGATTTGTCCACCCATCTGGAAACTTGCAGCTAGATATGGCCATGTAACTAGGCTCTTATCAATGGTGCATATGTTGAAATGGATGTGTGCCCCTTTGGGGTCATTTTTTTAAGAGCCCTTGGATTCAATCCCCACTGCTGGCTGTAAATGGTAATGATGGGAGCAATCAGAGAAATTGTATGTTAAAGATAGAAAAGCATACTATTAGTCTGAGTCCCCGAATGAATTCATGGAGCAAAGCCCTACTACCTACCTGCCCTGTGCAATTACGTAAAAGAAATAATCTAGCTTGTATAAGCCACTAAACATTTTATCAATTTGTTATAGCATATTAGCTTTTTCCCTACCAAATACGCTCACCTACAAAATGCAAGAGATACAGACTATTGATCAGATTAAAAATCAAGCCCTATACTGTTTATAAGAAACACCAAAAAGTAATCCCATGTAGAAATATATGGATATGAGAAGATTTATATCCAAGTACTAAATAAAAGTAAGACAGTGAGGCAATATCAATATCAGAAAAAATTGATTTTAAGTCAAAAGTGTTAATAAGATGAAGATAGATGCTATTTTAAACTAACAGGAGTAATCTGCTTAAAACATGTTAATTAATGATTGGATTACCCACCTAGTAACATACACTGAAAGTAAAGCAAAGACTAAAATTACTTGATTTGTAGAAATATAAAATAATAATGTATTGTGAAATATCCAGTTCCATCAGAAATTAGTAAAATAAGCACATAAATATAAATAAGTATACAAAAATATGAAAAATAAAACCAACAAGCCAGATCTAATAAGTATATAGAGAACTTGATAGGTAAGATCTATATACATTCTTTCCATAGACCATAGAAAAATTATATATAAATATATATAAAGTTAGCCCAACAAAATTGCCAAGATTCAATAGCATGTTGGTTATCTTTTCAAATCACAAAACTGTAGGAACTGAGAAGACAATACAGAATCTGATTTTTTTTTTAATTTAATGAATAACAACAAAGACACATAATCTAGTAATTTTTAGATGATAACAAAAGGGACAAAATCATACTGCAGAATAATAGCTAAAATAATTAACTGAGACAAAAATAAAACATTTTGCATTAGAATATGTAAAAATTATGTTTTTTTAAAATAATTACAAAAGATTAAGTTTATATCACTCTATATCATGATGTCACAGAGTATGGACACACTATAACTTGGTTAACAATTTTCCTACTGATATTTATGAAAGATATTAAATTTTTTCACTACTACTAACAACTCTTAAAATAATATCTTAATTTTTCCTTCTTTGAAATATTTGTGCATGAGATTATTTCCATGAAATGGAAGCCTAGAAGTAGAATTGCTAAATTGAAAAAAATTTGCATACTTTATGTTTTGATTAATATTGAAAATCAATTTTTCATAAACATCTTTCAAAGTACCTTTTCTTCCAATTATGTACGAGAGACTTATCTCCCTACACCATTTTCTAAATGATTTATGATCAATCTCATTTTTCCAACTTAAAGATTAAAAAGCATATCTGGCTGTTCTTTTAATTTACCTTTTTTTTTTTATTGCTAATAAGACTTAACATTCATGTAAACATGGACACTTGGATATCTAATTCCAGGAATCACAGGTTTATAAACCAACAACATTTTCTTTCGTTTTGTCTTACAGATACGTTGTTGTTGTATTAGTTGATGTTGAGTCAATTCTGACTCATGGCAACCCCACACAAGTTCTTAATATATTCAGACTGTAATTCTTGTCTAATAAATACTGCAAATAATATCTTTTATTCTGTCACAATTTTTCTATTTATTAATATAGCTTTTTTCCAGTTGACCTGTTAATCTCTTAAGGACTTCTCTGCTTTGTATTGCTTGAACTCAGCATTCCGTTCCTAAAGAATCAATCTATAGTCTCCTGTATTTTCTTGTATTATTAGGGTCCTTTTTTTATATTAAGGAAATTTATTCCTAATATTTATTCATTTCCTCTATTATGATCACTGATGTGCTTAGACATCCACGTTGTCTTTTTTTTTTTCCCCCTTGCCATGGTTTCTTCTTGTTGGTTGTTTATCTGTCTTTTGTCTGATTTATTAAGGTTTTCATCATCTCTGCAGTTATTCTTCTCTGGATTTGGATAAGCAAGTACACCATATCACACACCCTAGCTGGGACTCCAGTGGAGCTGGGCTCCAGCTGTAGGAAGATGTAAAATTAGCTCTAGTCTCATTCTAAAAAAAAAAAAAAACAAACAGTTGCTCTCAAGTCATGAGAACTACGCTCCATAAGGCTTTCGGTGCTGTGACTTTTGGAGGCAGATCACTGGGCCTCTCTTCTGAGATGCCTCTGAGTGGATTCAAGCCACCAACCTCTCAGTTTGTAGCTGAGTGCTTAAACTGTTTTGCCACAGAGGGACTCCTAGTCCCATCTAGGGGGTTGCTTTCAATGGTACCGCTTTACAAATCCGAAAAGGCTCTGTGGCAGCACTTTACCCCTCAAATGTTCTTCAAAGTAGTTAGTGATAAGCTTCCCTAATCACCGGAGATAATAAGGTATGTGCTTGCTTTTTGCCCTGCTTTTATAAGTAATTGGTCATTTCAATGTAAAACAACTGTCATCTACTGCCACTTGCTTCAAAAATCTTTCTTTTCTTGACTATATTATGAAATAAAAACTTTTATATTTAATCTAGATGATAACCATAATAATAACCATTATATAGGCAAAACTCTTATCTTTCCCTCCAGAATTATACTTGTTTAGCCTCAATGTTTTACTAGCATCTTTTGCTCTGGTACGGAGCTCTAATGGTGCAGTGGTTAAGAGCTGTGGCTGCTAACCAAAAGACTGCAGTTCAAATCCACCAGCCACTCCTTGGAAACCCTATGGGGCAGTTCTACTCTGTCCTATAGGGTTGCTATAAGTCAGAATCAACTCAGTGGCAACAGGTGTTTGGTTTGTTCTGGTGAGAATCAGTGTCATCTTACATGTTTAATTGCTCAGTCCCTCAGTTTATTCCTCAGTAAAATGGGAAGGCGGGCTATGCCTAAGTACAACTAAATAATTTTAAAGGATTTATCCATCTCCCAAAAGGGACATGGAAATGTTCTCTTCTGAGTGGACTCCATAAAGCAGTCATGTCTTTATATGTAGAAAAGTCAGAAGTAAACAATAACAGCTTGTGCTATTTAAAACTAGAAGTCCTTTCTTCCCCTTGTTCTATTTTTTGTTTGCTTATTTGTTATTTTCAATTCTAATTTTCTTTTAAATGACGTGCTAAAAGTTAACACCAGTTTCAAGAAAAATGAAGGGTCAGAGCATGCAGTTGATGATGTGTTGAGGTGGAAAAGAAAGGTTTCAAAAGACAATACTTACAAATGAGAAGCTGAAAGCTCATGCTCTAAGATATTCTAAGTCAGATAGAAAGAGCCTCTGAAAAAACTATTCAAGACTTGGAAGGTCTGTGAACTGATGGATATGTAAACTATCAGGATTTTCTGGGCAGCTGTTCAATTCCCATGTGCAATCGGTGAGATTTATTTGACACTATGTAGGAGTTTTTAATGACTAGACAGTGTTCCTGTTCTTTTTACCTTTTTCTGTAATCTTTTTTTTTTTTTTTCTCATTTAGGAGATGATGTTTTATTAACACTAAAATTTTACTGAAGATAATTCAAAAGCGGTTGCAGTAACACATTAACCAGGAACTGCCAGAAATTCAAGCTGGATTCAAAACAGGATGTGGAACAAGAGATATCATTGTTGATGTCAAATGGATATTGGCTGAAAGCAGAGAATACAGAAAGATGTTTACCTGTGTTTTATTGACTATACAAAGGCATTCAACTATGTTGATCATAACAAATTGTGGATAAGATTGAAAAGAATGGGAATTCTAGAACACTTAATTGTGCTCCTGTGGAACCTGTACATAGACCAAGAGGCAGACATTCAAACAAAACAAGGGGATACTGATTGGTTTAAAATCAGGAAAGGTGTGTGTCAGGGTTGTTTCCTTTCACCATACTTATTCAATCTATATACTAAGCAAATAATCCAAGAAGCTGGACTATATGAAAAATGGGACATCAGGAATGGAGGAAGACTCTTTAACAACCTGCATTATGCAGACGACACAACCTTGCCTGCTGAAGTGAAGAGGACTTGAAACACTTACTTATGAAGATCAAAGATTACAGCCTTCAGTATGGATTATACCTCAACATAAAGAAAACAAAAATCCTCACAACTAGATCAATAAGCAACATCATAGTAAACAGAGAAAAGATTGAAGTTGTCAAGGATTTCATTTTACTTGGATCCACAATCAACACCCACAGAAGCAGCAGTGAAGAAATCAAGACACCCTGCGCTGAGCAAATCTGCTAAAAAAGACCTCTTTAAGGCATTGAAAAGTAAAGATGTCACTTTGAGGACTAAGGTGTGCCTGATGCAAGCCATGGTATTTTCAGTCACCTCGCAAAAGCTGGACAATGAATAAGGAAGACCAAAGAAGAATTGATGCCTTTGAATTACGGTGTTGGGAAGAATAATGAATATATCTTGGACTTCCAGAAGATAGAACAAATTTGTCTTGGAAGAAGTACAGCCAGAACGTTCCTTAGAAGCAAGGATGGCAAAACTTCATCTCATGTACTTTGGACATGTTATTAGAAGGGACCAGTCCCTGGAGAAAGGCATCATTCTTGGTTAGTTAGAAGGCCAGAAAAAAAGATAAAGACCCTCACTGAGATGGCATGACACAGTGGCTGCAATGATCAGCTAAAGCATAGTAACCATTGTGAGGATGGTGCAAATGTTTCGTTCTGTTGTACATAGAATCGCCTTGACGGCACCTAACAACAACAGCCAACATCTTAAGGCCCCAAAAATGATATTGAATGAAACAAACAAACAACAGCAACAAGAAAAAGTGATCCCAAGTGTTGAACACTGAGTGTGGAGACATCTAAAGAATATCTTAACCAACTTGTTTTGCTTATACTTTCATTTTTCTTTATTTTATTAATTTTTTTCATAATATTTTATTGTGTTTTTGGTGCAAGTTTACACAGAAATTTAGGCTCCCATTAAAAAATTTCTGTAAACATTGCTCAGTGACATTGGCTACATTTTTCACAATGTATCAACATTCTCATTATTTCCACTCTGTTTCCATTAATCTAGCTTCCCTGCCTCCCCCAGCTTACCTTCTCATCTTTTCTTTAGGGTAAGTATGGGCCTTTGGTCTCATATAGACTTTTTTTAAAGGAGCACAGTACTCACAGGTAATATTATTTATTTTATGAGTCAATCTGTTATTTAGCTGAACGGTGACCTCCGGGAGTGGTTTCAGTGCAAAGCTTAAAAGGAATCTCAGGGAGATGATAGTCTCTGGGGTTCCTTGAGTCTCAACCAGTCCAGTGAATCTGGCCCTTTTTAAGAATTTGAGTTTTGTTCTATATTTTCTCCCATTCTCTCCAGGACCATGTATTCTGTCCCTGTTCTGAAGTGCCAGTTAGGCACCATCTAGTTCTGGTCTCAGAATAGATGAGGCCGTCGTTTGTGTATGGTATTAGTCCTGTAGACTAGTTTCTTCTTTGAATCTTTCTTTCTCTTTGGTTTCAGATAAGTAAAGACCAATACATATACTCCCCTCGAGGTTCCATTCTGACAGCTCCATCATAAGTTGATTCTGACGTAAGTCGAATTTTTTTTTCTTAGTTTTCATTATTGTCTTTTATTATCAGTATCTTTATAAATCTGATCTTTATCTGTTCGAGTTGGCATGAGAATGATAACATCAAATTATGCAACATTGTATGCAGTACATATTACTAATGATACAACGTGCAAAAAAAAAAAAAAAAACACCAGATGGTTGCAAGTGCCTGTCTCAGTTATCTAATGCTGCTATAACAGAAATACCACATGTGGATGGCTTTAAGAAACAGAATTTATTTTCTCACAGTTTAGGAGGCTAGAAGTTCAAACTCAGAATGTTAGCTCTAGGGGAAGCCTTTCTCTCTCTGTAGGCTCTGGAGGAAGGTCTTTTTCTCTTCAGCTTCTGCTTCCAGGTTCCTTGGATATTGTCATGTGGCTTGGCATTTCTCTTCCCCATCTCCGCTATGGGCTTACTTGTTTAATCTCTTTTATATCTCCAAAGAGACTGAGTCAAGATTCACCCTACACTAATCTTGTCTCATTAACATAACAAAGACAACCCATTCCCAAAAGGGATTAAAACCCCAGGGATAGAGGTTAGGATTTACAACATATATTTTTAGGGGACATAATTCAATCCATAAAATTCCACCCTTGGGCCTGGCAAAATTCTTGTCCTTGCCACATGCAAAATGCATTCACCCATCACATCATCCCATCATCCCATCATCCCAAAAGTCTTAAATCAACTCCAAGTTCAAAATCTCATCTATTGAACCATCTAAATTAATATCAGTGAGACTTCAGCCATATTCCATCCTGGGGCAAAATTCTTCATCTGTGAACCTGTGAAATCTAGACTACAAGTTATCTGTATCCAAAGTACAATGGTGGAACAGGCACAAGATAGATGTCTCTATTACAAATAGGAGAAACAAGAGAAAGAAGAGATAACAGGCACTAAGAAGTTCCAAAACCCTTCAGAACAAATTATATTAGCTCTCAAGGCTTGCAAATAATCTTCTGTTTTTTGGGACCATCTAGGTAATGGCCCCACCCTCTAGACTCTGAGTGTTGGCCATGCTGTCTGGATTCTGGGTGGAGGCCCCTAGCCCTGGACATCAACTCTGCGTTCCAGACTCATTGGGACAGCAACTCTGCTCACTTGGCTTTGGGCAGCCCCGTTCTCCTAGTCCATACGAGTGATGACCCAACCCATTTCCCTGGTAGGCCCCTTTCTTCTGCCCTTTGGGCATGGATGCCCTGCCCCTCAGCTTTGGGCAGTAGCCCCATTGTCTTGGCCAAACTGTATGACAGTTTCACATTTCAGAAACAAGTTGATGAAGATCTAACTCTTTGAAACCTAAGAAATTGTGGCTCTACCATTTGAGACCCCAGAGTCTGTGGCGAGACCCTCTGAGACCAAGGCAGCTCTGCTTCCTATGTTTGCACCAACAGCCCTGCTGATCTCCCAGCTGCTTCAGGGATGCTCCTTTCCTTTTCTTGGAGGACAAAAGATGTAACTCCTTTGGTCTGTTTCCTGCCTGTAGAATTCCAAGAAGCAGACAGTGTTCTTTTCTTTCATTCTTTCTTTTCCACTTCACTCTAAACTGATGGTTTTTCTGCTGTGGTAGTTGGTTAGATCCATCCATCCATCTCTTTAACAAAAGATTGTGTAGCCATGTCCTTGGTGAAAATTCTAGGACACATGTCCTTAGTTTGTACAACAGAATTTTCCAAATCTTTAAGTTTTGTTTTTATTTTTCAAAATTCATTTTTAAGTCCATTTTTTTCCTTTCTCGTTTTACTGTAAGTGGCAAGGAGAAATCACACAGCCCCTTTAGGATCTTGATTAGAAATCTCCTTAACCAAATATCCAAGTTCATCACTTACAAGTTCTACCTTCCACCAAATATTTGAATATAATTCAGACAAGTTCTTTGTCATGAATAAAAAGCATTGCCCTGGTGGCATAGTGGTTAAGAGCTCAGCTGCTAACCCAAAGGTCTGTAGTTCGAATCCACCAGCCTCTTCTTGGAACCACTATGAGGCAAATCTACTTTGTTCTGTAAGGTTACTATGAGTCAGAATCAACTCAGTGGCAATGGGTTTTCCTCCATTGGCCAATCGCATGCTCATAATTTTCTTTTAAAGCCTCACAAAAAGCACATTTCTAGCAACTTTCTGTTGCTCATGACATGTATTCTCTAAGATGAGTTAGACTTTCTCTATAGCTCTTCTCATTTCCTTCTGAGCCCTCACCAGAATTGCCTTTGACGTCCATAATTCTACCAACAGTCTCTTCAAGGCAGTCCAGGCTTTTACTATCAGGCACCTTAAAATTCTTCCAGTCTCCACTCATTACCCAATTACAAAACTGCTTCCACATTTTAGTTATCTGTTAGAGCAGCACTCCACAATTCTGGTACCAAATTCTGTCCTAGTTCTGCTGTAACAGAGATATCATATGTGGGTAGCTTTAACACACAAAATTGATTTTCTTACAGTTTAGTAGGCTAGAGGTCTGACTTCAGAGTGCTGGCTCTAGGGGAAGATTTTCTCTCTCTGTTGGCACAGGAGTAAGGTCCTTTTCTCTTCAGCTTCTGCTTCCTGGTTCCTTGGAGATGTACATTTGTCTTCGCATCTCTCTTACCTCATCTCTCCTTATGCTTGCTTGTTTAATCTCTTTTATATCTCAAAAGAGATTGACTTAAGATACACCCTGCACTAACCCTGTCTCATTAACTTGACAAAGACAAGCTATTCCAGAACTGGATTATAGCCACATACATAAAAACAAAACAAAACAAAAAATGTTGTAGAGTTGATTCTGACTCATAGCAACACCATAGAGCACAATAGAACTTCCTTATATGGTTTTCCAGGCTATAAATCTTTACAAAAGCAGACTGCACATCTTTCTTCCATGGTGTGGCTGGTGGGTGCAAACTGCCAACCTTTTTCAGTGAGCAGCTGAGCGGGGCTCCTGTACCACAGGCGTAAAAGTTGAGATTTACAACACATATTTTGGGGGACACAATTCAGTACATAACAGTGCAGTTCGTCATGACTTGAATACATCGTACGGCACTACCTGTAGTTGTATCTTAGATGGCTGCTCACATACTATGAAGACCCTAGACACTACTCACCAAACAAGGGTGTAGAACATAAACTTTACGGACTATGTTATGCCAATTAGCCCAGTTGTCTCACAAGACTATGGTCCTAAAACTTCAAACCTAAATCAATCCCAGGAGGTATTTGGCTATAACTAGGAAGTATTCGTAACTGTGCTTTTATTATATAAATGAATATACCATATTTTAACACAAATAAGGTGTGCCTTCTATATTTGTTTGCCAACTGTGCCCTTACCCAGGGAGGTATTATTATTATTATTATTATTATTATTGTTTTGATGAAGGTTTACAGAGCAAATTAGTTTCACATTAAACAATACACATACTGTTCTGTGACACTGGTTGCCAAGCCCATGACATGTCAACATTCTCCCCTTCCCAACCTTGGGTTTCCCATTATCATCTTTCCTGTTCCCTCCTGCCTTCTTATCCTTGCCCCTGGGTTGGTGTGCCCATTTAGTCTCATTTTGTTTCAAAGCCCTGTCTAATCTTTGGCTAAAGGGTAAACCTCAGAAGTGATTTCAGTACTGAATTAAAAGGGTGTCCCAGGGCCATACTCTCGGAGTTTCTCCAATGTCCGTCTAACCAGTAAATCTGGTCTTTATTTGTGAGGTAGAATTTTGTTCTAATTTATCTTCAGCTCTGTTCAGGACTCTCTATTGTGATCCCTGTCAGAGCAGTCAGTGGTGGTAGCTGGGCACCATCTAGTTGTGCTGGACTCAGTCTGATGGAGGCTGTGGTAGTTGTGGTCCATTAGACCTTTGGACTAATCTTTCCCTTGTGCCTCTGATTTTCTTTATTTTTCCCTTGCTCCAGACAGGGTAGGACACATGGAGTATCTTTCATGGCTGGTCACAAACTTTTAAGAACCCAGATGCTACTATAAACTATGTTATGCCAATTGAGCTAGATGTTCCCTGACACCATGGTCCCCAGCCCTCAGCCCAGTAATTCAGTCCCTCAGGGAGTTTGGATGGGTCTATTCTGTGAAGGTTCCATGACCTTGTCTTGGTCAAGTGGTGCTGACCTCCTCAGTATTGTGTACTGCCTTACCCTTCACCAAAGTTACCACTTGTCTATTTTCAGTTTACTGTTTTTCCCTCCCCACTCCTCCCCTCCCTCATAACCATCAAAGACTGTTTCTTTTTGAGTGTAAATCTTTTCACAAATTTTTATAGTAGTGGTCTGATACAATATTTGTCATTTCGTGATTCACTTATTTTACTCAGCATAATGCCCTCCAGATTCATCCATGTTGTGAGATGTTGTGAATAATGCTGCAATGAACATGAGCATGTATGTCTATTCATGTGACAGCTCTTATTTCTCTAGGATACGTTCCTAGGAGTAGGATTGCTGGATTGTATGGTATTTATATTTCTAGCTTTTTAGGCAGAGGAATTTCCCTTCTATACCTATTTTATTGAGAGTTTTTTATCAGGAATGGGTGTTGGACTTTGTCGAATGTCTTTTCTGCATTGATTAGATAATCGTGGGATTCTTTTGTTTTGTTTACGCTGTGGATTATGTTGGTTGATTTTCTAATGTTGAACCATCCTTGCATACCTGGTATGAATCCTACTTGGTGTTGGTGTATTATTTTTTGATATAATGCTGTATTCTATTGGCTAGAATTTTGTTGAGAATTTTTGCATATATATTCCTAAGAGATATCAGTCTGTAATTTTATTTTTTTGTAGTGCCTTTGCCTGGTTTTGGTATCAGTGTTATGCTGACTACATACAATGAATTTGGAAGTACCCCTTCCTTTTATGCATTCTAAAATAGGTTGAGGTGGTGAGGTATTTTTCTAAGTGTGTTATGCAATTTTTTTACAGTAACGTGTAAACAAAAAAATTGGTGCTTATGAAAATACCTCATGGGTGGAGGGCACAGTTGGCAAACAAATATAGAATATACATGTTATTGCCTTAAAAATATAGTATATGCAGCATGCATAAATGTATGTACAGATTCTTACAGATACAGCAATACGTGCACAAGTATATACACATATACTTTCCTGTACACATAAATGCATATTTACCTATGTAACCACACACATATGATTTGATAGTTATGGCAGTTCTATTCTTTCCTATAGGGTCGCTATGAGTTGGTATCAGCTCAAGGGGGACAGGTTTGGTTTTTTGGGGGTTTATTCCTGTTGTTTCAAAAATGTGTATGTTTTAGTATTTAGCAAAAATGACACTTATTCTTGTGGACTTCTTAGTGTCATCATTTACGTTGGTCATTTTGTGCACAATTCACCCACACTTAGTATTGCCTTTCCCATTACCATAAATAAAATTGTCTACTATCTAGAGAGTGATTTCCCCTCTGTCTTCTATCCCTGTTAGCTACCAATGAACATTGATTTCTGAATGTATACCTATCCTATTCTTGTATTTTTATAAAAGTGAGATGATACAATATTTGTCATTTTGTGATTAATTTACTCAACATAATGTTGCCCAGATTCATCCATGTTGTGAGATGTTTCACAGATTCATCGTTGGTCTTTATTGCTGCATAATATTCCATTGTGTGTACGTACCACATTTTGTTTAGCCATTCATCATTGGTGGGCGCTTAGGTTGTTTCCATTTTTTGCTATTTTGAATAATGCTGCAATGAACATAGCTGTGCATATGACTATTTGTGTCACTGATATTAGATCTTTAGGGCATATATCTAGGAATGGAACTGCTGGATCATAAGATATTTCTATTTCTAGCTTTTTCAGGAAGCACCATATGGTTCTCTATAGTGTTTGCACCCTCTTGCATTCCTGCTAGAAGTGAATAGGGGTTCCAGTCTCCTCACAACCTCATCATCATTTGTTTTTTTCTGTTTTTATTTTCTTTTGTTTTGTTTATCAGTGTCATTTTTGCAAGGGTGAGATGGTATCTCATTGTAGTTTTGATTTGCATTTCTCTAATGGCTAATGATCATGAGCACCTTTTCATGTGTTTGTTGGCCACTTGAATGTCCTGTTTGGTGAAGTGTTTGCTCATGTAGTTTGCCCATTTTTTAATTGGATTGTTTGTCTTTTTTGAGTCATTGAAGTTTTCTATACATTTTAGAGATTAGACCCTTACCAGATATATTGTTCCCGAAGATTTTTTCCCAATTGGAAGTTTCTCTTTTTACTCTTTTGATAAAGTCTTTTGATGAGCATAATTATTTACTTTTTAGAAGGTCCCGCTTATCTAATTTGTCTTCTGCTGTTTGTTGTAATCTTCTGTAATCCTGTCTTAGAAGGTATTAGTGGAAGAATGTGTGACTCTCAATATAGTCGGCTTTCCCAGCTGTAGAGTTGATGGATGCAAGGAACAACCCTGCATTCATCCCCTGACCTTTATGAGGGTGTACTCTTAGCGTAGATCCTAGTCTGAGTTCCAATATTTAGATTTAGCGTTTTCCTCCTCCTGCTACCTATCCAATTTTTCTCCATTATTCAAGAATAGGATGAAACATAGACTCTTACTTCCCATGGGCTACTTACCATAATCAAAAGAAGTAAGGTGAAATGAGTTTCATACAAAAAAAAAACAACCCAACAGAACAATAAGCAGGTAATATCATTCAAAACAGCCTAACTGTATGTCAAAACGTTGACATACCCTACCAAATGTGACTTAAAAAACATAGTTCCTGGGGGTCTTAAAAGCTTGCAAGGGCCTTCCAAGGTGCAACTGATGGTATCTATTTGCCTGCAGCAACCAAGGAGGAAGGATAATCAGGAATAGGAAGAGGAAATGAAATGTGTGGCTAATTGCCTCCTTGACCAACTGCTTCATCTGCCATGAGACCAGAAGAACTGGAAAAAAAAAAAAAAAAAAAAAAAAAACTAGTGCCTCGAGTCTACAATTACTGAAGATTTTGATGAAAGATTCTATAGAAAATCCTGATCAAAAAGGGTAATATGCAGAACGCAATTTCAAATTCTCATGGAAACCAGATTTTCTGGAGCCATGGAGGTTGGATGAACCCCTGAAACTATTGCTCTGAGATAATCTTTAAAACTTAAAACAAAAATGTCCCCTGAAGTCTTCTCAAAACTAAACAATAATTTAGCTTAACTAGTAAAAAATGTCTGCCTTGAGCATTATGCTCTTTTAAGAACTATCTATATGGGATCAAACTGATAACAGAAACTCAAAAGATTAGATAGGAGTCTTAACAGGCAGTGAGTTTATGTTAATGGGTGAGGAACAACTCAGAAAAGGAGGGTGAGAATAGTTGCACAATTCTAGAGTATAGTTAGTGTCACTGAATTGTACATGTAGAAACTGTTGAATTGGTGTATGTTTTGCTGTGTATATTCCCAACAACAACAAAATAAATAAAAATTTTAAAAAAATGCCTCCTGAGATAAGGACAAGAAGTACTGAAAGAGATCTTAGTCAGCATTCAGCAGTATTGTTGTTAGTAGTAATATTGGATTTGTTATTTTGAAACTGTAATACATATATTCTAGAATCGAGTAAATAAGGAAGGTGTTCATATCATTAGGAACCAATATTTTTAGTGTCAAGAAAAAAGGAATACAAATATGAAGTCAAAGAAATTAAGGAAACTTCCTATAATCTTAAATTTGAATCAAAATATTGATGCAAACTCATAATTTACTTTTCTCCTCCCAAAGTAGCATAAATTGTCCAACACTATCCCCTGAAAAGACCTAGTGCAATGACTGCTCTGTACCAATAAACACCCCTAACACTCTGAGTGTGGTCTTCAACTACCCAGTCCCACCAACAAGGACCTCTTGTGGAAATTGTTGATTCTAAGAATGGTCAGGAAATATACAACATGAGCATGGGAAAGCAAGGAGATAATCAAAGGGAGTCATGTCAAAAGACACAGCTCCTCAGAAGAAAGGCCTGGTGATTTATTTCTGAAAAATGAGCCATCGAAAATTCTATAGAACAGTTCTACTCTGACACACGTAGGGGTGTCGTAAAGTCAGAATTGGCTTGGCAACTGGTTTTAATGAGGGAATACTTCTGATTCTCAAACTTATCTATATATTAGATTTTTATTGGTGCTGTAACAAATTACCACAAATGTAATGGCTTAAAACAACACAAATTTATTATCTTACAGTTTTGAAGATCAGAAATCTAAAATAGGTTTAATTAGGGAAAAACCTAAGGTGTCAGAGTGGAGACTTTGTGTACTTGCCTTTCCCAGCCTTTAGAGGAGGCCTGTATTCTTTGGCTCATGACTCTTTCCTCCATCTTCAGAGCCAGCAATGACTGATCACATCTTTCTCAAACTGCATCCCCCTGATACTGACTCTCTTGCTTCCCTTTTCCCCTTATAAAGATCTCTGTGATTACATTGGCCCACCCAAATAATCCAGAATAATCTCCTCTTCTCCAAATTCTTAATTTAATCATATCTGCAAAGACCTTTTTGCCGCTTAACCTATGTGACAGCTTCCAGGGATTAGGATGAAGACATCTTTGGGGGCCATCATTTCATTTATCACAGTATCATTAGTTTATAAGAGGGCATGTGCATAAAATTTTAAAATAATACTGTGACAAAATGATTTCGTCTTTTTCTCATTCTCTCTCACCCTCCTTCCTCTTCCTTCTCCTCCTTCACCTTCTATAGGACAATTTATTTTTAAATTAATTTTATTGCTTGTTTCATTTGGAGATCTAGTCTGATTTTTATTTACTGTATTTTTCCTCCCTCATATTATTTCTACCCTCCTCCTTTCAATGTTTATTTTAGCATCCTTGAGTCTTTTTACAAAAAGTAATCCTGTTTGACAGTCAATTTCGGCTTGCTCGTCCCTCGTGATTGACTATTTATATCTCCTTGCCATATTCACACATCATTTGCACGCTTTCTATTCAGCCTTCGCTCTGTCACCTCTTAGGATGCATCATTTATAAGCCATTTTCTTGAATGTTTTGACTATCATGTTAGCTCCAGATGAGGAGCTTTCCTTCTGAGATGCTAAATACATCGACACCACACATGTGCAAAGCTCAGGGCACCTTCCTGGTTGCCCTGTTTTATCTTATTCTGTTTTAATGGAAGTGTTTTGTGGTAGATATTCATATTCTAAAGATTTAATCACATGTTTAAAGAACTGTTCAAGGAGAACAAATATTCATCAACCCTATATCTGGGCAGTTCAGCAAAGTAGAACTTTATCAAGTATGTAGTGAGCAGGATCAGCACAGACAACTAATATAAATAACCGAGTACACAAGATGGCAAGAATGCTAAACTGAATTTTAGAAGTGCATACAATGCTCAGTGAAATACAGTGAAGATGGACAATTGCGTAAGGTATTTGACCAATCTAGAACATCAGAGTGGATAATTTGAAGTACGAAAAAAGTGTTACTGAGGTAAGACTTGTACTGACGAATGCTCTTTTTTAGTCAATTCACTAAACAGTATGCTTTGACTCATTTAACTTGATATTATTTTCACATATGAAAAGGGAGAGGGCTCTGTGATTTAATTAACCATGACCCCCACTCTTTAATTGCTAATAGTAAAAACTGAGGTATGCTGGAGCTGCATAAATATTCTAGAGGCAAGAATTAATTACTAAAAATGTCCAAAGGGACAACAATATAATGACTTAATACAGAGAAATATAATAAAATGTAATATAAACAAGTACATGTCAAAATAATGCCAAGAATCCAGAAAACATACAACTATTCAACAATTTATCAAATAACTAAAAAAAAAAACTCAGTGCCGTCGAGTCGATTCCGACTCATAGCGACCCTACAGGACAGAGTAGAACTGCCCCATAGAGTTTCCAAGGAGCACCTGGCGGATTTGAACTGCTGGCCCTTTGGTTAGCAGCCATAGCACGTAACCACTATGCCACCAGGGTTTCCATTTATCAAATAGGCATTTGGAAATATCTAGTTAATATACTGCGTTTTTTTTTTTTTTTTTTCTGATTTGTATCTCAGTATTTGTCATTATAGAAACACACTTTCCAGGAAAGTGATTGATTTTGTCACTTTGCATTTGTCACTTGATGCCTAGACAATATTCCACCTGGATAGAATTCTATATTAATCTCATAACAAAGCTTTTTTTTTGGTAAAGACAGGGGGTCATCCACCACCCATTAGTAATGGAGGTATATAACTGCCAGTAAAAATTGCTTATAAACTTTGCATAATAAGACAGAATAAAGTTAGGATAAAAATTATCTTGTTTGACCAGAACACAGGACAGGCATCACCAGAAAGCATCACTGTCATTCATTTGTAAGGCCCTCAGTTAAATTGCAGTGTATTGGATCAAAACAGGTTTTAGTAATGCAGTGCTAAAGATCAGGTGTTATATGTGAAATTTGATTCTCCTCGATCAGTAATGGCCCTTGCAAAAATACTATAACATAGCAAAATAGAAACATTAAGAGAAGACTTGGCTCAGGTTAATACAAGCAACTGAACTTTAAGACATATGGTTTGCCAAAATATGAGAAGATAATGGCTTATGAGATTTTGAGGTCTGATGGGAGGAGTTGGAAAATGTGGAGAAAATTCGGGTACTCTTAAGTCACAGAGGAGGAGAGGCAGGAAGAATGACCTGATTTCTTTATCTGGGGTGAGGTTTATATCAGAAAGGATACAAAACACCTGGATGCCATTTGACCTGGCATCTAGACAAAAGAATTAAGTGATTTGGACAGTATGAGGAGAAAGTCAGCAGAGAAAAGGTCACCATGTCCACCACATCTGATCCCTGGACTTAGCTCATGTTGTCCAAAGCAACCGATGGTTTGGAGAAGCATGGCAAAGATCACAACACCGTCATGTTTCAAGGCTATAACATTGACTCATGAATAGATTATGGACCAAAACTCTGCAGAAAGTGACAATAGGGCTTCTTATACCTCGATTGTCTATAAAGCCAAGAAATTGATGGCAAATATAAAGACGCTTAGTGAGATTCATTAGAAGTTCCCTTGTCTTTGCAAAGGCAAGGGTTTGGGTTCAGACAACAGTACCAACAACGCTCTTTGTGAGCCTGGCCTGGTCAGAGGCTGATATAGTTTTTTGCTGTTGCCTGGAATCACGACAACATCATTGGCTGGTATGACCTGAAGAACTATCTACTAAATTTGCAAAATGTTAAAATGGAAACCAGTCATAAATTTCCTTCCACCCTTTTCTCTCACTTGCTGCTGCTTCTCTAATTTTTATAATTTTAAACTGTCTCTCTTTATCCTCCTGCTTCCCTCCAACTTCCAAGGGAGGAAAGACAGAGTTAGCAGAGCAGGGGAGAATTTATACACCATAATTCTTTAGTTTTCCACCTCAAGTCTTGGCAAAGACAAATAGCGAATGATTTGAATTGCTAATTACCACATGCAATGTGACACAGCACTTTAAAGCATCAAGAATTATCATAGTCATCCTTTTATCTATTTATTTATTCACTTCACCCTTTTGTATATTTTTAGATGAAATATCCACTGAAAGATACAAAATTCTAGTATTTGACAAATGTATGTTTTATACAAAGAATTGCTTAATTCTAATAGATTTAATTTACTTAATTGATTTAATTTCATTAAAGTAGGAATCTGAGGGCATCCAAATATATTGGCTTAAAAAAAGTTTTATATATGAAGAGACAATTGTCAATTGACATAAAATTGAGTGATTGGTTAATTCATTGAAATAAACTATTGAAGGTAATGAACTGTGAAACTTCATTAGCGTTGTCTTGGTCATCACAAATGAATTCTTCTGGTACCTGGTTAAGCCTTAGGGAGAAAACAATTATAAAACTTTCCAATTCCATCCAGTGATCTAAGGATCGCTTTCCTTTTCTAGTCCACTTAATTTGTGTGTTTAAGAAAATTATTTATAGAAAGGCTGAAGTACATTGGGAAGATCAATACTCTCCTGAGGTTAGTATTTTTCGGTATTTTCTTTAGCTGATGATTTATAAGGTGTCAGAAGCACTTACGGAATCCTTAACTCTTTGTCAGGTCCCCGTTTTCTCTAATATTCTACATGTTAATTATGGCCGATTCTTATTCAAATTAAATAATGCTTCTGGAAATGTCATAAAATAATTCTAAATTAAATCATGGTGGTCAGAGAGTTCATTATAATCGGTCTGAAATGGAGTAGAGATTGTACAAAAATAATAGATTTAATGGCTATTCACTTTTAAATCATTTTAAGCATAGTGCCTCACATGGTACAACCAGAAATTATTACATAATATAATATAAAATGAAATTTTAAATTTAACAATCTACTAAGCCATGCTAAAGAATGCAAATACAGTACATGATTTAAACTGTCTCACAATAAGGAAAATGCCGAAACAATACAAAATCATTTTTCACATCTGAAGAAATGCAAATGTTATATAATGCCAATATTTAAACTAAGTAATGGAATACCTTATTCAAAAAAAACCATAAAAGCAATATAAAAGTGGGCATGTTAGTGTATCAAATCACACAACTGTACAAATTAATTGTTATATAATTCTCATATCCTTTGTAATTATAACAATGAATTCATAGTCAAAAGAATTATCTGGGGGAAAACAAAATTGATATTCTGAACTCAGCTCAATAAAACTCTAACTAAAATAATATTTTGAGCAATACAAGTATCCGTAATCATTTGTTATACTTTTAATGTCTTATTACAATAATTCCTGTGATATAATTTGTTTAGAAATAAAAGAAGGTGGTGATTAAGAATCAGGACTGACTTAGCCCAATTTAATCCTGTTTTCATGAATTGGGTGGTAGTTACAGCTATGAAAAAAAAATGTTTTGATTAATCACAGGAAAGAGATAGACATTCACTGGATCCCTGGTTTGTGTTCTTTCTGGTACTTTGAATGTCCATGTTCTGTTAAGGGAAAGTACCACCTTGTGGGCAGGCAGATGTGCTCCTCTTCCTATGACAATGTTCTTTGATAACTTTCATTCCATTCTTTTAGTTTTACAAAGTGGTTCAACAGTTTCAGACTAGCAATAAGAAAATATCCATGCTAATAAAAAAAAATTTTTTTTTTTAATAATGATTATGATAATGGTGATAATAATAAAGTTACCTAAACATTGTTTTCTAAAGGGCATTTTACAACTTTAAAAATAGTCATATAATGTGTGATTGTAAGATTGGTGTAACTCTATTTAATCTGTGGGTCACATATAGGCTTAAAACAAACAAACAATGAAAACATTGCTATAGAGTCCATTCCAACTCATGGCAACCCTACAGGACAGGGTAGAACTGCCCCAAAGGGTTTCTAAGGAGCAACTGGTGGATTCCAACTGCTGACCTTTTGTTTATCAGCCAGAGTTTGTAACTACTACACCACCAGGGCTCGGCTAAATGATGTGTTCAAAGGCATATAGCTAGTAGGTGGAAGACCTGAGTAACACTGAATTTTCAGATGCCGATTCCAAGACAAATTTCACTCTCTCAAAGCTGCTATTATTTTTAGTTCTGGTTGTACCATTAAATAGCCCCTACCATTAAGTGGCTCTTGGTGGCCACTGCACTGAGGCTTTAGTTTTCTCATTTGTGCAACATTTCTGCGATCAGTGGGTTCCCAGTCCTGCTTGCCATCAAAATCACACCAGGAGCTTAAGGACCTAAAATCTCTGTGTAGAATATCCTGAGATTCTGGTGGAGTGTATTTTCTTTTAACTTCCCAAAGATTTTGATGACAGCCAGATCTGTTTACCTCTGGAATAAATGATTAGGCCTTTTCTATAAGCACCTCCAAACCACTTATTCCCTTTATTTTTCCTATTCTCCTCATTGTTTCTCTTGACCTCTCTTCTTGGGCTTTGAGGAAAAAATCAGTCCCACCAAAAGACAGCACTCACTATATGTCAGTAGTTAGAGAAACTTAAAGTATCAACAAAATGATGGATCTTTTTTGTGTTACTGGATAAACAAGCATGTGTTATCAACATCCCTTTCAATTATTGTGTTTAAAGGGTACCTACATTAAACTACATGGTTCATCTTTTTCTTTTCTCTTTTCTTCATTCCTCCCTACCTCCTTTCTCTCTCCTTCCTTCCTCCCTTCCTCCCTCCCTCCCCTCCTTCCTCCCTCCCATCGTGGATTTTGTATTCTAATTAAAGAGTAAACAAAAAGAAAAATATGAGATTTTAAATGGTGGTAAGTACTATAAAGGGAAATAAAAGTGGCAAAAGGAATAGAGCATCTCATCTATTCTTCAAGTTTCAGCCCAAAAGTTACCCCTCAGAAAGGCTCCTCCTTTCATTACTCTAGCAAAAGTACGCAAGTGCCACCTCTGATCTCTATATACTATTATCAAGCTTTATTTCTTAGTTTCATTTATCAACAAATATATCTATACCTATATGTCATCAGTTACAGCTATACTTTCTTAATTTTACTGAGTGGAATGAGCACAACTGTTTACTTTTATTTTGACTTTTTATTTTGAGAGAATTTTTAGACACTCAGAAAAGTTGCAAGAAGAGTAAAGTTCCCATAAATACTTGATACAGCTCCCTCACGTTAATATCTTACATTATTGTTGTTGTTGCTGCCATTGAGTGGACCTCAAGCACAATGGAATGGGAATGCTGCCCAGGCCTAGTTGCAGATTTACCATTGTGATTCCTAGGAGTTTCACTGGGTGATTTTCAGAACTAGATTGCCAGGCCTTTCTTCCTAGGCTTTCTCAGGCTGGGAACTTCACTGAAACCTATTCAGCATCATAGTAGCATGCAATCTTCCACTAACAGATGGGTGGTGGCTGTGTTTGAGGAGCATTGGCCAGGAATCAAGCTCAGGTCTCGTGCATAGAAGGCAAGAATTCTACTATTGAACCACCATTGCCTCTAATATCTTACATACCAAATAAATAAATAACCAAACCCATTGCTGTCAAGTCAATTCCAACTCATAGTGACCCTAAATAGCCACAGTAAAATCATCAATAGTAAGAATTTGGCATTTCCACAAAACTAATAACTAAGATACAGGCTTGGCTCATATTTTACCAGTTTTTCACTAATTTCATTTTTCTGTTTCAGGATACAATCTAGAGTTTCACATTGCATTTAATTATCATATCTCTGTAGTCTCCTCTAATCTATGACAGTTTCACAATTGTGTTGTCTTTTATGAAGTTGACACTTTTGAAGAACTTTATTAGTGTTATTTTGTAGTGTCTCTCAATTTGGGTTTGTCTGATATTTTCTCATGACAAGATTTAGGTTATTTGGGGGAGTAAAATCCCATAGAAATGACTGTGTCCTTCTTGGTGCATTTTAAGTAGCACATGACATCAATATGTCTTTTTACTGGTGATGTTAACCTTGATCACTTGCTTTAGATGGTGTCAGTTTTCTCCATGTTAAAGTTGTTATTTTTCCCTCTTAACTAACAACTATTTGAGATGGAGAGCTCTAAGACTACAAAAATGTTCTATTCCTCCTCAAACTTAACCCACTAATTAGATCTTGCCTGCAACAATTACTACTGTGATGTTCTAATCACAATATCTATTTTTTTTTTAATTCCTGCTACATTTATTAGTTGAAATTCTTCTGTAGGAAAAAGCTGTCCCCTCTTCTCCATTTTTCTGAGGTTTAAAAATTATTTATTTATATAGCTATAGACTCATGAATATTTATTTTATTCTATGGATTATAATAATTGAATTACAATCCAATGTTTTGTTATTTTGTTGCTCAAATTATTCCAGTTACAGCCATTGGGAACTCTTTCAAATTAGCCCCTGTGCCCTTCCAACACGCTCCCATTCCATTTGAGCACTTTCCTACTTTCTGGCACCATAGACTGCTCCAGGATCATCTTAAAATTTCCTTGCACTGCCCTGGATTCAACCAATTCTCCAACTGTTTTTTTTTTTTTTTTCTTTCTTTCATTTGGGTAATTGTATTTAGAAACCAAGATCTGGGCTGTATGTGTGCTCATTGCTACTGAGCTGCCATTGTTTCTAAACCCTGTCAAAAGACAGAGCTTAGAAATATATGTATATCTACCCAGTCCTATCGGGTCGCTATGAGTTGCTGGGTACTGCCAAAAGAACGGACAAAATCTGTCTTGGCAGTACAACCAGAATGCTCCCTTGAAGCGAAGATTGTGAGACTATGCCTCACATGATTTGGATGTGTTATCAGGAGGAAACTGTCTCTGGATAAGGACATCACGCTCGGTAAAGTAGAGGGCAGTGAAAAAGATGAAGACCCTTTGTAACTCCTTTCTCTGACAGTGCGAAACCTGGCTCTACTCATCTAAAATACATTGGTTTAATCCTATAATACATGCAAAGTATTTCAGAATTTCTGACCCATACCCCTGTAAGAAACAAATTTGCTAAGTAGACTACAGATTTTATGTGTAGTTATTTTTGTTAAGCCTTAGAGTATCCAGACAAAATGTCAATTTCTAGAGTTGCTTACATTAGTTCTTTTTTTCCCCACCATATTGAGTGTGGTTGTGTTATTTATTTGTAATACAATTAGGTTCATTTGTTACAGTTTGTCTCCCCCCATATCCTGTTAACTTTTTTTTTAATTTACATACAGTAAAATTTATTTATTGTTGTGTACAGTTCTATGTGTTTTGGTAAATGTATAGAGTCATATGTTTACTACCAGAGCCATGATATAGAACAGTTCCATAACTTTATACTGCCCCCTTGGTTGTCAATCCCTCCTCCTATACCCTACCTCTAGAAATCACTGATCTAGTTTTAGCTCTATAATTTTGCCTTCCCCATAATATTCTATAAATAGAATCATAAAATATGTAGCTTTCTTTCACTTAGCATGTTGCATTTAAAATTTGTTTGTGTTGTGTAAATCAATACTTCATCCCTTTTTATTGATGAATAGTATTTCATTGTGTGGATGTATCACAATTTGTTCATCCATTCACCTGTTGAAGAACATCAGGGCTGTTTTCAGTTTTGGGAGATTATGAATGAAAATAAACATTCATATACAGATTTTCAATTCACTTGAGTAAATGCCTAAGGGTGTGACTGCTGAGTTATACAGTAAGCATATGTTTAACTTATTAAGATAAGGCTCAGCTGTTTCTCATAGTGTTTATACTATTTTGCATTCCTACTGGAAATAGATGAAAGTATTTTCAATTGCACAGCACCCTCACTAGCACTTGGTATTATTATTTATTTTTTAATTTAGCCATTCTATTTTTTTTTTTTTTAATAGGCATGGAGTGGTATCTTGTTATTACTTAATTTGGATTTCCCTGGTAAATAATGATGGTGAGCATCTTTCAATATGATAATTTTCCATTTGTGTATTTTTGGGGAAGTGGTTTTATTTTTGTCTGTTTGGACACTTTGCCTATTTTAAAAATCAGGTTATTTTTCTTATTGTTGAGTTTTGAGAATTAGCTACATATTCTAGATGCAAGCTCTTTGTCATAAACTTGAATCGCAAATGCTTTCTCCCTGTCTGGAGCTTGTCTTTTCATTTCCTTAACAATGTCTCTAGCAAAGCAGAAACATAAAAATAATTTTAATAAGGACCAATTTAGTCATACTTTTCCTTTATGGGTTGTGCCTTTGGAGTCCTATCTAAATTTTTTTTTTCACAATTCAAGGTTACTCAGATTTTATTCTTCACATTTTCTTTACATTTAGATCTATGATCCATTTTGAGTTAATTTTTGTATAAGATGTGAGGTATAGTTTATGGTTCAATTTTTTGCATATGGACGTGCAATTGATTCAGCTTTCATTTGTTCAAAGACTCTCTTCTCACCACTGAATTGCCCTCTAACTTTCGTCAAAAAAGTTGTTAACTGCATTAGTGTTGGCCTGTCTCCAGACTTCCTATTCCGTTCCATTGAAGTATAAGTTTTTTTTTTTTTTTGGTGACATTGGTTGCCAACCCCATGACACATCAACGCTGTCCCTTTCTCAACCCTAGGTTCCCCATTACCAGCTTTTCTGTCTCCTCCTGCCTTCACATCCCCACCCCTTGGCTGGTGTGCCCATTTAGTCTCGTTTTGTTTTATGGCCTGCCCAATCCTCGGCTGAAGGGTGAACCTCAGGATTGCCTTCAGTACTGAGCTATAATTGTGTCCGGGGGCCATGCTCTCAGGTTTTCTCCAGTCTCTGTCTGGCCAGTAAGTCTGGTCTTTTTTTTGTTGTCATTAGAATTTTGTTCTACATTTTTCTCCAGCTCTGTCCAGGACCCTCTATTGTGATCCCTGTCAGAGCAAGGCACCATCTAGTTGTGCTGGACTCAGTCTGGTGGAGGCTGTGGTAGCTGTGGTTCATTAGTCCTTTGGTCTAATCCTTCCCTTGTGTCTTTGGTTTTCTTCATTCTCCCTTGCTCCGGAGAGGAGGTCTATTTTTTTTTCCACCAAAACCATATTCTTCTTGATTGCTGTAACTTCTTAGTAAATTTTAAAATCGCATAGTATATATCTTCCAACTTTGTTCTTTTTCAAATAGTTTTGCTTATTCTAGTTTCTTATCTTTACATTTATTCTTCATTTTTGAGTACCACAAGGTCTCCATCCCCTACCTGGGCCTTCTCCGCTCCTGAATACAAGGCAGTTCTTGGAAGGATTTTAGGTAGTACTCATTTAAAAGATGACTACAACTTTGGGGTGCTAAAGAATGGAGATGTATGTGGTAGTCTGCAACTCCTGACTACTGACCCTGCCCTTCCTTCTTTCTTGCAGTATATGTTAAATGGCATGCTCTTGTTTTAGATTATGGATTTGTGTTATTATTTGCCACATGCTCCTCTGGACAAAATCCAAGATGGTAGATCATTGGGGAAGAATGATTATGGCAAGTTAATGCCTTTCATTTCTTGTTTAGTGTGAGGGCATAATGGACATACGGTGTGGATCACACATCTGCCAACATTCCACTTCTCTAGTAGTTATCTTTTATTATTGTTATTATTTATGCAAGTTAGGAAATGATAGAGTAGTCACTGTTTCAAAGAGAGCATCTATAAATATGGCAGATCATGCTAGCCCCTGCATGTCAAGGAATAAATTAACCCTTAGAATGTGTTATTATTGTTTAAACTGCATTAAAGAATAGATTGAACAGATACTGGTACTGCTTCATGGAAAACTATAATTGTCTTGTAAATTACCACCCCAAATATTTAGAGGTTCCCACATCACAGAAAATTTAATGGCTTCATAAAATAACTTTATGAGAATATTACTTAAAATTTCCTTAAAAAGGAAGAAAATCAGACATTTGCAGAAAGCTCACATATATCATTAAATGTCAGAAGACAAGTAAGTTATATGTGCATAGTCTTGAAGAGAAAAAAATAGTAAGCAAATAATGCCAAGGCTAAACCAAAACCCAAACCTGTTGTCACTGAGTTGATTCTGACTCCTCGTGACCCTATATGACAGAGTAGAGCTGCCCCATAGGACTACTAGGGAGCAGCTGGTGGATTTGAACTGCTGACATTTTTGATTAGCAACCGAGCTTTTAACCACTGTGCCACCAGGGCTATGAGTTCGAATTGACTCTATGGCATGGGTTTATTCCAAATCTAACCATTGTTATTCAACAGGAGTCCCTGGGTGGCATAAAATGTTAAATCCTTGGCTACTAACCTATTTGAATTCACCCAGAGGTACCTCAGAAGAAAGATCTAGCAGTCTACTTACGAAAGGTCACAGCCATTGAAAACATTTTGGAATACAATATTCTGAAACATATGGTGTTGCCGTAATTCAGAATCAACTTCTGTTTTGTTTTTAAAGAGCAAAACATATACTGAGATTGGTAACAAGTAAACGTAACAACATACCCTTCCTGAACACACACAAACGCACACACAAGTTACTTGAAAACTGACTCTAGTTAAATGGCATATTACGGAAATTGCGTATTCATTGGCATAACTAGTGAATACCACAACGAAAGCAGGAAGTCATGATAGAGGCAATCAGCATTCTAACTACTGGCAGACCTATATTAATATTGTTTTCATATGTAGTTATACAAAAGAATCTAAACATTATTAAATATTCTAGAAAGAGAAAAAAAGAGTTATGAGATAGTAACTTAATTAGTAAATTAAGAATCTAAATATCCAGAACTATGCTCTCAGAATCAGGGAAGTCAGAAGATGGCAAAGAGGAAGTAAACGTGTGTTAATTTCTTTATTTTAAAATGAAAGGGAAGTTAATAGATAGCACTTCACATTTAAAAAAATAAATAAATGTAAAGGTAACCACTGGAACAATTAAAAGTGGGCAAACAACCAAAATCTCTACTTTAACATTTTTAATTAAAATTAGCTGTGGTTAAGAGCTACGGCTGACAATCAAAAGGTCAGCAGTTCCATTCCACCAATTGCTCCTTGGAAACTCAATGGAGCAGTTCTACTCTGTCCTGTGAGGTCGCTATGAGTCGGAATCAACTCAACGGCAACAGGTTTCATAGAAAAAAATGGAAAGCCAATAAAGCACTAATTTGTTTTTGTTTTTAATCAATAATGAATAAAATAAGCTGAGCATTTTTCTCAAGAACTTGGAAAGATAAACTTACAGATGTTGAATTAAAGAAAAACTAGAAATAAAAACAAATTAATTAGAAAGCAGTGGCTAGAATTACTTTAAAAAAAAAATGGAGCTCAATTCCCAGAATAAAATAATAAAATATACAATGTCAAATATGTAGCTAGTCTGATAAAGAAAATTAGGCAAGAGAAAAGAGATATAATTACAATTAGAAGTCAAACATAAGAAGATCAATATACATAAGCAAAGATACATAGACTAATATATATATATTAATAAATAAGTTAGAAACTCTCATTGGATTCCTGGCTTTGCTAGAAAATATAAATTGCCAAAACTGACTCAACTAGAAGTAATTCCAAACATGTCAGGAATGATGGAAGAGAGAGAAGCGCGGAGAGCCATATCCTGGGAAGAAACTGGTTACACAGGACAGCTCTTTAAAACACTGAAGATAACTTCCATTACACAGAAACCATTTTAAAGTACGGATATTAGAAATATATACAGTTTGTTTCATGTAACAATCTTGTTTGTAATACCTTGCAATGACTTAAGGAAAAGGAAAATACCTTAGGAACTGATGGGGAGAAACACCTAAAACAAATATTAGCTAATTGATAAGAGCTAAAGTAGAGTGTAAAGTAGAGTGTAGCCTACTGAAGCCCTGTTAGGGAATATGTTCCTATGATGCATTACATCACCAAAGAAGAATAACCATGTGATCATAATGATAGCTGTCAAAAGATGTGCAATCTTATGGAAAATTGATCTGTGATTTTGAAAAAAAGAAAAAATCTAGATAGCTAAATGGAAGGATATTCATTAACATGACAGATTCGTAACTGTCACAAAAACAGCCAAAACCATATTTAAAACAGAAACCATAATTAACCATTATAATGTTAACATTCAATGAGAAATTCTTGCTATTACAATTAAAAAACAAACAAACGAAATTACCGTCCAGTCAATTCCCCCTTATGGTGGCCCATGTGTGTCAGAATAGAACTATGCTTCACAGGGTTTTCAATGGCTGAAGACCCCTGGGTGGTGCAAATGGTTTGTGCTGGACTACTAACCTAAAGGTTGGCCATTCAAACCGACCCAGCTGTGCCACAGAAGAAAGGCCTGGCAATCTGTTTCCATAAAAATCACAGCCAAGAAAACCCTATGAAGCACTTCTCTGCTGTAACACATGGGTCACCATGAGTCAGAATCTACTTCACAGCAACGGGTTAGTAGATCACTAGGTCTCTCTTCCAAGGTGCCTCTGGGTGGGCTCGAACCTCCAACTTTTTGATTAGCAGCCACAGAGCTTTTTGAAGCTATGCATAATACTCAGATGATAGACAATGATTGTTAAAAGAGAAAACCCAAGATAATCAACTGAAAAACTACTAATAAACTATAAAAGAGACATCAGTTTGGTGCACTAAAAAAAAAATTAAATAAAATTTTTTTAATACCAAAAATAATGATAGAAGATAAAATTTAAAAATAAACAGTAGTAACAAAAATGAATATTTAGGAGTAAAAGTAATAAGAAACGCATGATACGTATATGAAAACACTAAGATTATTTATTGAGGAACATGAAAATTTCAATACTTGTGCGTTCACAGTTCTCAATGAGAGGATGTAATAATCTAAACATGTCAATTTTTCCCAAATTAATGTATACATTTTATATGAACCAAGAGCCCTGGTGGCTTAAGTAGTTAAAGTGTTCAGCTGCTAACCTAACCTAAAGGTCAGTGGTTCTAATCCACCAGCCGCTCCATGGGAGAAAGATGTAACAGTCTGCCTCTATCAAGATTTACAGCCTCGGAAATCCTATGGGGCAGGTCTACTCTGCACTACAGGGTCACTATGAGTGGAAATCGACCCTATAAGCAATGGGTTTGGTTTTGGGTTTCTATGAAGCAATTAAAGTCCCAAAGATATATTTAAGCTGATAAGAGGAATATCTACAAGTATATTTGTTGAAATAAAAAAAAATAGTCAAGAAAATATAAAAAAAAAAGACTTGTATATCCAAGTATAAAATTATGTGAGAAAGTACAATAATTGAAAGAGCATAGAAAATGTGACTAAGAAACAGAATAGTGAAGCTAGAGAGACTAGAATTTTTATAAGAGTGTTGGCTGTGAAAATGCAGACATTCTGTGTCTGTCAGGAAAAGTACCCATGATTCCGTGGTGAGGCACAGGGAGGAAGATGAAGGGAAAGGGAAAAAAGAAGAGTGAGCAGGGGAAGGGGGAAGGAGGATAGGAGAAGAAGGGGGGTAGAAGGGCAAGGGGATGGCAGGGAAAGGGAAGGAGGAGGGGAAGAGGGAGCAGAGCGGAGGGAGAGGGAGAAAGCTGTATACTTAGCCCCTAGGCACACTGCCTAGGGGCCTAGGACACCTCTGGGGGCTCATGGAAGTTTTTTTTTTTTTTTTAAATCTTAAGAAAAGAAGGAGCTTTTAGGTCAAAGAAAATGTTTAATACATTCCTCCTTAACCAGAAACCTTGGTGGTATAATGGTTAAGCACTATGGCTGCTAACCAAAAGGTCAGCAGTTGGAATCCACCAGGTGCTCCTTGGAAACCCTATGGGACAGTTCTACTCTATACTATAGGGTCGCTTTGAGTTGGAATGACTGGAACGCCAGCAACCGTTTTAGTTTTTATACAAATGCAGTCATAAAATATGCATGTATATAAAAATTCCGTTTTTTGTGTGTTTCGTTTTGTCTGTGTGTGTTAATTGCAGAAGTGCCCTCCGATGTCCTAAGGCGGTGGTCCTGGGCGGAGGGTAGGGGGCTGCAGATTGCCCCGTGATTGGTTGGCACTGGCTCTACAGGCCAGGTGTCCCCAGACTGGTCATTTGACACCCCTGGCCCACTGGCCCCGAGTCTGTGTCCCTCGCCTGGCCGCGCCCCTCCCCCCCCCAGCTTCCTCTTCTCCACTCTTCACTTTGGCTGCAGGGGCCACCTGGGCTCGCCCACACCCATGAGGAGAGTGGGCTCCAAGGGCAGAAAGGGGAAGGTGCCACCTCTCCTTGATAGGTCCCTCCCCTGACCTCTCAAAACCTGCACTGTGGCCTGGACAGGGCCGCCCAGCCACGCTTTTCTGAGGCCTCTTCTCCCTCCCACAGACTCCATCCTTCCACTTCCCTTCCTGCTATCCCAGGCAGGTCTTCTTTCATTAAATCTTGCCACTGGGTCTTTCAGGCCCTGGATAGAGCCATGAGTCCAGAGGCTAATGGAGTTTGCATTCTGATGGCGGAGACAATACAACCAAGCCAATAAGTATATATGCCACTTCCTTCAAGAAGCAGACCACCTTTCACCTTTCATCATAACTTTAATGGCAGAATAGGGACCAACCCCCAGAGAAGGACGTAACACTTGGTAAAGGAGGAGGTCAGTGAAAAAGAAGAAGCCCCTCAACAAGACGGATTGACACAGAGGCTACCACAGTGGGCTCAAACATAGCAATGCTTGTGCAGATGCAGGACAGGGCAACATTTCCATCCCTTATACAAAAGGTCGCTATGAGTCAGAATCGATTTGATGGCACACAACAACAACATAATGGCAGACGGCTGGAATTTCAAGCAAACATCAGAGGAAGAAACCAGTTTAATGAATGTTTACATTAAAAATGTGTAACTTCTGCATTTCCAAAGTGACATAAATAAAATTAACAACATACAAGAAATCCAGATGCATTAAAAATTTCAGGTTTAAAGGAGGAAAGAACCTGTCAAGTTTTAAAAGAACATCTACCTACTCCTCGTTTATGGGCTCTCTCATTATCTCACATTTCACATGTACTACAATGGTAAAAAACCTACTATCTGATTATTTTGTGCATTAACGATGTACACCTGGCAGTATCTAATGTCAACATGCAAGGTGAGAGTAATGATGGCTGTGATAGTTAAGGTTATGTGTCAGCTTGGCTGGGCCATGATTCTCAGTGGTTCGCAGTTATGTAATGCTGTAATTTGGCAGCTATGTAATGATGTAGTCATCTTCCATGTTGTGATCTGATGTGGTCATTCTCTATTTTTGCATAACACCAATTTTTGCGTAACGATCTGGTCTTTAGAACCTGACCATTTCAATAAGTGAGGAGTGGGTGTATATGTGAATATAGTCTGTGGATAGGAACACTTAGTCTTTCTAACTATGACACAAGAGGTAGAAAACATTAAATCAATAAATTCTGTACTTAAAAGATATCATCCACAAAGTGCCCAATTGAGAGAAAACTGTTTGCAATAGATATGAATAATAAAGTGTTAATACTAAAATATATAACTAATAAAAAAAAAATCAGTACCCTTATGGCAAAGGAAACCCTGGTGGCATAGTCGTTAAGAGCAACAGCTGCTAACCAAAAGGTCGGCAGTTCAAATCCACCAGGGGCTCCTTGGAAACCTTATGAGACTCTGTCCTATAGGGTCACTATGAGTCGGAACTGACTCAACAGCAATGGGATATTTTGGGTTCTTATGCCAAAACGGGCAAAGGAAATTAACAAATCAGTCTCACATACAATCCAGTAAATGGAAATGGAAATCCAACAAATAAATAGAAAAGGTACAATGGAGACAGATAAGTAAAGGCATGCAAAATATAAAACCAATGAGGTGTGACTTTTTTTTTAAACCTATAAGATTAGCAGAGAGGGGAAAACGGTTATGTAGGGAATTTGGTAACCTCAAATGTATCAGTGGAAATTTGTATATTGTTTCATAACAAATTTCACATGATGTATCAAAAGCCTTAAAAATACATAGGCTTTGAACCAGGGTTTTTCCTTCCACGAATATATATAAATGGAAGAGGCATAAAAGTATGGCACAAGCATGCTCATCCTCAAATGACTTGTGATTGTATATATGCCTAACTGTGCAACAGTAAAAGATTAGTTAAGTAAATCATGGAGCATCTATAAAATGAAATACAAAGCCATGAGTAGTAGGAAGAAAAATATTACTGACATTAAACAGCATGGGAAGATAGTCACCAAAATATCTACAATGGGTCTGCCTGGGTAAGAATACCATTCTTTCTCCTCTTCATTTCTTCATCTTCTTTCTCTTCTTCCCCCACCCATCCATCCTTCTCTTTTTTTTTCTTTTTGATTATTTGAATTTTGTTCTTTTACAATTAACATGTATCATTTGTGTAATAAAATAACTACAATTTAAACAAAACATAAGTTTATTTGCTTAAACTGGCCTCTTCTACTCCCCTCTCCCACCCCTGAATATAGACCTAAATAAATATATTAAATTCAGGATTATCTTAGTTACCTAGTGGTGCTGTTGTACATATGCCACACATGGCTTTTAAAGAACAGAAATTCATTTTCTCATGGTTCTAGACGGTAAAAGTCCAAATCAGAGTCTTGGTATTTTCAACTCCTTCCTTCTTTTAGCCCTGAGCTTGATTCCTTGGCATGCCTTGATTTATAGACAGTCCTCACATGGCACCTGTCTTCCCTGGTGTGTGTGTCTCTGTGTCTAACCCGGTCTTTTTACAACTCTTACGTGAATAGGTTTACGATCTACCCTACACTTGACCTCATTATCGTAACAAAAGAAAAACCGTATTTTCAAACAGGATCACATCCACAGGTACAGGGGCCAGGACTTCAGTACAAATCTTGGTAGGACACAATTCAATCCCTAACAAGGAATATGTGGGGCTACAAATGAAGGCTTAGATCTAGCTGCAGGTATAATGTGTTTAAAAACAAAACTACCTGCTATATAGTCAACATATGGTATACAGGATCTATGTGCATTTTTGCATAATATGTCTCCCATGGTTATAATGATCTCTTGCACATTATTTTGAGCTTTCATTTCGTAAACATATCTGTTTTCTTTTTAATAACATTCACTCTTGATGACTGCACTATAATAATCTACTAAATCATTTTCCTAATGCATGTATTTAGATCTGCCAGTACTTAACCTTTTTAATTCATCTAATCTGTCAAAGGTAAATAAATTATGTATTATAATATATGATAAGCATTCTATGCACTTCTATTTTTTTCATGTTTTGTTTACACTTAATTCATAAGTGATTTTGATATCTAAGATGTAAATAAAACTTTTTTCTATATTTACTGCAATGTCATCAATCATTTTGTTTACTTAAGCCCTCCTATGGAAACGTCAGTTTATCCTTTAATGGGATGGCAAGTATTCCCATTCCCGATCATGGAAACATAAACCAGTTGCTGTCTAGTGGTCCCCCAACTCATGGCAACCCTTGTGTGTCAGAGTAGAACTGTGCTCCATAGAGTTTTCAATGACTTATTTTTCATAAGTAGATTGCCAGACCTTTCTTAAAATTTCCCATATATTAGGATAATTTTTATAATAATACCTTAAATTTATAATTTATTGAATATTAAATTAGTATATCTTTTCTGTACCCTGTTTTCCTATCCTTTCTATAAAATGTGTGTGTTAGATTTGGGTTTTAATGTAATATTGTGTTGAGGAAGTATCCTTCTTTTCTCCAACTAAATTTTAGGCTAAAATTAATATTAAATTTTACCACATAAAAACCAAACTCTATATGTATTGTGATATAATTGACTTGTCCCAAAAAACAAAACCCAGTGCCGTCGAGTCGATTCCGACTCATAGCAACCTTATAGGACAGAGTAGAATTTCCAAGGAGCACCTGGCGGATTCAAACTGCCTACCCTTTGGTTAGCAGCCATAGCACTTAACCACTACGCCACCAGGGTTTCCTGACTGACTTGTAGGTGTCCTTATATTAGCTTCCGTCCTTTGCTAGATTGAAAGTATTTTTAGCTATTTGTGATGGTTAATGACAGGTGTCAACTTCACTAGGCTATGAGTCTCAGTGGTTTGGCAGACTTCGGACTGAATGTTCTTCTATAATGTAATTTAATATGATCACCTCCATGATATGATCTGATGTGATCAGCCCATCAGTTGATGAAAAGGGAGTTTCTTTGGGGGTGTGGCCTGCCCCCAGTATATAAATAGATACTCCTGCAAGTCTTGCTCTCTCTGGACCCTGTGCTCTTCTCACTGCCTGACCTCCAGTTCTTGGGACGTCATCCTGCACAAGTCTACAGCCTACTGCTTGACCCATGGATTTGGGACCTGCTAGCCCCCCAATTGTGTGAGTCCTTTCCCTGAAGTAAATCTCTCTATATATATTTATATATACTCTTCACTGGTTTTGTTCCTCTAAAGAATCCAGACTAAGACACTATTGTTACTATTACTTAGATAGTATTTTTTTTATCATTATTTGAATGTGTGGCCGAAGTGTTCATCACGCCCTTAAGATGTCTGATCCCATGATTATTAAAGAAAATATTATATAGATTTATTTTTACCGAAAATGAAAGAATATTTATATTCTTTCATTGGACATACTTGTCAAACCTGGAAAGCCTACCACCTCCCTTAGCATGAAAGTTTCTGCCCTCTAGAAAAAGAAAAAAAAAAAAGTACCATCCCCAAAACTGTTCACTCCTCAAACTGTTTTAAGTTTATTTGTTTTTTTTTTTTTTACTTGCCTTTTTCAATTGGCTAGTATCTTTTCTACATAGGTGGTTGATTACATACCTGAGATGAAAGAGATGAGATTAGTAAAATCCTCCTTAATAACAGCTTACAAGAGAATCTAATAAGACCCTGCAAGCCTAGAGCCTCAACTCACTCTGACTTGCTCTCACTTCACTTATTCATGTTAAGTAAATAGAGCTGAGACAGGTTATTTTTACTTAATTAGGAAAGCTAATGATTTTGATTGTTTTTGGTTTCCACATAATGACAAATAACTGTATGAATGTCATTTTTTTAAATACTTTATCTGATTGGTTTTGGTCCTATATTGCTGTATAAGGCATTAGGTCAGATGATAAGATTATAATCCAATTCACATAGAAGACTGGTTTGCACACTGATTTGGATTAACAGGTTCATGGTTTCTCCATGTGAAGAGAAGAAGAAATTCTAGGATATCAAAAATAAAAGCCATTCCACTGAGTGTAGATGGCACAGGGAACTAGGCAGAGCAGTGCACCTAATGGATCTGCATTGATGTACAGATAAAAATCTTTCAGAATTTGCACAGCAAATTGATGTTAATGTGACTGAAAATGTCTTCTCCGACAGAATAGTAAATACTCCCGGAAAGTCTTGCTTATAGTTACCTTACTTGCCAAATTTTTTGAGTGCATACGTAGCGCTTTTCCTTTTCAACTGATCTCGAATTCTGTATTAATAGCCTAAATGAATAAGGCTTTGCTGTACTTCAGCTAATCCGTAATTAAACTGGCCATTTTTATCAGTCTAGCATTAAAATCTTTCAGCCTTGAAAGAAAAACTAAAAATAGCAAATAATACAACGCAAGCTCTATTAAACTATCTCTTTCCTGATTTTTTTAGGCACCATGATAGGAACTGATTTAAAGAGGACTTATGCCTACTTGTCATGTATGGAAAATTTTCCATTTTAAGTTGCTTCTCAGCAGGAAAACATCTTCAAATGAACGTGCAAAGTAATGAAACACAGGGATGCTTAAAATCACTCATTTTAACCTAATGGGAGCCCCCACCTCGCCCCCAGTGACACAGTGGTTAAGTGCTCAGCTGCTAACCTAAAGGTCGGTGGTTTGAACCCACCAGTCGCTCTGTGAGGAAAGATGCGGCAGCCTACTTCCATAAAGGTTACAGCCTTGGAAGCCCTATGGGGCAGTTTTACCTTTCCCATGCTCTGTAAATACAGACACTAATCGTATAAAGTGGTATGAAGGAGCAGTGAAGTAAAATGATATAAAAAGACTGGGGTAGGGAGAACCTTAGGAATAAAGTTTACAATAAAAATTTTCAATAAATTGCATTATTTCAAGATTAAATATATGTGTATATGTGTGTATATATATGTACATACATATGTGTATATATAATTTAAAAATATGTGTTACTAATCATAATCTTATATGAAAATAGACTCTCATACATTCGTTTTACCCACATATATGTTTTCTATCACTTATGAAAATGAGTTTCCGGTTAGCTATTCTCAGATAATTTGGATGGTTTTATAGCAGCAAGGTAAACATTCAGGCACTGCTTCCTCAGTGCATGAATACATGGGCACGTGCTTGTACACATTCACAGTTGGATTATCCCAACTACCCAAATGAGGCTATTCGAAGAATTCAGATGAAAAAGCAAATTTTCCCAGGCTATTCAAATCAGGTCAGGCATTTTTAATCTGGGGTCCATGAATAGCCCCTATCCTCTGAATACCCGAAACTTCACTCATATTATGGATTATATGCATTTTGGTTTTTATTTTGTTCGTTTGCTTTTGGAAGAAAATTCGGAGCTTTGGTCAGAATTTCAGAGGCACCCATGATCCGATGAAGTGAAAGTACTCCTTACCTAGGTGAGGGCAATAATATGCGTCTAAACAACTACTTCTGATTTAATAAGGATTGTCCACTTTTATTATGGTCCATGAGTATATACAACAAACCAAAACCCATACAGAAGTTTAATTTAACTAGAAAAGTAAGGCATCTCCATATCTCCTTAAACTCCACACCATCCTAAAAAATGTTAATATTCAAGAGTGGCTTGCTCTGTATATTTGGCAGATCTCAGGAAGTGCCCAATAGATAAAAGTAAATCATGACTCTATATTCATGAACAAATTCCATCACCGTGGAGATGCCATCTTCATGGAGATGATGTCATTACGATGTCATCATGATTTCATCATGGATATGATATCATGCGAATCATGTGCATCCTTCATTGCACAGATGTCCAGAATGAAAATTCCCTATTTAAAGCTACAGCCATTGTAGACGTCTAAAGAAAATATTTTAAAATCATAACATTTATGATCAGTCTTGCATTAAAGATAGAAAAAATTTTCTTCATTATGAAATATAGGGATATCTGCTTTCAGTATTAACAAAGCAGAAAATTCTATAGCTCTCCCCAAAAGAACAACTAGAAAAGCTCAGTAAAATATTTAAAATGTGTGTGTCAAGTCTAAGTAGAGCCAACCAGAAGGTGAGGAGTATGTACTTGGGACTCACAAGAAAAAACCATAGAGAGATGAGCCTTGAATTTTAGGTTTTTACTAGGGAAATTTGCTCATTGTAGAGGAAGCTACAGAGAGGCTGAAAAGATGAAAATGTGTCCTAAAGACACATGGAGCTAAGAAAAAAACAGTCAGGATTCAGAGTCCATTAAGAAGAGAAAGCACATTGGGATATTGAAGGCTAATATCCTAGAAGAACAGTCTTTAAAGTGTGGCCCATGAATCCTGGATATCTCTTCTTCACTTAAGCTCCAGAACGAAGCACAGAGAAACAAAATGATGAACAATACACAAAGGATCTAATCTATAAATTGGAGTCTTGGCATCAGGGAATTGAGAGATTGGGGCAGAAGCAATCTTGGAAAAGATAGAAAAAGACTTCGTGCCAAAAATTCAACAAGCACTATAGACATCGTTCCTGTCTAGTTGATTCTGACTCATAGCGACCCTAGAGGACAGAGTAGAACTGCCCCATAGGATTTCTAAGGAGTTGCTGGTGGATTTGAACTGCTGACCTTTTGGTTGGCAGCCAAGCTCTTAACCATTGTGCCACCAGGGCTCCATAACCTACATGCTGAATATATAAAAAGAAAAGTATAGCTAGTGCTAAAAAATAAATTAAAAAAAAAAAGGCAAAAATAAAAGGAGAATTTCTAAAGCAGCCAGAGAAAAGGACGTATTACCTTCAAAGGTGCAACAAGAAGACTGCCAGCGTAGCTAGGAGGTTATGCTAACTGAAGGAGGAAATGCAAGGACAGAAAAATAAGTGATAGAATTGAAGACAAGAAAGAAAAGAAATGAGAAGACAGGACTGGTGATATAAATAGCAAATTGATAATAAGCTTGTAAATTGAAACCCAAGTATATGAGTAAATATATTAAGTGAAAATGAATTCTATACTCCAAGTAAAAGTTAAAGATGGTCAGACTGAAAACAAATCTTTGTAGAAATACACTTAAAATATAATCATGGAGAAGTTAAAAGGACAGAAGAAGATGTATCAAAAGGGCTTTGAGTGGGAGAAAAAAAAAAGCACTACTACAGATGTAAAGTGGACTTCATAATGATAAAAGTATCCATTAGCAGAAGATAGGGCTGGGACTAGGTTGAGGCAGGTGAGCCAACTAGAGCACACAATTTAAGGAGATCCTTGTTTTCAGATGCCAGCCCTGCAATTGTAAGGCTCTGAGAGTGAGTGTCACATTAAATTTTGCACCCTTGACGTCTTATCTGCCTTACCCTAGTCCCAGCCCTGCCAGAAGATAAAACAATTCTAAATTTCTATGGACCTGAAAACTTAGCTTAAAACACGTAAAGCAAAAGTTGACAGAGTTAAAGGAGAAACTGACAAAACTATATACCATCAGAGTTAGAAATATTAATACATATCTTTCCATAATCGATTGAACAAGCAAATAAAAAATCGACAAGAAAATAAAATACTTGAGATACATGAATAACAAGTTTGGCCTACTGACATATATAGAAATGACATTAATGAACATGTATTCATTCAAATATATATAGAATATTTAAAAAGTCACAATATGCTGAACCGTAAAGCAAGTCTCAACAACTTTAAAGGACTGAAATCATGAAAAATATTTTCTCTGACTACAGAGATATTTAGCTAAGAATCCATATCTAAAAGTTAACTTGAAAATTCTTTCACGTTGGGTAGTAAAGAGCCACACTTCCAAATAACCCATGAGTAAAATAAGAAATCAAACAGAAAATTAGAAAATATTCTGATCTGAATGATAATGAATATAACTCATACGTAAGCATGTGGATGCAAATAAAGCAGTGATTAGAAGAATTTTTAAGCACGTTGTAAGTGACAAAAATATATTAGGAATTATTGTAGTATTGTTTTGGGGGATCTACCCTAAGAAAGATCCCTCAAAACAATACTGCAATAATTCCTAGTGTATTTTTGTCACTTAGAGTGCACTTAAAAGTTTCTTCTAATCAACGCTTTATTTGCACCCACATATTTTTTTTTTTTTACTTATGTATGAATTATATTCATTATCATTCAGCCCAGAAGAAAGTAGCCCTGGTTGCACAGTAGTTAAAAGCTATGGATGCTAACCAAAAGGTCAGCAGTTCAAATCCACCAGCCACTCCTTGGAAACCCTGTGGGGCAGTTCCACTCTGTTCAATATGGTCGCTATCACTTGGAATCGACTCAATGGCAACAGGTTTGGTTTGGTTTTGGTTGCCCTAAGAAAACAGCCAAAGATTAATAATATTTTAGTAATAGTTCCCTGAGGTAGGGGATGGTTAAAATATTATACTATATCCATAATTTGTATTAATATAGTTTCAAAAACAATAATTTTTTTCTCATATTAGAGTGTGTGCATGATATAACATTAATTGAAGAAACAGAATGCAAAATTGTAAGATAATGTAACCTCAGTTATCTTGTGTATGTCACCAAAATGTTAATCATTGTTTCTCTCTAATGCCTACATTTGTTATATTTCTATGTCTTTTGCTAGTTTGTAAAACAAATTTGTAATTTGAAAAACCAAAAGCTACTTCTAAATATTTTTGAGTATTTCCAAACCTAGTTAATGAAAGGTCACATGTTACAAGTCAGCTTTGGTTCTTACTATATAAGGGTAAAAAAAAAAAACGTAATATTATGTAAGGGGATAATAGCAACTGTCAGACAGAACAGGCTGAATTCACAGCCAGGGTGATTCAGAAGAACATAAGGCCATTTTAGACACATTCAAATTCTCAGGGTCTAAAATACAGACAATACTTAACCTGCTTTCTTCCTACAGACTGCTGAAAAAAAACAGATGAGATGCTACAAAAGGAAAGCGTTTGTGAATTACAATCACCCAAATGTTTACACATATCTATAGGTTCTAGGGTCGCTATGAGTCAGAATCAACTAGATGGCACTGGGTTTTTTTACAGTCTCATCGGTAGTTAATGGCAGAATGGGATGCAGAACCATGGAAAGAGAATTATCTGGAATCTGCAATCAGCTAGCAGAAATGGAGGTTCTCGCTTTTCCGAGGAGGAAGGCCGTTCCCCAACTTCACTTTCCTCCAGAGTGCTGCAGAGGGTGGGGTAATTGCAAACAGTGCTGGGGCTTTGTTCCACCCAGGAAGACTTCCTGGTGTCTAGGACTACCTGTGCGGAGGCCTGGAACCCTGATCAGTCCTTGGTGGTCCCTTTCCTCTAGCATAGGAATTGAGCAAACCTATCACTCAGGATTCCTTTTTATCTCAAATCCATTACTTTGGGGTTTCCCAGTGACCTGCTAGCCCGAGTACTAAAACCACATTAAAACTCTGGAAGTTAACTGGTATATGGCCATAAGAGCTACCCACCCAGGTGCTCAATGACCACTGAACGCCAGCTGGCGTTCCTATGGGCACCGGGGAACAAAATGACAAAAGTCCATGTCCCATGGAGTTTACATGCTAGTGGTATACGAGTGACTGGAGTAATTGAAATACAATTTAAGTGGGGTTGCCCGGGCAGCCCTTCCTGAGACAGTGATAACAAACATCCGACTTCTCAAAACTCTGAAAATCACACTTGCCCTACCTGAGTTATACGGCTTCTGAGATGATGAAAAGGCTTAATCCATGTTAAAGTCCTTCGAGACTGTGAAATCCTGGATTTGTTTAAATTATCCTTTCAGATTTTTAATGTGGTCTTTAGTGCCAGGTAAACAAGAAAACTTCATGGTTTCCCTTCTTTGAGTGTCTTCTGAATAGCCCTAAAATGAATTAGACCACCTGGAAATGTTATATTTTAGCCACACTAGCCAACTCCTTTATTTTCTATCTTCTGGCAACTTTTCATTATCATTTGTAAGAGGTTCATGCAAACTGCAATTACATCCAACACATACAACCAGAATCCATGCCTTGATGTGTTTTCGTAAAATAAAGTTTCTGGGCCTGGAAATAAAATTTCAGTGAATGACAAATCACTTATCAGAAGGTCTAGTGCACATTTTACCACCATCAGCTAAACTGTTCTAAGACTTAACAGAAATGTAATGGTATCAGCTTTTAACATCTCTAATACTTTCCTTTACTGCAGACAGCTTTTTGAATCACATTAAAACCACAGGATAGGAGTTGCATTTTATCAGCACAAATAAGGGTGCACTTTTGTTTGTTTTTTTCTTTTTTTGCCATACAAATTAGAGCGATTATTTTGACTCAAGCTGTGATAGTTCTGAGAATGATTTCATGTATAAGAAAGAAAGAGAGAGAAAGAGGGAAGAAGAAAGGGGGAAAGGGAGGGAGAGAGAGAAGATCACAGCAGGATTCTGCAAAGCAGGGATTAGTTTTGTTTGTATATATTTTTTCAACCCAGCTACTTAATAGTAATTTACTACCCTATTACTT
This sequence comes from Elephas maximus indicus, assembly GCF_024166365.1. Lineage (NCBI taxonomy): Eukaryota > Metazoa > Chordata > Mammalia > Proboscidea > Elephantidae > Elephas > Elephas maximus. The sequence continues at coordinate 108,042,144 of NC_064826.1, read as the reverse complement.
CTAAATTTTGCCAGATTCAGAAAACTCTATACTTGTCATGTTTACAACAAAAGATACTCATAATTCCTTTTCTCTGCTGAAACTTTAGGAAAGCCACAAACAAAGCTGGACATCAATTTAAAAACTCTAGATTATAAATTTGTTGATACTGTCATTATTAGGTGCTGTCGAGTAGGTTCTGACTCGTAGCAACAGAATAAAACATGGCCTTTTCCCGCACCATCCTCACAAGTGTTGCTATGTTTGAGCCCATTGTTGCAGCCAATTGTGTAAACTTAGAAGACATTAAATGAATTTTAAAAAAAAAAAAAGAACTGTTCTCTAAGATTCCATATAGCCCAGTGTCATACATTTAATAGGTTCTTCAACTAATCCAAGTTGCATAGCTCTATGTTCTATGTTGAGAGGTACCCAAAAGAAAAGGAGAACTTCCCATAAAAATGGCTTTCCTCACCAAGTTCCCACTAATATTTTTCAACACAAAACCTGACTAAAAGAAGGATCAAGGATATCTGCAGTCTGTCATTGAAACATGAGACTGTGGGATAGTATGTATACAATAAAATTCTTTCACACTTTTATATACAAAAATGAATTTCAAATTTTTCTACAAACCTCAATTATCAAACCCAATTTTGGGATGTCACACAAAATATTGGAGTAGGATGATCTAGAGGTCAGTCCCTCCATCAAAACATGGTTGCACTGAAAAGAACAATTGGAACCAGACAATTTGGAACTCTGGAATCTGATCAGATACTTAGACCAAAGAGGGCATGCTTCATGAGGAATAAGCTCCTCACCTTTCCTAGGTAACAAATGTTCACAAAACTGGCTAATATCTCCCATTCCTCAGCCCCACAGCAATGATGGCGATGGCAGCCCATATACCTAGAGTAGCTGGCTGGGGCCAGGGCAGGGAGTGGGGACCTAATCCTCCAAGATTTGGGGGTTGGACTGTTTTCACAAGTAGGTTGGTCAGGCAGTGCCCTGAGAGATGCTGCAGACTGTTATGGCAGTTTTGGTCTTCTTGCAGTAGTGGTTTCTCCCAGTGGCAGCAATTTAAACAGCCAGAGTAGTTCCTTTTTTTCTTATTTCTTTATTCGTTTGTTTATTTATGTGACATCTGTCAGGCCACTAACTGACCGCAGAGATAACATAATTGGAATACACAATTTACAAAAATAGCTGGAGAAGTCACTAAGCAAACAGTTGACTGCAGCCTTCATTAAGTAACGACAGCAATCTCTGAGGAGTGGGAGAATCCTATTTTTCTGTTTTTTGCTTTTTGTTCTTTCCCTAGAGTACAAGGAAATCTCCTTCAAAACACTAGTGGAGCATAGGTGGAGTAACAGAGTCCTCAGTGTCCATGCTTGCTTTCAGGTCAGCATTTGTAAAATAGTTAGGTGAAGTCATTGAAAAGACGGGCTATTACAGCCTTCAATGTTTTAAAAAATTGTAATCCCTAAAAAATTGGGAAAATCTGAGTTCCAGAATTACCACATTATAATATTCAAATGTCCCAGTTTCAACAACAAAAAAAGCACAAGACATACCAAGCAAACATGGAAAGGATGACCCAATCAAAACAGCAAAACCAAGAGACATAAATCATTTCTATGGAAGCCCAGTTAAGGAACAGACTAGAAGACTTTAAAGCAACAATATTAAAGAGCTAAAAGGAAAACATGGACAATGAAATAAAGGAAATCAGGAAAACAGCACAAGGAAAAATTAAAATTTCAAGAAAGATATAGAAACTATAAATAAATAAATAACCAAACAATTATTGGAGCTAAAAAATACAATAATTGAAATGAAAAATTTAGTGGAGGGACTCAAAGGTGGATTTAATGGCACTCCAGGCAAGAGACAAAGAATTCCCTCCCCTACTTGGCTTTGTACACAGGACTATGTGATTCACTACATGGAACACCTGCTAGAGTTTCAGGAGGAGTATGGTGAGATCTCCTGGCGCAAGCCCAGAACTGCAACCCTTTAAGGTCAATGAATTGTTCTGAAGCTCAAAAATTGCAGCAGGGAAAGGGGACCAGGGAAGATCAGAGCCGCCAGGGTTGTTCAAAGAACTACCTTCTCCCAACTACATGCTAGATCACAAAATAAGTCTCAATAAATTTTAGAAGATTGAAATCATACAAGTATCTCTCTGACCACTGTGGAATGAAACCACAAACTAATAACAAAAGGAAAGCTGCAAAATACGCAAAATATGTGGAAATTAAACTTTGCACTATTAAACAACCAAAGAATCAAGAGAGAAATCAGAAAATACTTTTAGAGTTGAATGAAAGCACAACATAACAAAATGTATGGGATGCTACAAAGGTAGTACTGAGAGGGAAATTTATAGCAGTAAAAGCCTAAATTAAAAGGAAGAAGGATCTCAAATCAATGACTCTACAACTAGAGGAAAGAGCCTGGAATCCCTAGTAGAGCAAATGGCCGAGCACTCAACTACTAGCCAAAAGACTGGCAGCCCAAACCCACCAAAGGCACCCCAGAAGACAGGTCTAGCCATCTGCTTCTGAAAAGTTACTGCATGGAAAACCGTAGACAGTGCTGTGCTATTCTGCACCCACGGGATTGCCGGGAGTCGGAACTGACTCTACAGCAACCAAACAATAACAACAAATAGCTTGAGGAACTAGAAAAGGAAGAGCAAAACTCCAGCACAATACTACAGGGAGGAAGGAAATAAAAAACGACCAGAGCAGAAATAAATGAAATAAAAAATTTATTTTTATTATTTTTTTTTTATAATAGGTACTAGAAAAACAAAAGAGCATGAACAAAATCAGAAGTTCTTGGAAAAATTAGTAAAATAAAATAAACCTTTGGCAACACTGAAAAAGAGAAGAAGCAAATATACAAAATCACAAATGAAAACAGTAACATTAAAACTGAAACTACAGAAATAAAAAGAATCCTAAGCGAATTCCATGAATAACTGTAAACCAACAAATTAGGTAATAAATGAAATGGACAGATTCTCAGAAACACATAAGCTACCTAAACTGACTCACAAAGAAACAGAAAATTTCAACAGAGTGATAACAAAGGAAGAGACTGAATCAAAAACCTTCCAACAAAAAAAGTCCTGGACCAGCTGGCTTCACCGAGGAATTGTACCAAACACTTAAAGAAGAATTGACACCACTCCTTAAACTATTTAAAAAAATAGAAAAGGGAAACTTTTTAACTCACTCTGAAGCCAGCCTTACCTTGAAGCCAAAACCAGACAAACACACAAGAAAAGGAAACCAGGGCGCCACCAACTAATGCCTTCACGAGCCTCAGCCTCGCCACCGCTGCCCAGCGCCATGCCCTGGAAGAAGACCTTCAAGCAGGGCCTTACCTTTGCACAAAGAGTGGAAGATATCCGACTTATCCGAGAAGAACATCCTATCAAAATCCCAGTGATAACAGAAAAATAACAAGTGTGGAAGCAGCTTCCTGTAGTGGATAAAACCAAGTTCCTTGTACTAGATCACTTCAACAAGAGTGAATTCATCAAAATAATTAGAAGGCACTTACAGCTGAACGCTAGCCAAGCCTTCTTCCTATTGGTGAACGGACACAGGATGGTGAGAGCCTCCACACCGATTTCTGAAGTGTATGAAAGAAGGACGAAGATGGATTCCCGTGTATGGTATATGCCTCTCAGAAGATGTTTGGAATGAAATCGACCTTGTAAGACCAGCAGAACACATCTATTACAGAGGGGGGAAAAAAGGGGCGGGGGGAGGGAATGTTATCGACTGAAATTGGTAAGTTCATCTTGTCAGAGTTCATCGAAGCAATGTGGTTCCACCTAGGACTTTTAGGAAGTTGTTTTTGTATTTCAATCAGCAAAGCTGAGTTCCAAATGAGCAGCACATTCAGCTTCAGAAAACTATATTATTTAACATAGGCTCTCCAGTTTTCAAATTTTAGAAGTTTAAAATAAGTTTAAAAATAAAATACTTTGGATTTTCAGTTGCCAATGAAATGAATCTTGGAGTTACTGTAATGTTCTTTTCCCCGGAGGAAACTTGCAATCAGAGCAGTGACTTCAAGTCCTTCAGAGAGACACTCAGTCTTCTTTTAAATTCACGGAGCCTGCCGATTTTTCAGAGAAATCTCCACAAGAGGATCTTTAGAAGCATGAGTTGCCAGGCATAACGCCCTCAAAATCCATTTGCCGTAGTAGTTGGCACAAAGCAAGGCAAGTGGGGCTGGGTTAGAAACATACCTATGGCTCTGAACTACTGCCCAAGCTTCCTGATCCTAACAGGAAGAACATGAAAAGTCAACTCTTTTGCAGTGTTAAAATTTAATAAACACCAAGCTGTTTCTTATTTGGTTTGTTCTCTAGACAATTAAGTGTAGAAAAACACCACAGCTTAATAGGAAGCTTGAATAATTTATAATTTTGGTCTAACCCCAGAGGAGAAAGGAGTGACATTTCTTCTGTTTTAAGTTTTTTTCAATCTGAAAACTCAAACCAATGACTGGTTTGGTAAATAAATAAGCAGTTGTATCGATTCCGTTCTTTAGGACAGTGGTAGAAACCACAGAATACTAAAATGTGAAAGTATTAAAATTCAAATGCACACCCAAGCTTAATCCATGTTATATGTTAAGTGTGACTACAATGATATTAAAAATTCTCACATTTTTTTTTTCAATGATCACTGTTCCGTGAAACCACCATCAAAATCCACCCATTCTAAGTGCATGCCAATTGTGAGGAAAATGTATCAAAATGAGATGTAGGCTCTTTACAAATATCAAGAGTTAAATATCTTTGAAGTTCAACCTAGAACAAATGCCTTGATGCCTCCAGCTCCTTGCACGGGTTTACTATTTACTATCTTCATGGGTGCATCCCTGAAAAGTCAGTCCCTGTAGGCTGTGTGGCAGGTCACAGTTTATCCTTGTGTATTTAGGTGTGTGTGGAATCCCTGTCTCTGTTAGTGACCGTTACTCTACTGGAGGGAAAAGCACAATTTCTGCTATGGGCGCTCTCCCTGCAGCTAAGGGAGCCCCACTTCCTGTGACCTTCTCTTCCACTGCATGCAGCTGTCCACAGTGCCCACTTCTAATATGTAAATTTTTGCCCCGTTATGTAAATTCTTAACCAGCCTGTCTTGTTTCCATTGTACAAGTCTTTATATCTGACATTCTTGTAACTACTGAGTGATGGATAAGATTCCTGTAACAAACTGCTTTTTTGGAAAAAAATAAATAAATACCATGCTGAGAGGAGTGATTTATATCCCACATTAGCAGGTGGTCACTTTGCTTATAGGATCTTTGAAACATTTTTAATGAACTAAGGTGGATAAAGGCAGAATGAAAAACTGTCAAAAGAAAGAAAAATACAGGATGAAATCCCTTATTAAATCTTCAACGAAATACCAGCACTGAATCCAAAAGCGTATTAAAAGGATTATACAACACGATCAAGTAAGATTTAGTCCAGGAACACAAGAGTGGCTCAATATTAGAAAACCAATCAATGTAATACACCAGATAAAATGAAGGAAAAGAAGGGCATTATCATCTCAGTCAATGCAGAAAAGGCATTTGATAAAATCCAACACCTTTTCATGATAACAACACTCAATAAGCTCAGAATAGAAGAGAAATTCCTCAGTATTTTAAAGGACATTACTGAAAAACCCAGAGTTAACATCATAGTCAATGGAGAAAGACAGAGAGCCTTCTCCTTAAAATCAGGAATAAGACAAGGTTGGCCACTCTCACCACTGCTATCCAATATTGACCATGTTGCAATGTGGAGGACTTGCTTGAACCTGGTAGAAATAAAAATCAAGTTTAGGCATTACTAAAAAGAAATGTCTTTCCAGCCCATATGAGATCTGCTCATATTGGAGAAGATCGTGCACGGAAGGTAGTCTATATTTTACTTCTCCCTCTCCTATTCCAGTCTGGGGTCCTGTGATTTTGACATACAAATGCCTTTTCAGGGAAAAAAAAAAAAGACTGAACCTCAAGAACAAAGCACTAAATATTATTGATGTTCCCACAGGGCAGGAAAATATATCAAAATTATTAAAGACGTACCCTGCTGAAATCTGTTTTCTGATTAAACTACAGTTAGCTAACTTTAAAAGAAGTAAAATATTTGAATTAAGTCCTTTATATATGAGTATCAGGAGGTATCCCGACTTGCTGGAAAATAGCAAATATCTACATTGTTTCACCTGAGGCATAAGTACTTGAAGGTGCCCTTCAATCAGATGTAATAAATTATTTCTTGAGTATCAGAAGGAGATTGCAATATGAATATACATAAATCATTAAAAATACAGTCTGTCTTTTCAAGCTCTGTAAAAATGGAATGAGATAAACTCTATTGCCATATTTCAAGACTGGAAGGAAACTCAGAATAATTTCTGATGGATGGAAAACAGTGACATGCTATTATGGTAAACATTTCCCCCAACTACCATTGATGTCAAGTACAGAGAAAAGATAGCAATTATTATTATTAGGATTAAATAAGAGAAATAAAAAATAGCTCAGTGTGTGATAAAGCAAGGGTAGATTAAATATAAGGGAATACATTTTAATTATAAGGCAAATTAAAACAATGAAACAGTTGGCAAGGGAAATTTACTTTCATCGCTATCAAAGCTGGCTTCCCATCTGAAAGCTTTGTTTTAATGACATTGTTTACTAATTCGCCATGTATCCTGTCAAGAACGGCCTTTGAGAGTCCCTTGTAGTACAATAAAAGAAATCATAACTTGGTTCAGTATGATTTGATATGAAAATTAGCTAATCTCAAAGTTTTTTCAACTTACTTCCAAATGTTTAACATAGCTCTAGAAACCAAGAGTTTAATGAGAAAAAAAAAAAAATGAATATTTTAAATAACACTTCTGGTACAGGGAAAACATAATAGGTACATAAAAAAAAAAAAACCATAATTCCAAAAATGAACCCAGCGCAATAGAAGAGAAAAAAAATCCTGTTTACTAACTCATATCCAAGTATGTAATGACAAAATTGCCTATGCAAGAGGAATTAAGAGATGTGCTCATTTCAATTCATTGCTTATTAAGAATTTCTTAAGTGTAGAATATTGCTAACTGCCATAGAGTCAGCCCTGACTCATAGTGACCTCATGCACAATGGAACAAAATACTGCCCACTCCTGTGCCATCCCCATAATTGGTTGTAGATCAGACCATTATGATCCACAGATTTTTCATGGGTTGATTTTTAGAAGCAGATCACCAGGTCTTTCTTCCCAGTCTATATTATTCTAGAAGCTCTATTCAACCTGTTTATCATCATAGCAACATGCAAGCTTCCACTGACAGACGGGTGGTGACTGCTCAGGAGGAACATTGGCTGGAAATCCAACCCGGGTCTCCTGCATAGAAGGTGAGAATTCTACCCCTGAACCACCAATGCTTCATGTGTGTAGAATGATCTAATGTATAGAAAAAGATGTATCTATTAATTATGTGCAAACCCTGGTGGCATAATGGCTAAGTGCTATGGCTGCTAACCAAAGGTCAGCAGTTCGAATCCACCAAGTGCTCCTTGGAAACTCTATGGGGCAGTTCTACTCTGTCCTATAGGGTTGCTATGAGTCAGAATCGACTCGACGGCACTGGGTTTTTTGCATATTAATTATGTAAGTATAGAGAAGAAAATAATTACTACTGGAGAAAAGAATTACTTAAAAGTAAGAGCTGGATCATTTCCTGTGAATTTTGAAGACTTTTTGCTTCTATTTCAATTTTCTTCTTTCATTTCAAATTATATTTATAAAAAGAGAACATTCCTTAGTGGTTAATGTAATGGGATATCATGATGAAATAATTAACAGGAATTTGAGACCTTGAACTTAAAAGAAAAAAACTAAGGCACAATCTTTTAGTAATAAATGTAATAACTTAGAATGGACCCACAGCAACTTATAGTTTCAATGACAAAGGACACAAAAAGGAATGTATGACCTACACTTATTGAATGCTTCTAAGTATCAGGAACTCTGCTAATTACAAGTAGGTGAGGCAAGCAGTGAAATCACCACCCATTTGTCTGTTGTCATGTTATGGTGGCTTGCTCGTTACTGTGATGCTGAAAACTACGCCACTGGTATTTCAAATACCACCAGGGTCACCTATGGTGGACAGATTTCAGTAGGTCTTTCAGACCTAGACTAGGAATAAAGGCCCGGAGATCTACTTCTGAAAATTAGTCAATGAAAACCCTACGAATCACAATGGATTACTGCCTGATATAGTGCTAGAAGAGAACCCCCCCCCACCCCTCCAGGTAGGAAGACTTTAAAAATACAACTGGAGGAGAGCTACCTTCTCAAAGTAGAATCAACCTTAACGATAATGAATGAAGTAAAGCCTTCAGGACCTTCATTTGCTGAAGTCGCATGGCTCAATATTAGAAGTAATAGCAGCAAACATCCATTAGTAATATGAACATGGAATGTACTAAGTATGAATCAAGAAAAATTGCAAGTCATTAAAAATGAAATGGAACATTTGATGATCAATATCCTAGGTGTAAGTGAGCTGAAATGGGTTGATATTGGCCCTTTTAATTCAATAATTATATGGTCTGCTATGCTATGCTAGGAATGACAAATTGAAGAGGAATGGCATTGCATTCATAGTGAAAAAGAATATGTAAAGATGGTGAGGAGTGTGCTTCTTAGCACAAGTAGACACATGAGATTATGTGGGCAGCTCCTGTCTGGAGGCAAGCTGAGAAGGGAGAGGGGGATGGAAGCTGGTTGAATGGACACGGGAAATACAGGGTAGAAAGTAGTGTGCTGTCACATTGTAGGGAAAGGAACTAGGGTCACATAACAATGTGTATAAGCTTTTGTATGAGAAACTGACTTGAATTGTAAACTTTCACTTAAAGCACACACACACAAAAAAAGAATATGTAAAGATCCTGAAGCACAACACTGTCAGTGATACGTTAGTACCCATACTCCTACAAGAATAACTAGTTGATATGACTGTTGTTCAAATTTACACACCAAGCACTAATGCCAAAGATAAAGAAATGGAAGATTTCTATAAAATGCTGCAGTCTGGAATTGATTGAATGGCAATCAGGATGTATTGATAATTACTGGTAATTGGAATGTGAAAGTTAGAAACAAAGAAGGATCAAAAAAAAAAGTTGGAAAATATGGCCTTGGTGATAGAAAGGATGCCAGAGATAGCATGACAGAATTCTGCAAGACCAACAACTTATTCATTGGAAATACTTTTTTACAACAACATAATCAATGACTATACATGTGGACCTCACTAGATGGACTACACAGGAATAAAACTGACAATATCTGGGGAAAGAGATAATGGAGAAGCTTTATATGTTAAATCAATAAGGTGCTTACCACCACAACTATCAAGGAGTTAACCCAGCCTGAATTCCAGTAACAAGAGAAATTCAGGCTCAATCTGATTACAAACTGATATTCGAGGGTGTTGTTTTAGTCATCTAGCGCTGCCAGAACATAAATACCACAAGTGGATGGCTTTAACAAAGAGAAATTTATTTTCTTACAGTCTAGTATGTTACAAGTCCAAATTCAGGGTGTCAGGTCCAGGGGAAGGCTTTCTCTCTCTGTCAGCTCTAGAGGAAGATAGATTCCTTTTCATCAGTCTTCCCCTGGTTGAGGAGCTCCGCAGGCACAGGGATCCCAGGTCCAAAGGATGCACTCTGCTTCTGGTACTGCTTTCTTCGTGGTATGAGGTCCCCAACTCTCTGCTTGCTTCCCTTTCCTTTTATCTCTTAAAGAGATAAAAGGTGGTGCAGGCCACACCCCAAAGAAACTCCTTTTACCTTGGATCAGGGAAGTGACCTGAGTTAGGGTGGTATTACAATACCATCCTAATCCTCTTAACATAAAGTTACAATCACAAAATGAAGGACAACCACACAATACTGGGAATCATGGCGTAGCCAAGTTGACACATATATTTGGAGGGACACAATTCACTCCATGAGAGGTGTCTTAATCCAAGAGATGAAATTTGGTAGCAGGAATATTTATATTTTTTGCCAATATTTAAATTGGGTTATGATAACTACATGAGTCCTGGACTTTGTTCACTGTGAATCAGGACCCAAGGTAGTGAAAGGGGACATGGAAACATGATCTAACAGGTTTTAGTGGTAAAGGTCTGCAAAGGGTGGTCTAGATTGGAAGAATCTCCAAGAAGATGAAGATTTGGATTTAGACTTGGTACAGTGTTCTTGATCTAGTTAAAAAAAAAAAAACAAAAACTAGAGCACAAATTAAGGAAGGGTAGGTTGTGGATGGGCAGAGCACTGTTGCCCACACTTGAGATATTTTCTCTCTGTTCTTGAAAGAAGCCACTGAAAACTTGTTTGTTTTTGATAATCTGCTAATAAGTATCTACAAGATTAGAGATGACTATATTAGCTTCCTATCACTGCTGTGAAAAAAAATTACCACAAATTTAGTGGCTTAAAAGAACATAAATTTATTATTTACAGCTGTAAAGATCAGAACTCTGAAACGGGTCCACTAGGTGTCTTAGTTTCCTAGGGCTGCTGCAACAAAATAACATGAACTGGGTGGCTTACAAGAACAGAAATGTATTGTCTTACAGTTCTAAAAAAAAAAATCCAAATTAACTTGCCAGCCAGGCCATGCTCAATCTGAAGTCTCTTGGAAAAGATCTTTCCTTGTGTCTTCCGACTTCTGTTAGTCCCAGGTATTTCTTGGCTTATAGATTTATCTTCACATGGTCTTCCTTTCTATGTCTGTCTCTCTGTGTCTCTTCTCTTTTACAGAGACACAACTCAGATTAGATTAGATTAGGACCCACCCTACTCCAGTATGACCTCGTTAAAGATAATATCTTCAAAGACCCTATTTCTAAACAAGTTCATGTTCACAGGTACTAGTGGTTAGGACTTCAATATATCTTTTCAGAAGAATGCAATTCAATTCATAGGACTGGGCTAACATCAAGGTGGTGGCAGGATTGTGTTCCTTCTGGAAGTCCTTGGAGAGAATCTGCTTCTTTGCTCTTTCTCAGCTTCTAGCCAAAAAACCAAAAACCTGTTGCTGTAAGGTCGATTACTACCCATAGATGAATGTGAACTGCCAATATTTGATTAGCAGCTGAACTCTTACCGTTGTACCACGAGGGCTCCTGCATGTCTCTCAAAAAAAAAAAAACCCATTGCCACTCAGTAGATTTCAACTCATAGCAACTCTGTAGAACTGCCTCATAGAGTTTCCAAAGAGTGCCTAGTAAATTTGAACTGCCAACCTTTTGGTTAGCAGCTGTGGCTCTTAACCACTATGCCTCAGCTTCTAGAGGCTGCCCATATTCCTCACGCTCCCTTTCTTACCTCACTTCAACCTCTGCTACTGTTGCTACTCTTCTTCTCTGACTTTGACCCTTCTGCCTCCCTCTTTCCCTTATAAGAGCCCTTGTTATTACACTGAGTCTACTCAGATGATCCACAATGATCTCCCCATATCAAAATCCTTAACTGAATCACATCTACAAAATTCCTTTTGTCATGTGATACTCCAAGGATTAGACGTGGACATCCTTGATGGGTCGTTATTCTGTTTCCAAAATGACAGCCAAATTTCTGGTAATAATGGAAATATTTTCCGAAGCATGTACACTTCTATTCATAGAAACTAATGCCAAGGAAAAACACCTGCAGCAATAATCAGGAACACATAACTGTTAAATAGGATGGGTCGCTGGATGGCATAAAGGGTTAAACTCTAGGCTTTTAACTAAAAGGTTGGTGGTTTGAGCCTTACCACAGAGGAAAGGCCTCGTGATCTGCTTCCAAAAGATCACAGCCTTGAAAACCCTATGGAGTGCAGTTCTACTCTGCACACATGAGGTCACCATGAGTTAGAATCAACTCAACAGTAACTGGTTTCGTTTGTTTTTGGGATACAGCAATGAATAAAATAAAGCTTCTGCTCTCAAAACTTACATTCTAGTTGGGGAAGAAAGACAGTAGAAAACAAACTATAATATAGATCAGGTAGCAATAACTTCTATAAGGATAATAATGCAATAAATAGGGGAGTGCTTGAGCAGTGCAAATGGTTAAGTACTCAGCTACTAACCAAAATGTTGGTGGTCGGAACCCACCCAGAGTCACCTCGGAAGACAGGCCTGGTGATCTGTCTTAAAGGTCACAGCCACCGAAAACCCAGAGTAGTTCTACTCTGAAACACAAGAAGTCTCTGTAAGTTGAAATTGACTCAGTGGCAACTGGTTTGATTTGTTTAGTTAGAAAAATAGGGAGGGGAAGAATGGAATAAGAGACACCTAAGCAGAAATATTTGAGCAGAGACCTGAAAGAGAGAAAGGGAGTTACCTGAGTGGATATCCAGGAGCAGAGCATTCAGACAGAGAGTGAACAAGGATAAAAAACATCTCCCCGGCCTGCCCTCTGGACAATGAGATGTCAGTGTGGACAGAGAGGAAAAAACAAGGGGAACATGGAAGGTAACAAAGTTAGGGACTTGGTCTAGAGCCTGACCATGTAGGTCAAGCCTCTGGATGTTATACAAAGGTTATTGCAATAGAAGAAATCTAATTTTCATGTAAAAAGCATGTAGCAGTTTATCAGGACCGAGGAAGGCAGTGGACCCAGTACATGTAACAAAGATGGTGGTTTGTTTTACAGTCAATAAATAGGGCAGTTTTAATTAGAACTCTGCTGAACACTGTAATTTGGACGGTGGGAAGCAGGAAATAGGTGTGCTGCTAGAGAGATGATGTTACTTTTAAACTTTGCTCATTCCTTTTAGAACTCTGTCTACACCTCAGCATTCAGCATTGAGAGCAGGCCCAAGGCCCCAGTAATCACATCCACAGAAGGCAGGGCTTCTCCCTGGCCATGACTCCCTGTGGGTTGAAGAGGCTCTTTCCCCAGTGCGAAGAAGACTGAAGTGGAAACAGTGCAAGAGGACTGGAGGCCAGGCCAAGAAAGGGAGCTGGGTGAACAAAGCCAGCCAATGTCAAGATGACCTCACCAAATAGAAAAAAATGCCCAGGACCCAGAATCCCTGCCTAGAGGAAGTACTGATCTGAGTGTTGTCTCAGCTCCCTGAGACACCTGGGTAAACAAACAGGAAATAGAAATTTACCCCTACCAACACTCATCCTGAAACTTTGAAAAGGATTTTGACAATTTCTGGATGTACCATGATGATTCCCAGGTATGATCCACCTATATTTCTTTGTGGTAACTTTACCAGCAGAGGTAGTTCTCTTTCATAGATGAGTTATTTAAAAAAAAAAAAAAAGACTGCACATGGGGCCTATGATTTAATTTTGCAACAAAAAAGAAGAATCGAAATAGCACACAAGTGTGCTATTTGAAACAAAGGTGAACTTAAGACAGGACCTTAGAGAATTTGTAAATTGCTATGGAATTTCTTCCCAGAAAACATCAACAGAAATGTTCACTTGCATTTCAAATAAAGTACTATTTATTCTCATATTTAGACAGTAAACACTGTAACATTCCTATAATAAAGCAATAATCCCTTATTGGAAAAGATCATAACACTAAATAACTAACCCTTCTGAATTTTGCCATAGCCGTTCTAATATGAAGAAGTCTATTATTTAGTCTGTGACTAAATAGGAAAGAATGAAAAGAAATTCATTGAAGTATCAAAACGACTGAAAAATAATAACGACAAAATATAAGACCAATAGAAGGAAGAAGTTGATATAAATCAAAACCAGGAATTTAGAAATTAGAAACCAGAAAGTACAAAAACTTCAAAAATATTTGTATATCATGACTTTATAACTTCTGCTAAAAATGTATTCCAAGAATATACCACAATATTAATGATCATTATATCTTGGAATTACCATTAGAGTTCATTTTTATTCATATTTCTCATTTTGGCTGGGGTTTTTTTGTTTGTTTTTGTGTTTTGTTTTCTATGATGGATATTCAAAACATCTAGGTTTAAACAATATATACAAGTTTCTGCCTGAGACATAGAAAGATGCAAAGACTATCACTACCAGTCTTACGACATTAAAAAATGGCAGATAATATACAAATTCATGACTTTTTCTGGAACATATCATAAAGATGAGGTTGGAAGGCAATGAATTAACCTGCAATCTAAGGAAAGACAGGCACTTCCAAGAAGAGATAAGATGTGATCACTTGTTTACCTGAGTTAGGTGCTGCTGGGTACTAGTAAGAAGAATTTATCTGAAATTTGTAATGAATTGCAAAAGACTGACTATGAGCTAACAAGAGAATACGGAATCCGTAAGGATGACAGACATAAAGGAAATTCAAATCACCCTCCATGGACTTAACTGAGTGCTCAAAATTGGTAGAGTCATGAGAAAGCGTTCCTCATGATGTTAACTGGGAGAAGGGAAGGGCAAGCACATTGCCAGAAAAGGCACAAAATTTCAAATGGACCTTTCTCCCCTCTCTCCTATGGAAAAACAAAACAGCTGACCAACTCTTAGGTATTTACCCAGTGAAATAAAAACTTACATTCACACAAAAACCTGTATGCAAATGTTTATACTGGTTTTATTCATAAATTAGAAAAAACCCATATGTTCCTCATTTAGGGAATAGATAAACTGGGGTACAACCATACAGTGGAAGACAACTCAGTAATAACAAGGAGTGAACCACTGATAGACACAACAGCATAGATAAATCTCATCTGGATTATGCTGAGTCAAAGAAGCTAGACTTACAAGGCTAGGCATTATTCCTCTTCTATGTCATTCTTTCAAAAGGAAAACAATAGGGACAAAAATATAGATCAGTGGATGCCAGGAGCTTGATTAAGTTTAGGGCCCACACTACTCTGGGATGGCCACATTAACATAGCAAAAGAGAACACTTATTTCCAAACTGGGTTAGATTTACCCAGTGCTGTTGAGTCAATTCGGTTACATTTACGGGTATCAAAATCAAAAAACCTGTTGCCATAGAGTCAATTCTGACTCATCATGGAGCCCCAGTGAGGCAGCGGTTAAGCTCTTTGCTGCTAAACAGAAGGCTGGAGGTTCGAAGCCACCAGCTGCTCCATGGGAGAAAGATGTGGCAGTCTGCTTCTGTGAAGATTACAGCCTTGGAAACTCTGTGGGCAGTTCTACTCTGTCCTGTAGGGTCGCTATGAGTTGGATTTACAGGTGCAGGGACTGAGATTTCAACACATATTTTTTGGGGACACAATTTAATCCATAACATAATCAAAATATTCACCAGTCAGAAAATGTCAAAAATCTAAGAACTAAAAATAGAAATTTTTGAAATAGAGGAAATTATAACAAGTAGAAACTTAAAAAATAATTATATTGAGAACCATCAACACAGACACACACACGTCAATGGCAATCAAGAAACTTAAATATCAGAAAATGTCAAAAATCTAAGCACTATAAAAAGAAATTTTTGAAATAGAGGAAATTATAACAATTATAAGTAAAAACTTAAAAAATAACTATATTGAGAACCATAAACACACAGACACACGCGCATATGTCTATGGTATCTCAAGAAACTTGAATACATTATACTATTTCAGTGATATATTTATATACTAACCCTCAAGGGTTTACAACAACTTAATCCAGCACCATTTTTATCTTATCCTTGTGTAAAGATGCCTGGAAGTTTCTAATAAAGCAAGCTTAAACTGTATTTGCAATCTAATTTCTAGCAGTATCTGTTGTACTATTGTTAAAACATTGAATAGCTTATTAAAATTTCAATATAGGATGCTTAAAAACACAACATTGATATAATCGGTGTGGACTGCAATTTTAACTGAGAGGCATCTTTACTGGGTAAGTCCCATTCTGAACCAAGGAATAGCTATACTTCTCAGTTTGTCCTACTGTGACTCAAATATTACAAACAGCAATTTTTTGCCTGTTTTTAATAGAAGTTAAATAAGACATGGTAAATGTAATTGAAATAAAATCTACCTGGTACCTAATAGGGTTGGGGCTCTCAAGTGCACATCAATTCAGTAACCAGCTCTACCACACAGTAACTACAAGATCATAATTAGTTAACCTTTGTAAGTTTCTGTTTTCTGATTTAAGAAACAGACATTAAAAAAGAAGAAAAGAATTCATTCATTTGACAATTGTGTGTTGAGTATCTACTGTGACCAGCACTGAGTTAAGCTAGGAAAAATAGCAAGGAAACTTTCTAAAGATTCCCACAGCTATGCAGAAGACATATTAATCTAATAATCACACTACTAAGCATACAAATTTACTAAAGAAGCTCAAAATATTCCATGAGAGTCATGGAAAAAGGGGAACCATGGTTAGACTGAGCTTGAGGTGGTGGGATGAGGGGCAGAGAAGGCTTCTCTGAAGAAATGATGTTTGAACTGACATCAAAAGAAAAAGGGAATCCTATAAAACAGTCTGCTACCTGCCATATGTGTTGATAAAAATGTCTTATTTTGTGTCAGAAAAAAAAAAAAGTTATCAGCCAACCAGTTGCCATCTAGTTGACTCTGACTCATGGTGACCCCGTATGTGTCAGGGTAGAATTGCGCTCCATAGAGATTTCAGTGGCTAATTTTTTTGAAGTAGATTGACAAGCCTTTCTTCTTAGGCAGCTCAGGGTGGGCTCGAACCTTTAACCTTTCAGTTACCACCCAAGTGCATTCATTTGGACCACCCAGGGACCTATAGCACTACGGAAATGTTTGTGAAGTTCAGATAGACATCAGGTAGGGAAGACTAGAAGAACTTGCTCCAGGCGTGTCTGTCACACCTATCATAACTGCCAGATGCAGGCAGAGCACTGGGCTCTAAGCAGCAATTTTGGCCTTCCTCAGTGGGAAACATCATTTTCTGAATACTAAGGCTTACTGCTTGCCTGGCTCATCTTTCAAGCCATGCAAAGCTTTTAAGCAACAGAAATTCCTCAACACCTAACTGGCTACAATCAATATGATCCACATCACTCTCCACTGCCAGCACTGTAAAAATAGAATCTGAAATTTAGGCTTAGGACTCCGGGGAACAGAAACACACATAAGTAAGGAAAAGTGTTTCACTTTGAATTCTGGTACCTGACATTTAGCCCTGAAAAGTCAGTGGAAATGACAGGAGAGTAAAGCAATGTAAGAAATGAGAGCCTCATAGGGAAATGATGTCGTTAAGATTTTTCCTATTTTCTTCCCTTCTTCTTAAACTTTGACCTTAAGGTTATAAGAAGACTTCTTGGAGCATTTTAATACGATTTTCTATGGGTGAACAACTTTACAGGAAACGTTTGTCTTGAGAACTGCTCATCCTTGGAACTGCTTTGAGCAAACCAGGACTGGATGAATTGCTCTTTCCCTGTAACTGATGGGATTTGTGCTCTCTGTGGAGAAAGGGTCTCATGGAATCAGGACAAACTAAAAATAAGGCCAATGCTTAGGAGTTTGGTGTATTTGTTTCATTTCCTTATGGTGTCCCTCAAAACGAGTAGAAGTGCCAAGTACCTCTCGCCATCACCTTCTAAATGACCCGAATACTTAGGTGCTTTTCATCTCAATATAAAGGAGAAATTTGCATCCTGGTAGCTTAAAACTATAAAAAAATATATAATTTCAGAATTTTAGATCTTATAGAGAATCTAGTTCATAATTCACTTTATAAGAATGAGGCAACTGAGGCCTGCATAGACTATATGACTTGCTCGAGACATAACTTCTAGCTCCATGGATTCAGAGTGTGGTCTGTTACACTATGCTGTGGTTCTTGGCCACTGTTTTCAGTGATAACCTGTCGAGTAACCCAGACCAATTTAATCATGCCACAAAATATCCTTCAAACACGGTTAGACAGTTCACCCTTCAGACCTTTCTAGACTTTGGCCCCTGTTTCCTTCTCCAAGCATTCTTCATATGAGGTTTGAAGCACTGTAGCAGATTGTATTTCCCAAAAATGTCTTCTGCCACCCTGCCGCCCAGAGGTGATCTGTGTTCACTCCCTTAAATCTGGATAGGCTGTTTACTGCTTCAAGGCAGATGTGCCACAGTGTGACTTTCAGGATTGGAGCAGAAGGAGCAATGCAGCCTCCACCTATGTACTCAGTCTAAGAATGGGACTTTTTCTTGGACTCTTAGTCAAGAAGAACATATTGTAAGAAAGCCTAGTAGATATGAGGAGCCCCTGGGTGGTACTTAGACGCCAACCAAAAGGATAGAGTTTAGAGTTTACCCAGAGGCAACTCAGGAGGAAGGCACGGTGATCTATTTCCAAAAATCAGCCATTGAAAACCCTCAGGAGCACATTTATATTCTGAGTCAGAGTTGACTGGACAGCAACTGATTTTCAGTAAAAATGGAGAGGCCACTTGTAGGGGTCCTTGTCATCAGCCTCAGCTGAGGTCCCAGTGGAGAGCAAGCTTTAAGCCCCAAATGTGCAAGTGAAGATGCCTCCAGATGATTGCAGGCCCAGCCATCAAGCTACCCTCAGACACTGAGTGACTGAGGCTCCAGAAATTGTGGAGCAGAGACAAGGGATTCTCTCTGTGCTCTGCAGAATTTCTGACCCAAAGAATCTGTGAGCATAATAAAATGGTTGCTTGATGCCACTAACTTCTAGCGTGTCTTACAGCAACAGTAACTGACACTGTCTCTGTCTGGATAAGCTGGAAGATGCAGTGCTCAGCGGAAAGCTGTTGCACAAACCTAGTTTGTGGACCAGATTTCTGGAGTTTAGCCCTCCGTGAGTCAATTTAAGAAACTGGGAAGTTGGTTAAGGACCATTCAGGCTGCCAGCTGAGATTTTCCAGTTGTGAGGTAATAGAGAGAATGGTGTCACAAAGTAGTTCATTCTGAGATTGGGTACCTTGCCAAGAGAAGGAAGGCTGAATTCAGGGGCAGGAGGGTAAGGGGATGGTCAAGAAAGACAGCAATGGCTTCCTAGAAGCCAAGATGCAGGACAGTAACTGAATTCACCCTCCCATTCAAAACAACTGAACAGATACAATACATGAAACAATGGTGTTCAGGCACTACATATCAGACAACCCAAGAAGTGATTCCTAAAAAGGGGAAATAAATGAGGTAAGCCTTTTGGTTGCCCTACTTCACTGCCTGAAGGGAGTTCTAGGCCACAGCAAGGAAAGCCAGAACCCTACAGAGTCCATCAATCTCCCTGAGTTGAGGAGATAGAGTTGAGAATCCAGGGAGGCCAAGGCAGCTAAACAGTACCATGAAGGGGAGAGCTAAACAGAGAGAGAGCTCCTGAGAGTCTCGTTTTGGCCTTCAGCTGAGTGCTGATCAGCACATGCATGTGAGGAGCCAGCCTGACGCAGGAGAAAGAATCACCAGGAAGGGGCAGAAGAGAAAATCCCAGGAGTTCACACGAGGACAGGAATAATTCAAACTCCTGCCGGAGAGGATACAGGGCACCAGGTGGAGCACTTAGAAGGGTCTTGATGAATAGAGAGCAAAATTAGCCTTAGACTAAAACCTGCTCTGCTCCCACCAAACAAAGCACACACTTTTGAAAAGTATCAAAATGTTTCTAAGTCATGTAACTGTATCCAGAGCTAAAGTGAAGAATATTTACAGGAATACAAAAATACCCGACACCCAACAAGGTAAATTATATACTGTCTGGCATCCAGCTGAAATGACCAGACAGAAGCAGGAAAATATGACCCATAATGAGAAGAAAACTTAATCAATTGAAACAGGTCCAGGCATGACACAGATAATAGAATTAGTAGACAGGGACTTTAAAACAGTCATTTTAATTACGATCCAAATATTCAGAAAAGTAGCTTGAGCATGTTAAATACAGACGTGTAGGACATTAAAAAAAAAAAAAAAAAAGACCCAATTTGAACTTCTAGAGATGAAAAGTATGTCTGAGTTGTAAAATATACTGGATAGGGTTAATAGTAGATTGGACACTGAAAAAGGAAAAGTTTAATCAACTTGAAGACATAGCAATATTAACTATCCAAAATGAAACACACAGAGAAATAAAGACTTGGGGTGGGGGGGTGCGGAGAAGCCAGACAATTGTAAATATAAACTGGAAATACTAGAGCAGACAGGAGGTGAGAGAGATAAAAATAAATAAATAAACAGCAACTAAAAAGTATAAGATGTGAGAAGCTATTCGATTAATTCAAGAAAAATTATATTGAGAGTGATTCCCCACTATGGCTTCCAATATTATCGAAAAGGTGACACATTTCTGTGGGCTAGAAATAAGTGAGGTCTTTAAAGAGGCAGAACTCAGCTGAGCCAAAATGTTGGTTGTGAAGGATGGAAAATTCAGAGAGGTCATCGAATGGGCATGAAGTTATTTAAGCTGCATGAACTGCCACTTGTTTATTACCATTTCTAATTATTATTTACTTTTATATATATTTTTGCACAATAGATACAATATTTATTTACAAAAGTGGCAAAGGGATTTTTGAAACATTGCATTTATGTTGAAATAATTGTAGATTCACAGGCAGTTATAAAGATAGAACAGAGTGGTCCTGTATACCCTTTACCCAGTTTCCCCCAATGGATACATCTGACATAACTATAGCACATTACCAAACCAGAAAATTGGCATTGGTATTTTGTATGTAGAGTTTAATGTAATTTTATTACTTGTAAAGATTTGTGAAAGTACCACCTAAAAAAAGATTAAAAATATTATGCCATTACCAAAAATATTTCCCTTGTGCTAGTCCCTTATATTTCCACCCCCACCTCCTCCTATACCAGCCCTAACCCCTGGCAGCTACTAATTTGTTTTCCATCTATATGATTTTGTCAGAATTTATATAGATGGAAATCTACAGTATATCACCTTTGGGGATTGACTTTATTCACTCAGCATGATGCCCTGAGATTCATCCAAATTGCTCCATATATCAATAGTTCATTCACTTTTGTTCCTGAGTAGTATTCCAGAGCATGAATGCATAAAAATTTGTTTTATTATAGGACATATGGGTTGTTTCCCACTTTTGGCTATTACAAATAGAGCTACTAGGAACAGTACAGGTTTTTATGTGAACATAAGTCTTCATTCTATCTGTTATAATCATATGGGAGACCCTATTTTTTTTTTTTTACTGTTATAGGTTGCATGTTAAAAGAATATTTAGTTTTTAAGAAATGGATAACTATCTCCAAAGTGGCAGTAGGTACCATCTTATGTTCCCATCAGCAATGTATGAGAGATCCAGTCTCTCTCATATTTTTTATTGCTAATATATAGGAATACAATTGATTTTTGTATTGTATCTCTTGTCTTGTGAACTTGCTGAAGGCAATATTTAGTTCTAGGAGGGATTTTTTGTAGATCCTTTGGAATTTTCCACATAGACAATCATGTCACTGCAATTAAAAAAAAAAAAAAAAAAATTGCCGTTGAGTCAATTCTGACTCATAGCAACCCTATAGGACAGAGTAGAACTGCCCCATAGAATTTCCAAGGAGCGCCTGGTGGATTCAAACTGCCAACCCCGTCACTGCAATAGGAACAATTTATTTCCTCATTTTTGATCCGTATGCCTTTATTTCATTTTCTAACCTTATTTTGCTGGTTAGAATTTCCAACAGTATATTTAATAAAGGAGCTCTGGTGATGCAGTGGTTAAGTGCTCAGCTGCTAACCAAAACGTTGGCAGTTCAAACCCACCAGCCACTCTGTGGGAGAAAGATGTGGCAGCCTGCTTCCATAAAGATTACCAAAACAAGCAACAAATAAACCCATACCGTTGAGTCAATTTCAACTCCTAGCAACCCTGTAGAATGGAGCAGAACTGCCCCGTAAGATTTTCAAGGCTTTAAATTTTTATAGAAGCAGACTGCCGCATCTTTCTCCCGAAGAGCACCTGGTGGGTTCAAACTGCCAGGCTTTTTCCTTACCGGCTGTTCACTTAACCACTGTTTCACCAGGGCTCTTTCTGTAAAGATCACAGCTTTGGAAACCTTATGGGGCAGTTCTGCTCTGTCCTATAGGGTTGTTAGGAGTCAGAATTGACTCTACTGCAATAGCTCTTGGTTTATAATGTTTAATAAGAGTAGTGGGAGCAGATATTCTTACCTCCTTCCCAATCTTAGAAAGAAAACATCAGTCTTTCACTACTAAGTATGATGTTAACTACACATTTTTTTTTTTTTTTTTTTTTTTGCAGATGCTCTTTAGGACATTGAGGAAGTTCCCAGTCTAGTTCCAATTTTCTAAGAATTTTTAGTATGAGCAGATGTTGGATTTTGTCTAGTGCTTTTTCTACATCAATCGATATGATTGTGTGAATTTTCTTCTGTTATATGTTAATATAGTGGAAATTGTGTATTATATTGATTGGCATTTTAATATCGAACCAGCCTATACACTTGTTCATGGTATATAATTCTTCTTATATATTGCTGACTTTTATTTGCTAATATTTTGTTGAGGATATTTGCATCCATATTCATAAGAGATATTGGTCTGTAGTTTTCTATTTTTTTTTTTTTTTGGTACCTTCTTCATCTTTTTTTTAAGTTTTTTTAATTGTTCTTTAAGTGAAAGTTTACAAATCAAATCAGTCTCTCAAACAAAAATTTATACTCACCTTGCTTTGTACTCCTACTTCTCTCCCCCGATGAAACAGCACACTCCCTCTATCCACCCTGTATTCCCTGTGTCCATTCAGCGAGCTTCTGTCCCCCTCTGCCTTCTCGTCTCCCCTCCAGACAGGAGCTGCCCACAAAATTTCGTGTGTCTACTTGAGCCAAGACGCTCATGCCTCATCAGTATCATTTTCTATCTTATAATCCAGTCCAATCCCTGTCTGAAGAGTTGGCTCTGGGAGTGGTTTCAGTATTGGGCTAACAGAAGGTCTGGGGACCATGGCCTCCAGAGTCTTTCTAGTCTCAGCCAGACCATTAAATCTGGTCTTTTTACGAGAATTTGAGGTCTGCATCCCACTGCTCTCCTGCTACATCAGGGATTCTCTGTTGTGTTCCCTGTCAGGGTAGTCATCGGTTGTGGCTGGGCACCATCTAGTTCTTCTGGTCACAGGCTGATGTAGTCTCTGATTTATGCGGCCCTTTCTGTCTCTTGGGTTCATAATTACCTTGTGTCTTTGGTATTCTTCATTCTCTTCTGCTCCAGATGGGTGGAGACCAATGGATGTGTCTTAGATGGCTGCTTGTTATCTTTTAAGACCCCAGACACCACTCAGCAAAGTGGGATGCAGAATGTTTTCTTAATAGATTTTTTTATGCCACTTGACTTAGATGTCCCCTGAAACCATGGTCCCCAAACCCCCACCCCTGCTACCCTGATCTTCAAATCTTTCACTTTATTCATGAAACTTCTTTGCTTTTGGCTTAATCCAGTTGTGCTGACCTCTCCTGTATTGTGTGTTGTCTTTCCCTTCACCTAAATTAGTTCTTGTCTACCACCTAATTAGTGAATACCCCTCTCCCTCCCTCCCCCCGACCCTCGTAACCATCAAAGAATATTTTCTTCTCTGTTTAAACCATTTCTTGATTTCTTGTAATAGCGGTCTCATACAATATTTGTCCTTTTGCAATTGACTAATTTCACTCAGCATAATGCCGTCCAGATTCCTCTATGTTATGATATGTTTCCCGGATTCATCATTGTTCTTTATCGATGCATAGTATTCCATTGTGTGAATATACCATAATTTATTTATCCATTCATCTGTTGATGGGGACTTTGGTTGCTTCTATCTTTTTGCTATTGTAAAAGCACATGGGTGTGTCTATATCTGTTCCTGTAAAGGCTGTGTGTGTTCCTGTAAAGGCTCTTATTTCTCTAAGATATTTTCCAAGGAGTAATATTGCTGGATCCTATGGTAGTTCTATTTCTAGCTTTTTAAGGAAGTGCAATTTTGATTTCCAAAGTGGTTGTTTCCCACCAGCAGTGTATAAGTGTTTCAGTCTCTCCACAACCTCTCCAAAATTTATTATTTTGTGTTTTTTGAATTAATGCCAGCCTTTTTTTGTTGGCGTTAGATGGAATTTCATTTTAGCTTTGATTTGCATTTCTCTAATGGCTAATGATCGTGATCATTTCCTCATGTATCTGTTAGCTACCTGAATGTCTTCTTTAATGAAGTGTCTGTTCACATCTTTTGCCCATTTTTTAATTGGGTTATTTGTCTTTTTGTTGTTGAGTTTTTGCAGTATCATGTAGATTTTAGAGATCAGATGCTGATTGGAAATATCATATCTAAAAACTTTTTCCCAGTCTGTAGGTAATCTTTTAATTCCTTTGGTGAAGTCTTTGGATGAACACAGATGTTTGCCTTTCAGGAGCTCCCAGTTATTCAGTTTCTCTTCTGGTGTTTGGGCTTTGTTAGTAATGTTTTACATACTGTTTATGCCATGTATTAGGGCTCCTAGCATTATCCCTATTTTTTTCTTCCATGATCTTTATCATTTTCAGTTTTATATTTAGGTCTTTGATCCATTTTGAGTTAGTTTTTGCACATGGTGTCAAGTACGGGTCTTGTTTCATTTTTTTGCAGATGGATATCCAGTTATGCCAGGACCATTTGTTAAAGAGACTGTCTTTTCCCCATTTAACTGACTTTGGGCCTTTGTCAAATATCAGCTGCTCATAGGTGGATGAATTTATGTCTGGATTCTCAATTCTGTTCCATTGGTCTATGTATCTGTTGCTGTACCAGTACCAGGCTGTTTTGACTACTATGACAGTATAATAGGTTTTAAAATCAGGCTTTGTTCTTTTTCAGTAATGCCTTACTTATCTTGGGCCTATTTTCATTCCATATGAAGTCGGTGATTTGTTTCTCCACTTTATTAAAAATTGTTGTTGAAATTTGGATCAGAATTGCATTGTATCTATAGATTGCTTTTGGTAGAATAGACATTTTTATAATGTTGAGTCTTCCTATCCATGAGCATGGTATGTTTTTTAACTTATGGAAGTCTCTTGGCATCTTACAGTAGTGTCTTGTAGTTTTATTTGTGTAAGTCTTTTACATCTCTGGTTATATTTATTCTTAGGTATTTTATCTTCTTGGGGGCTACTGTAAATGGTATTGCTTTGGTGATTTCCTCTTCGAAGTTCCTTTTGTTGGTGTAGAGGAATCCAACTAATTTCAGCATGTTTATCTTGTATCCTGATACTCTGCTGAACTCTTCTTTTAGTTTCAGTAATTTTCTTAAGGATTCTTTAGGGTTTTCTGTATATAAGATCATGTCATTCTGCAAATAGAGATTCTTTGACTTCTTCCTTACCAACCTGGATGCTCTTTATTTCTTTATCTAGCCTAATTGCTCGCC
Organism: Elephas maximus indicus; assembly: GCF_024166365.1. NCBI lineage: Eukaryota > Metazoa > Chordata > Mammalia > Proboscidea > Elephantidae > Elephas > Elephas maximus. The sequence goes on along the minus strand of NC_064826.1, from coordinate 108,016,787 downwards.
AAGGTCCTCTAGCACAAAGTTGAATAAGAGTGGTGATAAAGGGTATCCTTGTCTGGTTCCCATTCTCAAGGTGAATGCTTTCAGACTCTATCCATTTAGGATGATGTTGGCTGTTGGTTTTGAATAAATGCCCTTTATTATGTTGAGGAATTTTCCTTCTTTTCCTATTTTGCTGAGAGTTTTTATCATGAATGGGTGTTGAGCTTTGTTAAATGCCTTTTCTGCATCAATTGATAAGATCATGTAGTTCTTGACTTTTGTTTTATTTATATGGTGGGTCACATTGATTGTTTTTCTAATGTTGAACCATCTCTGCATACCTGATATGAATCCCACTTGGTCATGGTGAATTATTTTTCTTATACGTTGTTGGATTCTATTGGTTAGAGTTTTATTGCAGATTTTTGCACCTAAGTTCATGAAGGATATAGGTCTGTAATTTTCTTTTTTTGTGGTGTCTTTACCTGGTATTGGTTTATGGGATATGCTGGCTTCATAGAATGAGTTTGGGAGTATTCCATCCTTTTCTGTGCTCTGAAATACCTTTAGTAGTGGTGGTGGTAACTCTTCTCTGAAAGTTTGGTAGAACTCTGAGGTGAAGCCATCCAGGCCAGGGCTTTTTTTTGTTGAGAGTTTTTTAATGACCTTTTTAATCTCTTGTTTCGTTAAGTGTTTATTTAGTTGTTCTACCTCTGTTTGTGTTAGTTTAGGTAGGTAGTGTGTTTCTAGAAATTCGTCCATTTCTTCTAGGTTTTCAAATTTGTTAGGGCACAGTTTTTCATAGTCATCTGATATGATTCTTTAAAATTCAGTTAGGTCTGTTGTAATATCACCCATCTCATTTCTTATTCGGGTTATTTGCTTCCTCTCCTGTTTTACTCTTGTCAGTTTGGACAGTGGCTTATCAATTTTGTTTATTTTTTCAGCTTTTGGTTTTGTTAACTCTTTCAATTGTTTTTCTGTTTTCTATTTCATTTAATTCTGCTCTAATTTTTATTTTTTGTTTTCTTCTGGTGCCTGAGGGTTTCTTTTGTTGCTGTCTTTCTATTTGTTCAAGTTGTAGGGATACATCTTTCATTTTGGCCCTTTCTTTTTTTTGAATGTGTGCATTTATTGCTATAAATTGACCTCTGAGCCTTGCTTTAGCTGTGTCCCAAAGGTTCTGATAGGAAGTGTTTTCATCTTCACTGGATTTTATGTATTTCTTTATTCCTTCCTTAATTTCTTCTATAACCCAGTCATTTTTAAGCAGGGTGTTGTTCAGTTTCCAAGTGTTTGATTTCATTTCCTTACTTTTTCTGTTGTTGATTTCTACTTTTATGGCTTTATGGTCAGAGAAGATCCTTTGTAATATTTCGATTTTTTGGATTCTCTTAAGGTTTGTTTTACGACCTAATATATGGTCTATTCTAGAGAATGTTCCATGTGCATTGCAAAAGAAAGTATACTTGGCTGCTGTTGGATGGAGTGTTCTGTATATGTCTTTGAGGTCAAATTGGTTGATTGTGTCGTTTAGATCTTCCGTGTCTTTATTGAGCTTCTTTCTGGATGTTCTGTCCTTCTCTGAAAGTGATGTGTTGAAGTCTCCTACTGTTATTGTTGGGCTGTCTATATCACGTTTCAGTGCTGTTAGAGTTCATTTATGTACCTTGAAGCACTGTCATTGGGTGCATAAATATTTAATATGGTTATATCCTCCTAGTATATTGTCCTTTTAGTCATTATATGGTGTCCTTCCTTAGCCTTTGTGGTGGATTTAACTTTAAAGTCTGTTTTGCCAGAAATTAGTATTGCCACTCCTGCTTTTTTTTTGATAGTCATTTGCTTGATATACTTTTTTCCATCCTTTGATTTTTAGTTTGTTTGTTTCTTTAAGTCTAATATGTGTCTTTTGTAGGCAGCATATAGACGGATCATGTTTTTTAATTCATTCTACCACTCTCTGTCTCTTTATTGGTGCATTTAGTCCATTTACATTCAGCATCATTATGGATAGGTATGAGTTTAGTGCTGTCATTTTGAATTCTTTTCTTGTGTCTTTTTGACAGTTTCTTTTTTTTACTTAATTTTTTTTTTTTGCTGAGTAGTTTATCTTTATATATTGTCTTTTCCTCTTATTTGTTGTTGTTGATTTTGTTTTTGCTGAGTCTTTGTTTTTCTTGTGTTTTATTTTGATATTTACCCCCATTTTTCTAAGTTTAAACCTAATTTTTATTTCTTTATATTGCCTTGACTTCCTCTCTGTACGAAGGATCTATGGCTTCATTTTTCAGTCCCTCTTTATTTTTTTAATATTGTCATCTTTTGTATAATGACAGCACTGTTTCCCTGTCTTGAACATTTTTTTATCTTGATTTATTTTTGTGATTTCCCTATCTGGGTTGATCTCTTGTTGCTCTGTCCTGTATTCTAGTCTTGGGTTGATATCTGATATTATTATTTTTTTTTTCTAACCAGAGATCTCCCTTTAGTATTTCTAGTAGTTTTGGTTTTTTTTTTATAAATTCCCTATGCTTCTGGTTATGTGGAAACGTCCTAATTTCACCTTCATATTTGAGAGACAGTTTTGCTGGATATATGATTTTTGGCTGGCAATTTTCTCCTTTAATGCTTTATATATGTCATCCCATTGCCTTCTTGCCTGCATGGTTTCTGCCGAGTAATCTGAGCTTATACTTATTGACTCTCCTCTGTAGGTGACTTTTCTTTTATCCCTAGCTGCTCTTAAAATTCTCTCCTTACCTTTGGTTTTAGCAAGTTTGATTATACTATGTCTTGGTGACTTTCTTTTGGGATTTACGTTAACGTGGAGTTTGATGAGCATCTTGGATAGATACCTTCTCATCTTTCATGATATCAGGGAAGTTTTCTGCCAACAAATTTTTAATTCTGACTGTATTTTCTGTTATCCCTCCCTGTTCTGGTCGTCCGATCACTTGTAGGTCATTTCTCTTGATTAAGTCCTACATGATTCTTAGGGTTTCTTCATTTTTTTAAACTCTTTTGTCTGATTTTTCTTCAAATATATTGGTACCAAATGTTTTATCTCAGTTTCACTAATTCTTCCTTCCATTTCCTCAATTGTGCTCCTCTGAGTTTCTACTGAGTTGACTAATTCTATAATTTTATCATTAATCTTCTGAATTTCTGATTGCTGTCTCTCTATGGATTCTTGCAGCCTATTAAAATTTTCATTACGTTCTTGAAAAACCTTTTTAATTTCTTCAGCTGCTTTAGCTGTGTGCTCCTTGGCTTGTTCTTCATTTTACCTGATCGCTTTCCTGATCTCCGGAAGAGTTCTGTATATTAATCTTTTGTATTCTACATCTGGTAATTCCAGGAAGACATCTTCATTTGGAAGATTTCTTGATCCTTTGTTTTGAGAGCTTGTTGAAGTGATCATGGTCTGCTTCTTTATTTGATTTGATATTTACTGTTGTCTCCACCATCTATAAGTTATTGGATTAGTTTATTTTATGTTTGCTTATTATATCCTAGCTTTCTGCTTTGTTTTGCTTTGATATGACCAAATAGGCTTCTTGAGTGAGCTAGATGGCTAGAGCTGTTATAATGTATATGAGCCTAGGAGTCCATTCAATTTTCTTGTATGGATTCAGCCTGGGTGTCCAGGTAGTTGGTCATCTAGCGTGCGGTACAGGCTCTGTCCTACAGTCTTAGGACGGCAGGGGTTATTGGTGTAGGCACAGGTAGCTGGTTGCTGCAGGAGGTCATGCTCTGAACAAGGCAGGGAGCAAACAACTGTCCCCTGAATGTCTGTGAGAAAAACACATCCCTGTTCCCTAGAGCACTGCAGCCGGACCATGGACACCCAGTGCTTTTGGTTGTAAGGACTGGGAGGTACCACTTTTCTTCAGACCACTGTCGTGGGTCACTAGGTGAAGTGAGTGGAGCCACCAGTCCTCAGAACTCTGTTGAGGGTAGGTGAGTAACCTGTGTCATAGGCAAAATGGTATCAAACATCAAAAACCCATCTCTCCACCATACAGCTGAAGCAGTTGAAGTCAGATCTCAAGAACATACACCTTTGCAGTGACAAGGGCCTAATCTCCTGAAATGGGCCCACACAGCTCCATGCAGGGGTGAAAGGTATTCAAAGTCTGCAGACCGTGCCTGGACAGGAGCTGCTTCTGTCCTGAGCTCCCCAGCATAGTGGAGCTGGAAAAGTGTCTTTTCCCCAAAATTGTTAGTTTACTCCTTCTCCAAGGCTTGGAGAATGGCTCAGGATGCACAGCAAGATCTATCTCAGGCCCAGGGAAATCGACAGCCACTGAAGCCGGCTTAGGGGCTTGGGGCATGGTAAAATAAATGTAAATACTTAGCTTTTGCCGAGAGCACTATTCTTCTCTCATTCCAGAGGTGTGAGTCGACTGTGTGGCTCACTGTCTCTCTCTGAGGAAACCACATCCCAAATGCTACTGCCAGCCCTGCTGCAGTCACTCCAGGGGATTTTGCCTGAGGAGTGCTGGTTCCCATTTAGTTAGGTCCAAACCTCCTTGCTGCTTCTGAACCATCTCTCTCCCCCACCACTCAGTCCGATTTCCTAACTTTGCCTTTGATGTTCAGGGCTCCTCCTAGCTTGTCATATATATATAATCATTTCACTTTTTTTTTTTTTTTTTTGGTTCTTTGTCACAAGAGGGATCACTGGAAGTGGCTAACTACTCCACCATCTTGGCCCCACCCTCTCATCATCTGGTTTTGACAGCAATGACTATTTCTCATTACCCTGAATTGGAAAGTGACCCTTCTTCAATTTTCAGTAATACATTGTACAGAATTAGTGCTAATTTATCCTTAAATGTTTGGTAGAATTCTATTGTAAAAAAAATCCTGGACTGGAGATTTATGGGGGGAGTTTTTAAGTTGTGAATTCAAGTCCCTTAATAGTTACAGGGCTATTAGAATGCTCTATTTCAAAAGGGGTATGTTGTAGTAGTTTGTGCTTTTTGAGGAAGTGGTCCATTTCTTTTAAGTTGTTGCCTTAGTTATGCAGTGCTGCTATAACAGAAAAAGCAAAATTAGTGGCTTTAACAAACAGAAATTTATTGTCTCACAGTTTAGGAGGCCATGGCTCCACCCTTTGAGACCCCAGAGGTCAAGGCCCTACTCTTTGAGACTAAGGCAGCTCTACTTCCTGTGTTTCATGTCTCTTCAGCTTCTGCTCCCTGGCTCCCTGGCCTCTTGGCCCCTTGGGCCTCATCGCCCACATCCACCCTGCTGAAGCAAGTGTCCCAAAACTCTTTAATTCCACCAGTAAGTGCCTGGAGGCACCCCACTCCAACAGTAAACTTCAGCAGGAAGGCACTCTTGCTTCTTGGGTAGGCAAGTCTAGCTCCACCAAAAGTGCCCAGAGGCACCTCCACTCCTCCAGGGAGCCTCCTGAGCAAAGGCACTCAACTCTCTCTCTCCGTGGGTCAGCTCCAGTGCTGTGTCATGCTGGTCTCCTGGTTCTGCAGATGCTTCTCACAGTCTGTGCCATATCCAACCTAACAGCTCTCTTCATTTCTTTTTGTGTCCTCACCAGAATTGTCTTTGATGTCCATAATTCCACCAAAAGTCTCTTCAAGGCCATCTACACTTTCACATTTAGGCAATTTAAAACTTTTCCAGCCCCTGTCCATTCACTTTTTCAAAACTGCTTCCACATTTTATGTATTTGTTAGAGCAGAACCCCACTCTTTTGGTACCAAATTTTCTCTACTTGCTTCTCTCTTTTATACCTCTAAATAGTGACTCAAGGCACAACCTAATCTTGTAGATTGAGTCCTGCCTCATTAACTTAACAGGGGTAGGATTTACAAGACTTAGGAAAATCACATCAGATGACAAAATGGTGGACAATCACATAATATCAGGAATCATGCCCTAGCCAAGTTGATACATATTTTGGGGGGACACAATTCAATCCATAACACAGATGAAGATAAAGACCACAATCTTCAGTACTGATTACACCTAGCATGAAGAAAACAAAAATCCTCACAAATGGACCAATAAGCAACATCATGATAAAGAGAGAAAAGATTGAAGTCATTGAGAGTTTCATCTTACTTGGATCCACAATCAATGCCTATGGAAGCTGTAGTCAAGAAATCAAGTGACTCACTGCATTGGACAAATCTGCTGCAAAAGACCTCTTTAAAAAATGTTAAAAGCAAAAATGCCACTTAAATGACTAAGGTGTGTCTGACCCAAGCCATGGTGCTTTCATTTACCTAATATGCATGTGAAAGCTGGACAATGAATTAGAAAGCCTGAAGAACTGATGACTTTGAATTATATTCAAAGTTATCAATCATGTTCAAATTATATTTCTGTGAAGAATATTGAATATACCAAGGTCTGCCAGAAGAACAAACACATCTGTCTTGGAAGAAGTACAGCCAGAATGCTCCTTAGAAGTGAGGGTGGCGAGACTTTGTCTCACATACTTTGGACATGTTATCAGGAGGGACCAGTCCCTGGAGAAGGATATCATGCTTGGTAAAGTAGAGGGTCAGCAAAAAAGAGAAAGACCCTTAATGAAATGAAGTGACACAGTGGCCACAACAATGGATTCAAGCATAACAATGATTATGAGGATGGCGCAGGACTAGGCAGTGTTTTGTCCTGTTGTACATAGGGTCATTATGAGCACCTAACAGCAACAACAATCCTCATTGACATAATCTAATCTTGCCTCATTAACATAACAAACACAATCCATTCACAAATGTTATTACAACCATAGGCAGAACTTAGAATTTACAACACATATTTTGGGGGAACACAATTCAATGCATAACAGTTGTCAAACTGATGTGTATAGAGTTGTTCTTAGTAATTCCTTATGACTTTTTTGATTTTGGAAGGTTTATAGTGATATCCTCTGTTTCATTCCTGATATTGGTAATTTTTGTTTTCTTTTCGTGCTAGAGGTTTGTAGATTTTGTTGATTTTTTTAAAGAAAGTTCTTTTTGTTTCTTTGATTTTCTCTACTGTTTATCTGTTTTAAATTTCATTGATTTCTCCTCTTATCTTCATCATTTTCTTCCCTCTGTTTGCTTTGATTTTCTTTTCTCTTTTTTTCTGATTTCTTGATTGATGTGGAAATTTAGATTATTAATTTGAAATGTTTTCTCTTTTCTAATGTAAGCATTACTCTTCTAAGTTTTCCTCTGAATTGTTTAACCATGTTCCACAAGCATATGTAATATTTTAATTTTCTTCAGTTCATTTTTTTTTTTTTAATTTCTTATGCAACTTCCTCTTTGACCCATGGATTACTTAGAAGTGCATTGCTTGGTTTTCAGGTGTTTGGAGAGTTTTCTCTTTTGTTTCTGTTATTCATTTCTACTTTGATTCCATCATGATCAGAGAACATATTCTGTTTGATTTTAATTATTTTAAATGTGTTGAGGTTTTTTGGTTTAATGGTCCAGGAAATGATCCATATATGGTCTGTGGCACCTGAAAAGAGTGTGTATTCTAGTGTTTGGGGCTGGAATGTTCTATAAATATCTATTGAATCCTGTTGTTTAAGGATGTTATTGGGTTCTATGTTTGGTGAATGATTTTTATATGTTTACTTTGGAAAATAATGGGCTGAAAAATGAAGAAATAAATTGCAATAAACAGAGAGAAAATATTACAATTTTAACACAAAAAGCTTTTAAAGTGAAAAAGAAAAATCAGTAATTCATCATGCGCAAAGAAGAGAGAGGGATACATCAGAGACAAAAGTAAATATAATGGTCAATAAACATGAAATTTTTTTTCAGCCATTCTAGTAGTTAAGAAATGGAAATTAACATAAAAAAATATATCCTCTCAACCCGTTTATTTAATAATCTGCAATGTTAATACTAATGATGATTTATTGAAGTTAAGACCCTCTTCAAAACCAAAAAATCAAACCCATTGCCGACTCAACACAACCCTATAGGATAGAATAGAACTGCCCCATAGGGTTTCCAAGGAGCACCTGGTGGATTTGAGCTGCCAATCTTTTGGTTAGCAGCCATTGCTCTTAACCACTATACCACCAGGGTTTCCCTCTTACAGGGGTGGAAATAGAAATTTTGAAGAAAAAAAAAATTGGAGGAATATTTGGCCTTTTGTTTTATTTTTGCAATTGGTCTTTACCAAGGTTGCTACTTTTGTCTTAACAAAACCAATTGCCTTCAAGTCAATTCTAACTCATGGCAAACCCATGTGTGTCAGAGTAGAACTGTTCTCCACAGGGTTTTCAATGGCTGATTTCTAAAAAGTTGATTTCTAGGCCTTTCTTCCAGTGGGTGGACTTGAACTTCCAACCTTTCAGTTAGCAGCCGAGAGTGTTAACCGTTTGTACCATGCAGGGACTTCGAGTTACCTTTATGCTAATATATTTATATAGATATATTTAGTCTTCTTTCCTTCTTATACTGCTACTCTGGTTTCAAAACTTTAAATATCATTTGACTCTCATCTCTTACCTATGTGGAAATTAATTAATTTGTTTTGTTTTATTTTCCCATTTCCCTTTTCTTTGAGCTCCCATTTTTAAGTTGGCCATTAATCCTTTGCAGATCATATCACAAGCATATATTATTCTTTCACCTCATCCCCATCTTTAATTTAGTTTTACTGTTGTTGTTGTTAGGTGCTCTCGAGTCGATTTTGACTCATAGTGACCCCTTGTGACACAGTAGAATTTCCCCATAGGGTTTTCTGTAATCTTTACCAGAGAAGATCTCCGGGTCTTTCTCCTGCAGAGCCACTGAGTAGATTTGAACTGCCAACCTTTTGGTTAGCAGCTGAGTGCTTAATGGTTGTGCCATCAGGGCTCCTTAATTTAGCTTAAGATTTACGATTAAATAAATCAGTTTTCTCCACCAGTATTTTTTTGGCTGAAATTTCTTCAGTGGTCTCATATTTGGATAAAATTTGCTTTCTAGCATATTCTTCAGGAAGAATTTCTGAGTGCAAGGTTCCCAAAGCTCTTGCATATTTAAACAGTTTTTCCTATTGCTTTGAAATTTAAAGAAGTTTGACTGCATACAAAATTCTTGACTCGCAGTTTTCTTCCTTGAGTTTCCTGGTGATATTTTTCCACTGTTGTTTAAAGACAGCTGATGACACACTATTTTCCTTTCCCCTGTAAGAGATTCACCTGAAGTTCCTCAAAAAAAATTTTTTCTTTGCCTTTACTGTCTAGTAATTTTATTAAAATAGTTTTCAAAATTAACCATTGTTGTTCAATTTTCCTAAGTACATAACAATTCCTTCCTGTATGCAGTTGTCTTTTTTTAACAGAAAATTTTCTTGAGTTACAGTTTTAACTATTAGTTCTGGCTGATTTTTTGTTTTGTCTCTTCATTGACTCCAATCATATATTTTAAATCTTCTATATTCTGTTTCTCTCATGAGGTTTCTATGGAATGGCATTTACTCACTTTTTATTGAACTTCCATTACCCTGTTCTTTCAATTCCTATCTTCCATGTCCTTTATTGTACTTTTTGTATTGCTATGATCATGGAAGCTATGACATTACTATTTCAAATACCAACAGGGTCACCCATGGTGGACAGGTTTCAACCAGACCTTCTAGACTAAGGCAGACTAGGAAGAAAGGCCTGGCAATCTACTTCCAAAAATTAACCAATAAAAACCTTATAAATCACAATAGAATATTTTTTGATGTGCTTGCTTTAAACACATTCTCAGGAAGGATCAGTCACTGGAGAAGCACATCCTGTTTGGTAGAGTAAAGGGCCAACAAAGTCAGGCGAGCCCCTCAGTGAGATGGGTTGGCACAATAGCCTCAATGATAGACTCAAACATGCCAGTGATCATGAGGATGATGCAGGATCAAGCAACAGTTTTATTCCATTGTTCATAGGGTTGCCATGAGTCAGAGTTGACTAGACAGCATCTCTCTATCATCTATCTATCTATCATCTACCTATCTGTCTGTCTATCTATCCATCATCTATTTATCTATCTACACTACCTTAGGGTTTTTGTAAATTAGTCATCATCCTAAGGGATGACATTGTCTGGTTTTGTTTTTGTTTTTTAATTTATGGTAAGAATTTTGCTGACTCACCTTTCACACCTCCCTAATTGATTTTTGAGTTTTGCAATTTGAGACACACGATATTCTTTCTTATCTACAATTGCCTTCATTAATTTAATTTGATTCATTTCGGACCCTGAGTTATGTTTTTTCTCTATTTGGTGGTTCTTCTCATTTTAAAATATTTTTAGTTGTTGCACTTTTCAAATTTTAATTTTAGTTGCTTTATATAAATGTTCATCATAATCTTTTCATGAATCCTAAGTCAGGCGTTCCTTGACTAGCAGTAGCAAGCAGTTCTGGGGTGGACGTAATAGTTAGGTGGCTTCCTTGGTTTCTTGGTTTAGGAGTATGCTCTTCTGAGGTTACAGTGGGTACACTGTCTTTAATAAATGGAGGCTGATGATGTTGCTTTGGTCTTCTTCTGATTTTTTTACATTAGTTTGGTTAGGTATTTTCCCTTATGGCCAAGCCTTTGAAACTGTTGCTTCCTCCTTCTAAAGTGCCTCCTTTTCCCTAAGAAATGGTGTCTTTCTCAGGCTGAGGTCTCTGGGCCCATGTACTTTTCAAGCCATGTCCTTTCAATTTACCTAGTGGCTAGTGATTTGGCATACTAGGTCTCACATAGGTTTCTGGTGTTTCCCCTTTCAGAGAGAGACCCCGCCTTACTGTGGGTGAACCCCTAGTTATTGTTATGTGTATGTGTCAACACTAGGACCCAACCACATTCCCTTATTTCTAGTCCAAGCTCTCAGTTCTGGTGTAGTCTCTCAGGTGTTTATTTTCCCATCTTGTTCTCGCTCTCCCAGTCCTACACTGCTATGGACTGTGGGTGATTTTATTTATCTTCCTGCTGATCTCTGTGGGTTTTCCCAGGATATGAGGAGACATTCTGAAGAGATTCTCCCTGAGTGGCTCAAAGGGTTAAGCACTGGGCTTCTAATCAAAATGATGGTGATTTGAACTCACCCAGAAATGCCTTAGAATAAGGGTCTGGAGATCTGCTTCAAAAGGTCACAGAATTGAAAACCCCATGAGCACAGTTCTCACTCAGGCTTACTGTATTTTATGTAAATAATAAGCACCATCTAAATTTGTTTGCCAACTGCTCCCTCCACCTGTGAGGTGTTTTTGTAAGCACCCCATGCCAATTTTTGTTTTACATGTTGCTGTGGGAAAAAAAAAAAATTACCATAATGCCTTTACAAAAATACCTTGAAGGGGGAAGGCATGTTTGGCAAACAAATGTACAAGGTATGAGTTATTTCAGCAAAAATATGGTAGTTCTCCATGTGGTTAAAAATTCACCTGAAGTCATTTAATCTAATATTCCGTTTCTATGAAGTTAAACTAAATAAAACAATGGAACTCAAGTAAAAATACATGTACAATAGCACTAATGAGAACATTAATTATAATATCAAAATTGAAAATAAGCTGTCCAAATATATGGAAATAATTTATGTTACAATTGTATTCTAGAATATGTTTAACCTTTACTAGTCATGTTGTGAAGAATAAGTAACAATGTGAGAAAATATTCTTGGGAACATAACATTAACTGGGAAGTTAAGGCACAAGATTCTACATCCAATATCACTTCACTTTTGGTATTTATGCATATATATACAAAGATAAGAGGCAAGAGGGAAATCTTCAATGCATAAACAATGGTGGATTGTGGGTGATTATGTTTGTTTATATGTTTTTATAAATTTAAAATTTCCCTCAATAGGCACATATCTTTCCCTTGGCTTTTCTTCACACTTTCAAAATTTTGTAATGTGTGATGTTTTTGGAAAAGTTAGAAAATTCAGAAAGACAACAATAACAAAAAATGGAAACATCAACAACAAAATTTTTTCTCATATACCAAATACAATCTATTAGAAAATCCAATGGAGGAAAGAATCTTATTTACAGCATCAGGTAAGAACCTTTTGAAGACCAAATAATAAAGCTAACTGGATTCATCTATTACCAAAAATGACATAACTTTACTGTGTACCATGAACATGTAAATCTTGAATAGCTGAATTTTTTTTTACTGCATTTGGAGTTAAAATATCTGAAATTATAATTTGCATTTCTACTCAAATTTATCCATACATTTTAAGAAATCATGTCTGTGTGCGTGTCTGTATACGTAAAGCTAAAATCACAAATGGAATCTTCTATAAGAGTGTAAAATTAAAAAAAAAAAATAAGAGTAATAAAGGAAAACTCTGCCCTTTCTGATATTTAAATATTTTCTGTAGTTAAAATAATTAAAATGCTATTGGCATAAATACGCATTATTGGAAACAAAGATAAAAACACAAGAAAATAATAAATATAAAAATTCCATGGTTATGAAAATGGTATTTTAAATCAGTAGGAGAAGTGTAGGGTACAGTGTGAGTACTTTGGAAACAAATGGATACTCGTTCAGCAGAGTAGAAATAAAGGTAGACCCCAGGACATCTGTTTTTTCAAATGGTAGAGGAAAGGTGATATTGCCCTTCTTTTCATAGAAATTTCCAGTTTGGAAAAAAGAAAAGAGTGATGAACAGAAGCTCAAACTCATGAAAGGAAATATTTTTAAATGAATGTCATAAACAGCATCAAATTAAGACACATTCTCCTAAAACTTTAAGCTGTAATTTGGAAATCGTAAAGAAAGGATATAACATAAATCGCTAAGTCATAAAGTTTGTTTAAATATGTCTTTAGAAATCCTTTATTTCTGAAACAGGATGGTGCCATGGTAGGTCACAGTGTGAAGGGGTTAATCTGCCAGAGCTAACTTCAGTACGCTAGCCCACTTGTGGGCAGGTAGGGGCATCAGGGTCCAACTTTTCCAGCAGAGATGTCCCTGGATTCCTCTGAGTGTGATATACCACATGACTGTCTCTGACCCATTGGTATTTTAGTGGGGAAAAGAGGGAAACTGCTCTATTGCTAGATCTGTCCAGTAAGTAACATCTCCTCTAACCTCAAAACAGTGGACGGTTCCCAGCATTCTGTATAAGTTCAAGTTCAAGCTAATCTCTTGACACAAATCTTCATTGATGTAAATGTGTTTAAAGGTATCCACTGGGCATAAGACAGTAGATCTCCTTAGCAAACCCTAGGAATTAGAACAGGCAGCTTGCCTATGCAGAAGCAGTGAAGTGTAATGACCAGTTGTATGAATTCTGGGACAGAGGTAATTCTAGGTATATAACTTGGTCTGGCTACTTATTAGTTGGGTGGCCTTAATAAACTATTTAAATTCCCTAAACCTGAATTCCTTCTTCTCCAAAATGGAGATCATAATAGTGTCTACCTGAAACTGTTGGTTGAAAGATTAAATGAGATATTGCAAACATAACGTCTTGCAGATAAAAAAAATTAAGTATTAGGGATTAATATTATGTGTCTGAGCAAAATAAAACCTTCCCTATTAATAAAGAGCATTTTGATTCATAATCAAGAAAGAGAGAATAAAAGGTTTAGGGGGTACTCTTGAAAGAGGTAATGAATTTATTTGAATTTACCCAAAAGTTTTGGTAGGGAAGAAAATGGACATTGCAATGGCATTAAGCTCTTGGGGAGCCACGAAGAGAGTCAACAATTTTTCATGAAATGAGGCAAAATCAACTTCACATACTTAATGTTTGCCTAGATCTGACTAGAAAGACATAGAGTGAATACCATGAAGCAGCTGTAATCAGTTCTCTGATGTACTTTTAGAAAGACTAAAGATTTTATGGACAATTTGGAATGCCAAGGTGTAGATCGAGGTCTTTACATTAAGGACACAAAATAGTAAACATAAGAATCAAAGCCCCAGACCAGGAGTGTACTAAAACGTATATGAATAGGGATAGACCTTTTCTAAGCCTTTCATGGTCTTCCAAGACCTTGATACTCAAGTTGTGGTGCATGGATCAGCAATATGAGCACAGACTAGAAAATAATTAGAAATGTGGGAGTCAGAGAAATGGTTTTCAAATCGTAAAGAACACAAGTACATCATTGGAAAATAGAAAACCTGTTCCAAAATAATGGACGAAGCTCTTGAAGTTAATGGGTTTCCAGGATTGGAATTCAGATATGTGACTTATGTTGTTGTTGTTAGGTGCCATGGAGTCATTTCTGACTCATGATGACCCTATGTACCACAGAACAAAACACTGCCTGGTCCTGTGCCGTGCTCACAATCGTTGTTATGCTTGAGTCCATTGTTGCAGCCACCGTGTCAGTCCACCTTGTTGAGGGTCTTCCTCTTTTCCACTGACCCTCTACTTTACCAAGCATGATGTCCTTCTGCAGGGACTGATTCTTCCTGACAACATGTCCAAATTATGTAAGATGCAGTCTCACCATCCTTGCTTCTAAGAGCGTTCTGGTTGTACTTCTTCCAAGACAGGCTTGTTCATTCTTTTGGCAGTCCACGGTATATTCAACACCACAATTTAAAGGCATCAATTCTTCTTCAGTCTTCCTTATTCATAGGTCAGTGCTATTTCTGTTTTACCAAGGTGTTTATGTTAATAACCTCAATAAATTAGAAAAGAAACCATTGATCAAATGTCTTAACATCTATATCCAAAAATGGAATTTGATTTAAAAATATTAAAGTGTCAAACTAATTTTTAACAATCTATTTCCCTCCTTATTCTTAGGGAGCTCTTTTAGATACATACTGAGATCTCCACTGATAAACATTCATTTGAAACTTGAGAATTCATTTAGTTTCTCTCTTCTAAATTAAATTCCTGTATAATTAAATTCACTATTATTTTTAAATATAATAATGAATTTATGTGTAACTAAAAAAAGAGAAAACACTTCAATTTCCAATTAAATGAGTGCATAGTGCTTCCTTATCCCTCAGAATGTTTATTTTATACTCTGAAAAAGCTCTTTCAGGTTAGTTTTTATTATAAATCACTCTCATGCATCTATTAGAAGGAAAATATAACCAAAATGAATTCAGGTATTCTTAGACTTACAGAAGAAGAATTGATCCATTCGAACCGTAGAGTTCAAATATTGAAAATACCATGGACAGCCAGAAGTATGGACAAATCAGTCTTAAAGAAATACCAGAATGCTCCTTAGAAGCAAGGATGATAAAACTTCAGTCTGCTTACTTTGGACACATCATCCGGAATGACCAATCACTAGAAAAGGACATCCTGTTTGGTAAAAAGAAGGGTCAGCAAAAATGAAGGAAACCCTGAATCAGATGGATTGACCCAAAAGCCACAACAATGGATTCAAACATACAATGACTATGTAGATGGTGCAGGACCTGGCAACGTTTCACGCTGTTATACATAAGACTGCCATGAGTTGGAGCCAACTCGAGGGCAACTAACAACAATAAAACGTCTTCATTTTTATAAATCATTTCTTTTGAATAAATTTTCAGTTAGTATTTGTTGGTATCTTCATATTTTCACACAAAGTTATCCTTTATGACATCAAGAGCATTGGCCAGGCAATATTTCATAAACGTATTTCACTATTATAGCTGTGAATTTCTTTCAAGCCACTGATACCCTTCTGCAAATGTAATACTGTCTCTTTTTTGGTCCTAACAGATAACAACTAGGGCTCATGTTTTCTTCCTCATACGGTTTTCAAAATGTTTTTGATTGACTGAAACACTGCAGCTGACTAGTCATGTCGCCAGGAAACAGCACAAGCTCCACGTATGTCCAATCAGTGACTACTGCCTGGCACGCAGGCACTGTGAGCCTCATCAGTTGCAAAGCACATCCTAATTCCAGAGATGCAAAATATGAAAACTTGTGTTTTGATTCTTTCCTTCTTTTTCCTTCCTTTTTCCCTTCCTTTTTCTCTTCTTCCTTCCTTCCTTCCTTCCTTCCTTCCTTCCTTCCTTCCTTCCTTCCTTCCTTCCTTCCTTCCTTCCTTCCTTCCTTCCTTCCTTCCTTCCTTCCTTCCTTCCTTCCTTCCTTCCTTCCTTCCTTCCTCTTTTCCTCCCTGTCTGCCTTCCTTCCACCTTCCTTCCTTCCTCCTTTCCTCCTTGTCTGCCTTCCTTCCTTCTTTCTTTCTTTCATCCTGAGTGTTTTCTCCCTCTCATTTTTACTCTGCATGAAAACCAACTCAATGCAAATAAAACAGAAGTGATTTAAAGGAAAAATAAGCACAGGCTTTTTGTTTTTTACTTTGCATTTTCATAGAATGGTAGTTTTGAGAATTCAATAGTACAGAAAACACAGCAAGCCTCCCATTTCAGGGGAATACAGTTACACTTGGAAGTCTTTTAAAACACTTGTAAATTATATTATTTAGAATCTGTAGGGACTCATGAACTCAGGAAAGGAGTAGAAACACTATCCAAATAGCTATCTCTAAGTAGCAGTTGCTTTGGTTTTGTCTCCTAATTTTTGCAATTGTAGGAAGTAGCAAGTATTGGGGCATATTATTGGATAAACTTGAAAAATCATTTATGCATATGCAGTTTGACATATTGAGAAACTGGAAGATTGTAGAACTTTACCCAAACAAGGGAACAAAGAGCTTTTTTTCTTTTTCCTTATTGCATAGCCCCTGGCTCCCTTTCCTTTTGCTAAAATAAATTTTCCTGTCCTGGTAAATTTTCTACGTATTCAAATTAAATTGGTGATGCAAATAGATACTAGAGAAAAGAGTTTAAATTTGACTTAATGCACAACTTTAGTTTCTTTTTGTAAAAAAATTAATAAAACGTATCTGGGTACCTCAGAGAATTGCAAATACCGTAGTAATAATAAGTTGGACAATGATTAAGGGAAGATTTCTAATTTTACTTCAAGAAATTTAATATGTGAATTAAAATTTTGTGTTGGAAATAATTTTTAAAATAAGCCACTCTTGTTATTAATGTGTGGAGTAAAGCATATTTAAAAAAACATAAATTTCAGTCCTTTTTTTGCATGGGTGTATGTGCATGCATTTCAATAGTTGGATACTCATTAGTTTATATGGCTATAAATGATGACATTGGATCCCTTCTTCCATCCTATGACATGATAGCTCAATCTTAATCATCAGTAAAACTAGGCATTAGTGGTCATATTGACACTTTTCTTTTAATTAAATAACAAAAGTGATTTAATTCTTATGCACACAAAATGTTCTCAATTACAAGAGTAATGCCTAATAATTAAGTCCACCCATAATGAAACTGGAAATCCAATGCAGTAGTAATTTTAGTCTAGATATGAAGCTTAAATTAGTCATCACAGAAGTTGTGCACTTAATAAGTTGTGATTTTTTTTTAAATGACCCATATGTGAGCACAAGAAGAAAAGAAATTGAGAATTAAAAACAAAATTTGGGAAATGAAATAATTGTAGACAACAAACTATAATTTTTTTTTTTCCAACAATTGTGTAGCCTAAGCACGCTTTGGAGTATGTATTAGAAGTAAGAGTGGATAAGAACACCGGCAGACCTATGTTCAAAGCCTGGTTGCAGTGTTAATAAGCAGCGATGCCTTAGTATATTTTTCTGTAAAAACGGGAAAAAAGTCCTGGTCGTGCAGTGATTGTTTGGCTGTTAATCAAAAGGTTAGCAGTTCAGACCACCAGCCGATCCACAGGAGAAAGATGCTGCAATCTGCTTCCATAAAAATTTACAACGTTGGCTACCCTATGGGTCCGTTTTTTTGTTCTTCCACAGGGCTGCTATGAATCAGAATCTACTAGACAACAGTATTTTGGCTTTATTCTTAATACTGTGAGGTTTCAATGGATATAAATTTGAAGTGCCTGGTATGTTCAGAAATGATATTTTTATTGTTGTTATTATTATTGAAACTAATGCTTCTATTAAACTGAACATAATACTTCCATGTAAGGAAGTATATAAGGGATGATTATTATGTGTCTAACATATTGTTGCTGAAACCAGAACTCCTTCATTTTGTGGTTCAAGTTAGATCTTAGGAATCTACCACATCATGGCAGAAGGGATCAGTCTGATTGGAGACATCAGAGGTTTTCCACAAATATTTTTTAGATTGCAAATATTAAAAGATAGTATTCAATCTTCCCTGAATTCAGCCATTTACCACCACAAAAGCCCATATTGCATAATGAAGAAAATGAAAGAAGTAGAAGAGGAAGATAGTAGTTTTTCTAATGTACATGGTCTACAACACTGATAATTCACAGTCATTCCAGGCTCCTAATATCTCACAATGCTTTGTTCCCTGAAGTGTTCTCTAAAAAAATTACAAACATTAGACCAGGATCATCCAGATCTCTAACAGGAGAAAGACAACCATGCAGAATATGAGGAGGTGCTCTAAAGTAATTAGCTTGGAATACAACAGGAACACAAGAAAAGCCCTATGTAAACAGATAAGTCATTCAAAAGTAGTCTTATGGAAAAAAATGCCAGGTCCCTGGTTTGGATTCCAAACAGCACAAACTGTTAAAAACCTACCTTTTAAACTAAGTCTTCATTTTAGTGTACTCCATTTCTGAAGCTTCCCTTTTAATATATCACCACACACACACACACACAAAAAAAAAGCCTGGGTACAGTTTGTTGTACTGTGGTGCCTTGCATGTTGCTGTGATACTGGAAGCTTTGCTGCTAGTACTTCAAATACCAGCAAGGTCACCCTTGGTGGACAGGTTTCAGCAGAGCTTCCAGACTAAAACAGACTAGCAAGAAGGACCTAGCAGTCTACTTCTGAAAAAAATTGGCCAGTGAAAACCTGATGAGTAGCAGTTTAACATTGGCTAATATAGTGCTGGAAGATGAGCTCCTCAGGTTGGAAGACACTCAAAATATGACTGAAGAAGAGCTGTTTCCTCAAAGTAGAGTCAACCTAAATGACGTGGATAGAGCCAAGCTTCTGAGGTCTTCATTTGCTGATGTGGCACAACTAAAAATAAGAAGAAACAGCTACAAACATCCATTAATAATAGGAAAGTGGAATGTAAGAAGTATGAATCTAGGAAAATTGGAAGTCCACCAAAAGCAATGTGGAGCCCATAAACATGGATATCTAGGCATTAGTGAGCTGAAATGGACAAGTATTGGCCATTTTGAATGATACAATAATATGGTACTATGCCAGGAATGACAAATTGAAGAGGATGGCATCACATTCATCTTTGAAATGAACATTTCAAGATCTATCCTAAAGTACAATACTGTCAGTGATAGTATAATATGCATGAGCTTACAAGGAAGACTAGTTAATAGGACTACTATTCAAATTTACGCACCAACCACTAAAGCCAAAGATGAAGAAGTTGAATATTTTTATCAACTTCTACAGTCTGAAACTGGTCAGAAATGCAGTCAGGATGCACTGATAACTACTGGCGATTGAAATATGAAAGTTGGAAACAAAGAAGAAGGATTGGTAGTTGGAAAATACGGCCTCGGTAATAGAAATGATGCTAGAGATCATATGACAGAATTTTGCAAGACTGATGACTTCTTCATTGCAAGTACCTTTTTGCACCAACATAAACGGAGACTATATATGTGTACCTCACCATGTGGAATACACAGGAATCAAATTGACTACATCTGTGGAAAGGGACAATGGGAAAGCTCTATATCATCAGTCAGAACAGGGCCAGGGATGGACGTAGAACAGACCATCAACTGCTCATATGCAAGTTCAAGTAGAAGCTGAAGAAAATTAGAACAAGTTCATGACAGCCAAAGCATAACCTCAATTTAGAGACCATCTCAATAATAGACTTGATGCCTCAAACACTAATGACCAAAGACCAAGCAAGTTGGGGAAGGACATCATACATGAAGAAAGCAAGAGATCATTAAAAAGACAGGAAAGAAAGAAAAGACCAAAATGGATGTCAGAAGAGACTCTGATGCTTACTCTTGAATGTTGAGTAGCTAAAGCAAAAGGAAGAAATGATGAAGTAAAAGAGCTGAACAGAAGAATATAAAAGGCAGCTAGAGAAGACAAAGTATTACAATGACGTGTGCAAAGACGTGGAGATAGAAAACCAAAAGGGAAGAATATGGTTGGCATTTCTCAAGTTGAAAGAAGTGAAGAAAAAAATTCAAACCTCGAGTTACAATACTGAAGGATTCTAAGGTAAAATATTAAAGGACACAAAAAGCATCAAAAGAAGGTGGAAGGAATACACAGAGTCACTATACCAAACAGAATTTGTCAATATTCAACAATTTCAGGAGGTAGGATATGATCAGGAACTGATGGTACTGAAGGAAGAAGTCCAAGCTGTACTGAAGGCATTGGTGAAAAACAAGGCTCCAGGAAATGACGGAATACCAGTTGAAATGTTTCAACAAAAGGATGCAGCACCGGAAGTGGTCACTTGTCCGTGCTAGTTTGTTGAAACACAGTTGGTCAAAGTAATCTCTTATAATGCTTTTTATTTATGTAAACTCAGTAGTAATGTTTCCACTTCCATTTCTGATTTTAGTTATTTGAATCTTCAGTCCTTTTTTCTTTGTCAGTATACATAAGGCTTATCAAATTTATTGATAGATGCTTGTAGGTTGGCTATTATCATATCTTCTTATTGGATTTACTGTTTACCAATATGTAATGTTTTCCTTTGTTTTATTGTCATACCTTCTTATTGGTTTCACCCTTTATCAGCATGTAATGTTTTTCTTTGTGTCTTATATCAGATTTTGACTTGAAATCTATTTTTTATGATATTAGTATAGCCACTCCAGCTCTCCTTGGGTTATTATTTGCAAGACATATCTTTGTCCCTCCCTCCACTTTCAACATATTTGTGTCTTTGGACCTAACTTAAGTTTCTTATAGATTGCACATAGTTGGATTATGATTTTTTTTATTCATTTTACTAATATCTGTTTTTTGATTGGAGAGTTTAACCCATTTACACTTAAAGTAATTATTGATAAGAAAAACCTTACTTATGCCATTTTGTATTTTCTGTATGTCTTATACCTTTTCCTGTCCTTCTTTTCCTCCATTACTATCTCCTTTCGTGTTGAGTTATTTTTTGTAGTGAACTGTTTTGATTTTCCTCCCATTTCCTTTTGAGTATTTTTTTTTTTTTTAGGTATTTTCTTTCTGGTTACCACTGGGATTACATTTACATTATATATTTATAACAATATAGTTAAATTGATAGTAAATTACCTTCAGTAGCATACAAAAACTCTGATCTTATATAGCAGAATTATGCCACTCCATTATGCTGTTTTGACACATTATTACATCTTTATATACTGTGTTCCCAGTAACATAGATTAATTACGTTCATGAATTTATGTTTTAAGTCATATAGGGCATAAAAAGGAGTTACAATCCAAAATACAATAATACTAGCTTTTATATTTTTCCCGTGTAGTTATCTTTAAGCCAAAACCAATAAACCCATTGCTTTTGAGTCAGTTCTAACTCATAGCAACCCTATAGGACAGAGAAGACCTGCCCTAGGTTTCCAACAGTTTCCAAGAAGTGGCTGGTGAATTTGAACTACTGACCTTTTGGTTAACAGCCATAGCATTTAACCACTGCATGATATTTACACCTAGTGTCTTTCATTTCCACCTCCACTTCCACATTTTGTGGAGAGAAATCCTAGTGGTAATGAATTTCCTTAGCTTTTGTTTATTTAAGAATGACTAACTTTCTCCTTTATTGTAGAAGAAAAGCTTTGCCAGATATAAAATTCTTGGTCTTTTCCCTTTCAGCACTTTAAATATAACATTCCTCTGGCTTCGGGCCTCCATAGTTTCTGATAAGAAATTGACTGTTCATCTTACTGAGGGTCCCTTGGACATGATGAGTCAGTTCTCTTTTGTGTTTTCAAGACTTTTCTTTAACTTTGGTTTTGAAGAGTTTGATTATAATGTATCTCAGCCTGTATCTCTTTGAGTTTTCCCTACTTGGAGATTGTTGAATTTTTTGGATATGTAGATCCATATCTTCGGTCAAATTTGGGAAGTTTTCAGCCATTATTTTTTCAAATATTCTTTCCACCCCTTTCTCTATCTTCTACTTCTGGGACTCCCACAATGCATATGTTGGATTACTTGATGGTCTATCACAGGTCCTTTAGGCTCTATTCACTTTCCTTCATCTTTTTTTTCTTTTCTGGTTATACGACTGGATAATTTTTTTTTTTTAAAAATAATGCTTTATTGTGTTTATGGTAAAGGTTTACACAACAGTTTAGGTTCTCATTCAACAATTTCTACACAAGGTGTTCAGTGACATTGGTTACATTCTTCACAATGCATGAACATATTCATCGTTTCCATTCTGGTTGTTACATTTCCATTAACCTAGTTTCCCTGCCCCATTACATTCTCATCTTTGTTTTAAAGTAACTGTTGTTCACTTGGTCTCATATAAGTGATTTTTTTAAAGGAGTACAGTACTTATGGATGATATTCATTATTTTTTGAGCCAATTTGTTATTTAACTACATAGTGGCCTCAGGGATTAGTTTTGGTTCAAGGTTTTAAGACTATTCAGGGCAATAGTCTCAGGGAGCTCTCCAGTCTCAACTAGTACTGTAGGTCTACTTTTTTATTTTACTTTTTAGGAATTTAAGGTTCTGTTCCACATTTTCTCCCATTGAATCTCATCTATTGTGGCCCTGATCAGTAGTGGCAGCCAGGCACCATCTGGTTATTTTGGTTTCAGGGTAGATGAGACCACGGTTTGTTGTGTAGGCTGCTTGTCCTGTAGCACAGTTTCTTCTTTGAGTCTTTGGTTTTATTCTTTCTCTTTTGCTCTGAACAAGTAGAAACCAATAGTTGCATCTTAGATGGCCACTCACAAGCTTTTAAGACTCCAGACACTACTCACCAAATTGGGAGGTAGAATGTAACTTTATGAACTATAGATGCCAATTGACTTAGATGTTCCATGCAGACTGGATAATTTTAATTGTCCTGGCCTCATGTTCATTGATTCCATCTTCTGTCTGCTCAAATCTGCTGACGAACTCCTCTAGTGAATTTTTCATTTCTGTTACTGCACTTTCCAGCTCCAGAATTTCTGTTTGGTTTCTTTTATAATTTATATCTCTATATTGAAACTCTCATTTTGTTCATGTATTGCTTTCCAGATTTCCTCTAGTCCTGTGTCCATGCTTTCCTTTAGCTCTTTAGCCATATTTAAGACAGTGTTTTAAGAGTCTTTCTCTAATAATTCCAATCTCTGGCCTTTGTCTTGGATGGCTTTTTTGTTTGAATGGAGCACGCTTTCCTGTTTCTTTCTATGTCTTATGATTATTTGGTTGAAAACTGGACATTTGAATAAATAATGTGATAACTCTGTAATTCAAATTATCCCTTTTCTTCAGGGCTTGCTCTTCTTAATTGTAGTTGACTGTAGTCATCTTCTTGCTTAGTAACTTTTTCAAACTAGTTTTTGCAAAAACTGCATTTCTTGTCATGCATTGTGACTTAACTCTCTGTTGCTTCATGTTGTCTTTACCTACTGTTTTGACAGAGATTTTCTTAAACACCAGGGCCTAAAACAAAAGAGAAGACAAGAATACGAAAGCAAAAAAAAAACTCTTCTCCAAGTCTTTGCAGACTGATTATGTGCTGGAGCAATCCTTCAACACTTAATAAGGCTTCAAATGAAACTAAGGGTCAGCTTGAGGTAAAAGCTTAGGGTCTACTCAGGTCTTTTCTGTGTATACATCTTGCCTTTGGCATGCTCATGGCTTTCTAAATCCCATCATCTTGAATGCCTTAATTTCCCAAAGAAACTCTCCCCATTTGTGCCTCCCATACTTCTGGCATTCTGTTGTATATCACAACCATTGTCTTTTGCCCAAGGCTTCTGTGAATTTTTTGTTAGTCTTACATTGTTTTCAAGCCCTTTTGTGGCTTAATGAGTTTCAAGATGACGAAACAGAGATAAGCACATTTTGTCAGTTCTTCAGATAGCCCCCAGACAGGTTAGAACAGAAATCCATAATAATTTGTGAATAGGGTTTACTATGCTTCCTCTGGAACAAGGGACCAGCATCCTACACTGGTAATGTGGATTATCATCTTCAAGTCCATTTTCAAGACAGGGAGCCACAAAGCTTTCCAACAATTTTTAAGTTGCCTTTTTCTTGATTCAGTATTAATTTGGTTGTTTTAAACTTTTGACTGCTTTTCAGAATTCTGATAAAGTTGGCTCTGACAGTTTCTTTTGTTTCTGTAGGAGGCAGGAGTTGATATATATAATATACATATATATCATATATATGTATTTTTTAACAGAACATGAGAATATCACACATTCAGGTAAGAAAGATAACCATCTACTAGCTAACGTACTAAGAATGGCAAAGAATGGCCTTGTGAAGCATTTATTTTGCCTGTGACAAATGTTGTAACAAAAGCTTCTAGGTGCTCAATCTTACTTTCATGTGGCCATATATGTTTCTGAACTACAAGAGAACCCTGAAGATGCCTTGACATTTTACCTGGATGGAGCACAGTTTTGGATGTCTCTGTTAATGTTGCCTTTGCATTTCTCACTTTTCTTCCAGTGCCTATTACCTCGTTGTGAAATATAAATGCTGATATTTCCACGAAAAGCTAAATAAAGACAAAAAGGTGACTTGTATGGTGTGCCTGGCTAGCCTTAGTAACATGACATCATTTATTTTGGTAAAGCTTTACTGTTCCTAGATTCCCTCTTCTCTTTTTTACTAAGAATATTAATTGCATCAGTGTGTCAGAGTTGATAAGATCCCTAGATGCTTATTTGTGTTTACTAAAATCATGTGAGACTGATCAATAAAATCAGGTTATAGTTTAAAATTCAAAATTTTAATTAGTAGGCAGTCTAGACATTTGTGTCAACTTAACCAGTACATACTCTCCCCAAAGTAAAGTAAGTTTTTATGAGGTTGTGCTGTATATAAACAGCCTGAACAAGAAGAATGAAACTATATGATTAAAATTTAATATTATCAGTGGCTAATTACTTTGTGTACCTCTCTAAAACAGAAATCTACTGCAATGCTGACTGGATACTTTCAATAACCTGGTAGGACACTTTTGTTCCCCTCTAAAGAGTTTGCATGGTCATGATCAACTTTTGTCTCTGTAATTCTCCTTTTGTCAGTCTTCCAAGACTTAATGATTTCCATTTTTATGGACATAATGTTTCTATAGGCACATTATTGCCTTCAGTTGACAGTCTATCATATGTTATAGCTATATACTTTTGAAATGCCACTTTCAAAAGCCAATATTATTTCCAAAAACAGTACATACAGGACATAGTGAATAGCATATCTCTTTCTGTAGCTTTGACCAATTAGTTTTCTTCTAATCCCTGAGGCTACACAAAACTGTGTCCTCCCCCCTCAGTGGATACCTTTATCTAGTGCTTGAAGATGGCTCTGCTGATTCACTTTAGCCAATCTGAACACCCCTCAGTATTTTCAATTCTTTTTTGATTTCAGGGCATCAACTCCCTTTATCATTCTTTGTATACATTCCAGTTTGTGTACTTCCTTCTTAGAGAATAGTATTCAGAATGAGCAACATAATCAACGTGTGAAAAAAGATCAGGATTACCTATGTCCACCCTCATTTCTCCATTCATTCATTCATTCCCTCATTTATTTAGCCAGGTAGTGAATACTTATTGATTATCCGCCATATACTGACAACATCAATTTCCATGAGACAAGCTCACTTCCCTAAAGATAGGAATTGAAACATGTAAATATATTGCATACACTTGCTGTAAGATAGTTGGACACAGTTGCACATGCAAAAGTTTGAAGTGGCCAGGTACACTTGGGAAAGGCAGACAGTTCAAAAGGCAAGAAGGTGGAATGTACATATAGAACTTACAGGCATCAGCAGAGAAGGTAAATCATAAAACAGGAAATTAATGATAAAGGGCTCTATTTTTGCTAAATCCATGCTAAGAAACTTGGTCTTATAACAGAAGGAATAGGGAGAACTTGGCAGAATTTAGGCGGGGGAGTATCCTATCAGACTGGTAGATAAACTATTGAGTGAATAAATCCAATGTGTATGAGTGCAGAGAAGAAAATGAAAAACGACTAGTGGCAGGTAGGGAGACATATCAGAAGGATCCTGGAATAGTTTCAGTTTGTCATGAGGAGGGTAGGAAGTCGGCAAGGCTTGTAGTTATTTGGTCATTTATTGAATTTAGGAACTGAATAATTGTGGAGGGGTGAGAGGAAGGATTCCATGATATTTCTATGATTCTGCCTTTAGTAATTGAAAGACTGTAGAAGCATAAGTAGAGACAGAAAAGGTAGTTAAAAAAGTAGTACCTAATGAATTACCTAGTGAATAAAATTAGTTAACTTGTAAAACCATAGATCTCATTGTTTAGGCCTTACATATAGCATATAATAAGTACTAAAGTCTTTTAACATATGAATGCAACTTCTTTTCCTAGAAGTTAAGAACCTTCTTATAAATGTTTAAGTTTGAATATTTTTATGCAGTTTTTGCTTTAGGTAGGTTTCCTCTCAATCATCACTAATTTGGAGAAAAATAATATTTGAATGTATTAATAATTAAAAGCCCTGTAGGGTTTTTTCTTCACATGAAAGAACTGAATTAATGAGGTTCTAACATATTTGATAAGCATCCTTGAGTGTCCTGGATTCAATTACCTCTCCTTTAATAAGTGTAGCTTCATTTAAACTCTCCATGCCAGTTTTCTATAATTTCAATTACTAAACTCCATGAAAGAATAAAGTTTTATCTTGTTATTTCAAACTCAGGTTATACATAGAGATTGTTAACAGGGCTCCTTCAGTAAAACTGATCCTTTTGTCTTTTGTTCTCAGATAATAACACAAACAAAATAGTCGATTATTTTATGTCCATTATAATCTTGACATTAATGGGAGGGAAGACTGCCTCGAGGGATGAAAGAACAGCTAAATAAGAAATAGCAAATCTGAGCGAGGGAGAAAATTGCTGCTGTTGTTGGAGAAGCAGCTGTAGCCAGGCTCCTGTGGAGTGTATCTGGGAGCTGATCATCATGGAGTAGAAAGCCCTGCATAAGCCAAAATTTCCTATTTGTGCCTTTTGCCATTTTCCAAATCCTGAGGAAAAGGATAATGCACATCAGGAGGCCTCGCTTTAAAAAGGCAAGCAGGTGTGGTATGTTAACAAGGAAATGTTGGACAGAGGAGCCAATAACTTTTACTGTTAGTTTTTTCTTTTATTTTCTTTCATTGTTGAGATATGTGGGAGCACTCTGAGTAGTAGATGAGTAGAAGAAAAAGCACAATGTCTAAGAAGCTTCTCAACAGTTTCCTGAGTAGAAACTGAAGACCACCGGCTTTCACATGCTGAAGAAAACTAAACATTTTTGGGAGTGCTTCCACCTGCAGCAGATTTCTCTCCCTCCATATGTGGGAATCACTTCTGAAGTGGGAATCACTTCTGAAGTATAGATATTTATCCACTAAGAAAAGTCTTTCCTTTTCCTTAACAGGTGGTCTCTTGTTCTATGAAAGCCTCATGGGAGGCTTGCCAAAGTGTTGATGTTCCAATTTCCTCCTTTCACTTCAATCCCTCCTACTTTCCCTGCAAGAATTCAATTAACAGGACTTCCAGCAAACATGGCACCACAGACAGAGCACCACACCATCTCTCCACAGCAAAGAACTGAAAAAATAAGTAAAACAGAGGCAAACATCATTCCTGAAACCCAAAATATCAAATGAAGAGACAAAGAACTCATCCAAACACTGAACAGAATAAGAAACTGACAGAGGACAGAGAGCGAGGAGAGACATGTGCATAAGTCCCTATCGGCTAACAAAGCAGGGACTCACCATTTTGGACTCCTGTCGAGGATCAGCGGACAGGGAGCATGGGAAAGCAGCTTCACAGAGCTCCCAGCAGGAGACAGAGCACCCAGTAACCAGTGATACACACTTTTCCACCCCTCATCCTCTCCCTGCTGCTCTACCTCTGAGTTTTCTGGCTGGCTGTGGTGTCTTAGCCGGCTGGGAAGTGCAGCATCCATGCCGCTTGGATTTGCCCCACCCACATTGCAGATCGGTGGACAGGGAGTACAGGAAAGCAGCTTCACGAAATGCGCAGCAAGAGACAGAGCACCCCGTAACAAGCAATACATGCTTTCCTAGCTCCCACTCTTCTCTCCCTCTGCCTTCAGCCTCCTCTGCTTCCCTCCAGCCGCAGTCTCTTCGCCTGGACAGAGCCGCTTCCACCCTGGGCTGCTTAGATTCACCCCGCCCACACTTGCCAGGTCCCTAAGCTGTTGTGGCTTCTTTCCATCTCTTATGGTTTCTTCTGTGCCTCCCACCACCATCCCCTCCTTTCATTCCAACACCTGGCTCTGTGCGTCATCTTTGTTTCTTCTTGAAAGGCTATGAAGCCCTAAACTGGGGAACCACTCCCCCAGCCTGCCACAACATGCTGGTGGGATCCCTGGGGCTATTTTTTTTTTTGCTTATTTTGCTTTGTTCTGTTTTGTTTTCTCTGTTTGTATGTTTTCTTTTGCCTTTTGCCTTGGGAGCCTCTTCTAGCCAGGCTGCACTACATGCACAGCTTAGGAGCTACTCATCCAAAAGGTTCAGCCTTGTAGGCAGGAGTCCTGGTGTCATTATTTTTCTTTTTTTCCTTTTTTATTCCTTCTCTCTTTTTTTCCCTTTCTCTTTTCTTCATTTCTCAGTTCTCATCTGTCTATACTTACCTTCTTTTCCTGTCTCCTGAATACGTGGTGCTGTGTAACATCTATACCTCCTCTAGCCAGGCTATACTGTGCAGCCTGGGAGCCACTTCCCCAGTCTTTGTGGACACACCAGTGGGAACCCTGGGAGTTTTTCTTTTCTTTTTTTCTAAATTTTTATCTAGTTTTTTTTTTTCTTTCTCTCTCTTTTTTTTTTTTTTCCTTTTCTCCATTTCTCATCTCTCCACTCCAGTGGCAAGCTCCTTTTGTGCTTTTTTTTTTGTTTATTTTCCCTTTTTTTTGTTTCTTTTTGGCTCTTGTTTCTCCCTCCTCTTTCCCATACCCATATTAGCTCCACACATCACAACCTCCCCCCTCTTTCCTGCCTACATGCACCATGCACTGAACATCACACCCCTGAGCGGCACAGACATGGCCTACCGGAACCTACCTGGCACTGATTCCTGGCTTGCCCTGCCGGCCCTAGTACGTGCCACAAACAACCCATCCCAGAAGATCTGCTTCAGCTGGAACTGCTCTGCTGCACCATAGCTGAGTGACTAGCTGCACCCACTGAAAAAAGAGATGAAAAATATCGTGAATACAGACAAGCAAACGGCAAAGAACACACAGCCTGCCTGCTCAGACATAACAAAATAAAACTAAAAAGCAGAATGAAATTAACAAATCTACAGTCAAGAAATGAAGAAAATAAAAACTGAATATTCCAAGAGGGCAGACAGTATCAAAACATATTTAAAAAAAAAAAAAAAGGAGAGGATGGTTCCAACAGGTGTCCAAAATAGAACACCAGATGACTTTCCAGTAGAAGAAAATGCACTAGAACTACCTGACAGGGAATTCAAATCTTTACTATTCAGAGCTATAGAAGAGTTGAAGCAAAAAGCAGACAAAAATAAGGAAAAAAGACAAAATTATGGAAAGGCACACAAATTCATGGAAAATACAAGCAAGAAAAATGGAAGAATTCAGGAAAATAATACAGGAACAAAATGTCAAAATAAATTCACAACTAGAAATCATACAAAAACAAAAAAGAGAAATCCAAAGGATAAACAACAAGATTTCAGAAATGGAGTGTCATAGAAGGGCTGAGGAGCAGGTTTGAAATGATGAAAAGCAGGATCAGTGAAATTGAAGACAAACACTTGGATACAGCTCTGTTTGAGGAGAAATCCCCCCCCCAAAAAAGAAGAAAAGTGAGGAAACCCTGAGAATTATGTGGGATACAATCAAAAGCAAAAATTTTCTAGTGATCAGAGTTCCAGGACAGGGAGAGAAAACTGAAAACACAGAAAGGATCATTGAAGAATTGCTGACAGAAAACTTGCCTAATATCATGAATGATGAAAAGCTTACCACCCAAGAAGCTCAATGAACCCTGCATAGGATAGACCTCAAAAGAAAAACACCAAGGCATATCATAATCACACTCACTAAAACCAAAGACAAAGAAAAATCCTGAGAGCAGCTAGAGAAAAACAAAAAGTCACATACAGAGGAGAAACAATAAGACAAAGCTCTGATTATTCAGCAGAAACCATGCAGGCAAGAAAGCAATGGAATGACATATATAAAACCTTGAAAGAAAAAAAATTGCCAACCACGAATAATATATCCTGTAAAACTTTCATTCACATATGATGGTGAAATTAGGATATTTCCAGATAAACAGAAATTAAGGGAATATGTAAAAAAACAAAAGAACCTACAAGAATTATTAAAGGGAGTCCTGACATCGAGAACAAACAGCATCAGACCACAGCCTGAATCTAGGATGCAGGATTTTACCAGGCAGATACCAACCTAGGGAATGAACTCTCAAGGACTATCCAAAACCGAAAGAATTCCAACAGTGAAACAGAGAGGTTAACCTGTAAAAGAGAAGAACATCAGAACAATAAAAGAGGGCATAAACAGTGTAGGTATAGAACTTTCTAATGGAGAGGAAAGTAAGGTGATACCAGGTAATAATGGACTAGTTCAAACCTAGGAATATAAGGGTAAATTTCAAGGTAACCACAAAGAAAGTTAGCAAACCTGCCATCAAAATAAAGGAGAAAATCATGAAGTCTCAGTAAGAACAAAATCAACAAAAAAAAAAAGAAAAAGAAATCCACAAACAAAAGGAACTCAGCACAGGAGAGTGAGAGGAACAAAGAAAATGTTAGCATCACAAAAAAAAAAAAAGCACTACAAAATGACAGCAATTAACTCCCACCTATCAATAATTACACTGAATATAAATTGCCTGAATTCACCAATAAAGAGACACACAGTGACAGGATGGATTAAAAAAAACAGGATCCATCAATATGCTGTCTACAAGAGACACACCTTAGAAACAGAAATGTAAATTTGTTAAAACTGAGTAACACCCTGCTTAAAAACCACTGAGTAACAGAAGAAATTAGAGATAGAATCAAAAAATTCCTAGATTCAAATAAGAATGAAAACACATCATACCAAAACCTTTGGGAAACAGCAAAGGCAGTCCCCAGAGGTCAATTTATACCAATAGATGCACACATCAAAAAAGAAGAAAGGGACAAAATCAAAACATTAGCTATACAACTTTACCAAATAGAAAGAGAACAGCAAAAGAAACCCACAGCCACCAGAAGAAAGGAAATAATGAAAATAAGAGCAGAAATAAATAAAACAGAATAGAAAAACAATAGAATCAACAAACCAAAAGTTGGTTCTTTGAAAGGATCAACAAATTTGACAAACCACTGGCCAAACTGACAAAGGAGAAACTGGAGAGGATGCAACTAACACAAATAAAAAATGAAATGGGCAGCATTACAACAGACCCAACTGAAATAAAAAGAATCATAACAGAGTATTATGAGAAACTATACTCCAACAAATTTGAAAATCTAGAAGAAATGGAAAAATTTCTAGAAACACACTACCTACTCAAACTAACACAAAATGATGTTGAAAATCTGAACAGACCCATAACAAGAGAAGAGGTTGAAAAGGCCGTTAAAAAAAAAAAAAAAAAAACCTCCCAACAGAGAAAATCACTGGCCCAGACGGCTTCACTGGAGAATTCTACCAAGCATTCAGAAACAAGCTTACATTAGTATTACTCAAACAAGTTCAGAACATAGAAAAGAAGTGATATTTCCTAATTCATTCTACGAAGCCAGCATAACCCTGATATTAAAACCAGGCAAAAACACCATGAAAAAAAAAAAAAATTACAGACCAATATCTCTCATGAAAGTAGATGCAAAAATTCTCAACAAAATTCTAGCCAATAGAATTCACCATCATATCAAAAAAATAATACACCATGACCAAGAAGGATTCATACTAGGTATGCATGGATGGTTCAACATTAGAAAATCAATCAATGTAATCCACCACATAAATAAAAGGAAAGAAAAGAATCATATGATCATCTCAACTATGCAGAAAAGGCATTCAGCAAAGTCCAACACTCATTCCTGATAAAAACTCTCAATAAAATAGGACAGAAGGAAATTTTCTTAACATAATAAAGGGCATATATGCAAAACCAATGGCCAATATAATTCTTAATGGAGAGAGGCTGAAAACATTCCGCTTGAGAACAGGAACAAGACAAGGACATCCTTTATCACCACTCTTATTTAACATTTTGTTGGAAGTCCTAGCTAAAGCAATAAGGCAGGAAGCAGAAATAAAGGGCATCCAAATTGGTAATGAAGAAGTTAAACTGTCCCTAATTGTAGGTGATACGATACTATACACAGAAAACCCAAATACTCCACAAGAAAGCTACTAGAACTAATAGAAAGATTTAGCAGGATACCAGGATACAAGACAAACATACAAAAATCAGTTGGATCCTATACACCAACAAAGAGAACGATGACAAGGAAATCGGGAAAAAAATATAATTTACAAGAAACCAACCAAAACCAAACCCAGTGCTGTTGAGTTGATTCTGACTCATAGTGACCCTATAGGACAGAGTAGAACTGCCTCATAGAGTTTCCAAGGAGCGCCTGGTGGATTCGAACTGCTGACCCTTTGGTTAGCAGCCGTAGCACTTTACTATGCCACCAGGGTTTCCACCATTTATAATAAAAAAATTATTATTAGTATTTTTTTAATAGCCCCTAAAAAATAAATAAATACTTGGGAATAAATCTAACCAGAGTTATAAAAGATCTACACAAAGAAAATTACAAAACACTGCTGCAAGAAACCAAAAGAGATCTACATAAATGGAAAAACATACCATGCTGGTGGATAGGTAGACTCAACATTGTGAAAATGATAATTCTACCAAAAGCAATTTACAAATACAATGCATTACCAATCTAAATACCATCAACATTTTTTAAGGAGATGGAAAAACTAATCATTAACTTTATATGGAAAGGGAAGAAGCCCTGGATAAGTAAAGCACTACTGAAGAAGAAAAATAGAGGGACTCATACTACCTGACCTCAGAACCTATTATACAGCTACAGTATTCAAAACAGCCTGGTACTGGTACAATGGCAGATACATTGACCAATGGAACAGAATTGAGAACCCAGACATAAATCCATCCATCTATGGTCACCTGATCTTCAACAAGGGCCCAAAGCCCATCAAATGGGGAAAAGAGAGTCTTTTTAACAAATCATGCTGGAAAAACTAGATGTCCATCAGCAAAAAAATGAAAAAGGACCCATACCTCACACCACATACAAAAACTAACTCAAAATGGATCAAAGATCTAAATATAAAGCCAAAAACATGAAGCTCATAGAAGAAAAATAGGATCAATGCTGCAGTACCTAATACACGGCATTAACAGGATACAAACCGCAACCAACCACACACAAGCTCCAGAGGATAAGCTAGATAACTGGGATCTTCTAAAAATTTAACACTTATGCTCCTCAAAAGATTTCACCAAAAGAGGAAAAAGAGAACTTACAGACTGGGAAAAAAAAATTGGCTATTAACAAATAAGATAAATGCCTAATCTCTAAAATCTACAAGAAAATCCAACACCTCTACAACAAAAAAGACAACTAATCCAACTAAAAAATGGGCAAAGGAAATGAACAGACACCTCACCAAAGAAGACATTCAAGTAGCCAACAGACTCATGAGAAAATGCTCATGATCTCTAGCCATCAGAGAAATGCAAAGCAAAATGACAATGAGATACCATCTCACTCCAGCATTACTGATGCAAATTAATAAAACAGGAAATAACAAATGTTGGAGAGACTGCAGGGAGATCAGAACTCTTATCTCTTATGCAGTGCTGGTGGGAATGCAAAATGATACAACTTTTTTGGATAACAATATGACACTTCCTTAGAAAACTAGAAATAGAAACACCATATGATCCAGCAATCCCACTCCTAGGAATATATCCTAGAGAAATAAGAGCCGTCACAGGAATAGACATATGCACACCCATATTCATTGCAGCATTGTTCACAATAGCAAAACGATGAAAACAACCTAGATGTCCGTCAACAGAAGAATGGGTAAACAAACTGTGGTACATACGTACAATGGAGTATCACACAATGATAAAGAATGATGAATCTGTGAAGCATAACATGCATGAATCTGGAGTACATAACGCTGAGTGAAATAAGTCAATCACAAAAGGACAAATACCGTATGAGACCACTACTGTAAAACTCATGAAAAGGTTTACATACAAAAAGAATATTAGATGGTTACGAGGGAGGGGATACGTGGTGATGGAAAAACACTTGATAGACAACAGATAAGTGGAAATTTTGGTGAAGGGTAAAACAGTACAGAATACTGGCGAAGCAAGCACAGCCTGTACAAGGCAAGGTCATGGTAGCTCCATAGACATGTCCAAACTCCCTGAGGGACCAAACTGCTGGGCTGAGGGCTATGGGGACCATGGTCTCAGGGAACATCTGGCTCGATTGGCATAACATAGCTTATAAAGCATATTTCTACTTTCTACTTTGGTGGGTAGTGTCTGGGGTCTTAAAAGTCTGCAAGTGACCATCTAGGATACTCCACTGGTCTCACCCTTCCGGGAGCAAGGAAGAATGAGAAAACTAAAGATACAAGGGAAAGATTAGTGCAAAGGACTAATGAACCATATCTACCATGGCCTCCACCAGACTGACTCCTGTAAAACTAGATGGTGCCCGGGCTACTACCACTGACTGCTCTGACAGGGATCAAAATGGAGGGTCCTGGACAGAGCTGGAGAAAAATGTAGAACAAAATTCTAACTCAAAAAGAAAGACCAGACTTGCTGGCCTGATAGACTCTGGAGAAAACCTGAGAATATGCCCCTGGACAGTCTTTCAGCTCAGCAATGAGGTCACTCCTGAGATTCACCCTTCAGCCAAAGACTAAACAGGCCCACGGAACAAAACAAGACTAAAGGGGTGCACCTGCCCTAGGGCAGGGACTGGAAGGTAGGACAGAACAGGAAAGCTGGTGATAGGGAGCCCAGGCCTGAGAGGGAGTTGTTAACTAATGTCATGGAACAATGTGTGTACTAACTGTTTGATGAGAAACTAGTTTGTTCTGTAAACATTCATCTAAAGAACTTTAAAAAAAAAAAAAAAGAATTCAATTAACACCTATCTTTATTCATCCTGTCAAATTTCTTTTTGAGAAAGGATAGTGTTGAGTGTCAATTCTTTGCTTTCCTCAATGTCAGGATCCAACTCCATCAATCTGACCCCTACATCAAATGAACCAGTGGTTGCCCTGGGGCTCTGCACAGGAAACTCCTTCAGACAACACCAGCTCCTGCTTGAGTGGAGTCAGGTTCTTGGCACAAGAGTACTTAGAATATTTTGCCAAAAAGGCCCTATCCTCACCCAAAATAATAGAATGGGGACTGCTTTTTCCCAATTCCCAAGGCATACCTCAGGAACACTTCCTGGCTGGAGCTGGACACTATCCTTTCCACAACTGGGTGACCACTAGCTGTCTATGATATCATGCTCTAGGTCAGTTATTCTTGTAGTCTAGCCCTCTATCCAGCAGCATCAACATCATTTGAACACTTTGTTAGAGATGCATATTCATGAGTCCCACCCCAAACATATGATATCAGACATTCTGTCAGTGGGAGCAGTTGTTACTGTTGTTAGGGTGCCTTCAAGTTGGTTCCGACTCATAATGACCCTGTGTACAACAGAAAGAAACACTGCCCAGTTCTACACCATCTTCACAATCTTTGCTTTGCTTGAGTCCATTGTAGCAGCCACAGTGTCGCCCATCCCACTGAGGGTCTTCCTCTTTTTCAACAGCCCTCTCCTTTGCTAAGCGTAATGTCGTTCTCCAGGGACTGATCTCTCCTGATAACATCCCAAAGTATATGAGACGAAGTCTCACCATCCTTGCTTCTAAGAAACATTGTGGCTGTATTACTTCCAGGACAGATTTGTTCGTTCTTCTGGCAGCCCATGGTATATTGGATAGTCTCTGCCAACACCAGAATTAAAAGTCAGTAATTCTTCTTTGGTCTTCCTTATTCCTTGTCCAGCTTTTGCATGCATATGAGCTGATTAAAAATACCTCAGTACCACGGCTTGGGTCAGGTATACCCTGGTCCTCAAAGTGATACCTTTGCTTTTTAAAACCTCAAAAAGGTCTTTTGCAGCAGATTTGCCCAATGCAATATGTGTTTTGATTTCTTGACTACTGCTTCCATAGGTGTTGATTGGGGATGAAAGTAAAATGAAATCCTTGACGTCAATCTTTTCTCTTTATTATGATCTTGCTTATTGGTTCAGTTGTGAGGATTTTTGTATTCTTTATGTTGAGGTGCAATCCTGACTGCAGGCTGTGATCTTCGATCTTCAAGTCCTCTTCACTTTCAGCAAGCAGGGTTGTGTCACCTGCATATTGCAGGTTCTTAATGAGTTGTACTCCAATTCTGATGCCCCATTCTTCACATAATCCTGCTTCTTGGATTGTTTGCTCAGCAAACAGATTGAACAAACATGGTGAAAGGATACAGCCCTAATGCACGCCTTTTTTTTTGTTTATGATTTTAAGTGAAAGTTTACAAATCAAGTCAGTCTCTCACACAAAAACCCATATACACCTTGCTACACACTCCCAATTACTCTCCCCCTAATAAGACAGCCCACTCTCTCCCTCCACTCTCTTTTTTCGTGTCCATTTCGCCAGCTTCTAACCCCCTCCATCCTCTCACCTGTCCTCCAGGCAGGAGATGCCAACATAGTTTCAAGTGTCCACCTCATCCAAGAAGCTCGCTCCTCACCAGCATCCTTCTCCAACCCATTGTCCAGTCCAATCCCTGTCTGAAGAGTTGGCTTCGGGAATGGTTCCTGTCCAGGGGCAACAGAAGGTCTGGGGGCCATGGCCACCAGGGCCCTTCTAGTCTCAGTCAGACCATTAAGTCTGGTCTTTTTATGAAAATCTGGGGTCTGCATCCCACTGCTCTCCTGCTCCCTCAGGGGTTCTCTGTTGTGTTCCCTGTCAGGGCAGTCATTGGTTGTAGCCACGTACCATCTAGTTCATCTGGTCTCAGGCTGAAGTAGTCTCCGTTTCATGTGGCCCTTTCTGTCTCTTGGGCTCGTAATCACCTTGTGTCCTTGGTGTTCTTCATGCTCCTTTGATCCAGGTGGGTTTAGACCAATCGAAGCATCTTAGATGGCTGCTTGCTAGTGTTTAAGACCCCAGACGCCACTCTTCAAAGTGGGGTGCAGAATGTTTTCTTAATAGATTTTATTATGCCAATTGACTTAGATGTCCCCTGAAACCATGGTCCCCAGACCCCCGCCCGTGCTACGGTGGCCTTTGAAGCATTCAGTTCATTCAGGAAATTTCTTTGCTTTTGGATGCACACCTTTCTTAACTTTAAACCACGCAGTATCCCCTTGTTCTGTTCAAATGACTGCATCTTTGTCTAAGCACAGGTTCCTCATGAGCACAGTTAAGTGTTCTGGAATTCTTATTCTTCTCAATGTTATCTGTAAATGTTTTATGATCCACACAGTTGAATGTTTTTGCATAGTCAATAAAACATAGGTAAACATCTTTCTGGTGTTCTCTGCTTTCAGCCAAGATCCATTTGCCATCAGCAATAATATCCCTCATTATCCATTTCCTTTTCTGAATCTCTCTTGAACTTCTGGAAGTTCCCTGTAGGTATATTGCTGCAACTGCTTTTGAATAATCTTCAGCAAAATTTTACTTGTTTGTGATGTTAATGATATTGTTCTATTGTTTCCATATTCTGTTGGATCCCTTTTCTTTGGAATGGGTACAAATAGGGATCTCTTCCAGTTGGTTGGCCAGGTAATTGCCTTCCAAATTTCTTGACATAGACGAGTGACCACCTCCAGCGCTGCATCTGTTTGTTGAAACATCTCAGTTGGTATTCCATCAATTCCTGGAGCCTTGTTTTACGCCATCCCCTTCAGAGCAGCTTGGACTTTTCTTCAGTACCATTGATTCTTGATCTTATGCTGCCTCCTGAAAGTTGACTAATTCTTTTTGGTACAGTGACTGTGTATTCCTTCCATCTTCTTCTGATATTTTTTTTTTCAGGTCTTTCAGCTTGAGAAATGCCAGATGTGTTCTTCCCTTTTTTTTTTTTTAACTCCATATCTTTGCATATTTCACTGTAATATTTTACTTTGTCTTCTCAAACAGCCCTTTGAAATCTTCTGTTCAGCTCTTTTACTTCATTATTTCTTCCATTAGCTTCAGTGACTCTACGTTCAGGAGCAAGTTTTAGAGTCTCTCCTGATGCCCATTTTGATCTTTTCTTTCATTCCTGCCTTTTTAATGACCTTTTGTTTTTTTCATGTGTGATGTTCTTGATGTCATTCCACAGTTCTTCTGGTCTTCCATCATTAGTGTTCAGTGCATCAAATCTATTCTTTAGATGGTCTCCAAATACAGGTGGAATATACTCAAGGTCGTATTTTGGCTCTCGTGGACTTTCTCCAATTTTCTTCAGCTTCAACCTGAACTTGCATATGAGCGATTGAGGGTCACTTCAACAGTCAGCCCTGGTCTTGTTCTTACTGAAAATATAGAGTTTTTCCATTGTCTCTTGCAATAGAAGATGCAGCCAGTTTGATTCCTGTGTATTCCATCTGACAAGGTCCATATGTATACTCATGATCTATGTTGTTAAAAAAAAGTATCTGCAGTGAAGAAGTCGCTGGTCTTGCAAAATCTATCATGCAGTCTCCAGTGTCATTTCTATCACCAAGGCCATATTTTCCAACTACCAATCCTTCTTTGTTTCCAATTTTTGCATTCCAATCAACAGTAATTATCAATGCACCTTGTTTGCATATTTGATCAATTTCAGACTGCAGATATTAATAAAAATCTTCTATTTCCTCATTTTTGACATTAGTGGTTGGTGTGTAAATTTTAATAATTATCATTTTAACTGGTCTTCCTTGTAGGCATATGCATATTATCCTATCACTGTCAGTGTTGTACTTCAGGATACATCTTGAAATGTTCTTTTTAAACGTGAATATGACACCATTCCTCTTCAATTTGTCATTCCTGGCATAATAGACTGCATGATTGTCCAATTCAAAACGACCAGTACCAGTCATTTCAGCTCACTAATGCCTAGCGCAGCGATCTTTATGGAGTCCCTTTCATTTGTGGCAACTTCCAATTTTCAAAGATTCATACTTTGTACCTTACATGTTCTGATTATTAATGGATGTTTGCAGCTGTTTCTTCTCATTTTCAGTGTGCCACATCAGCAAATGAAGGTCCTGAAAGCTTGACTCCATCCACATCATTATGGTCGACTCTACTTTGAGGAAGCAGCTCTTCCCCAGGCATTTTGAGTGCCTCTCAGCCTGAGAGGCTCATCTTCCCACACTATATCAGACAATCTTCTGCCGCTATTCATAAGGTTTTCACTAGCCAATTTTTTCAGAAGTAGACCACCATGCCCTTCTTTATAGTCTGTATTAGTCTGGAAGCTCTGCTGAAACCTGTCCACCACGAGCGATCTTGCTGGTATTGAAATACCAATGGCATAGCTTCCAGTATCACAGCAACACACAAGCCACCACGGTATGGCAAACTGACCAACATGTGAGGGGACCCAGTAGCGTTTTAACAAGCCCTCCAAATGACTCTGTTGCCTGGTCAAGTTTGGAAACCGCTGCGTAAGTACAGTGGTTCTCAAAGTCTGGGGATTTGTTAGAAATAACAGTTCATGGACCTCACCCTCACTAGCTGAGTCTGAATCTTTAGGAATGAAGCCTAAGAAACTGAGTAATAACAAGCCCTCTAGGAAGTTCTTATGCCCTGTGCCCATCAAAGTCTCTGGGCTCCTAGTGGCAACAGTCTGCAAACCTGTCTTGTCCCTGGTTGGCCCCATAAAGACAAATACAAACAGGTGATATTTCAATCAGAGACAGTAATTCTGTTTGTGGACACTTGCTGCACTATATAAAAAATGAGTGGGCCTATTCTGCCTGGAAGGCCAGATGGACAAGCTCGTTTATGCTACACCTGGACATTTGTGTAGTAGAATTATCTCAACTGACTCTCCAGATAGTGCTGGCATATCCAGTGCTGTTGCTGCTACTCTGCACTATTAAGATGTAAATTTACCAAAAACTTATAGAGGGTTTCAGATCACTCAGGTAAGTGGAGTGGCTTTTGTTTTTGTTTTGATTTAGTTTCTTCTCCAGTACAATTTCAGTGTAAATAGCCTCAGTAATACCTTGTAGTTGAGTCAGGTTCTATTTCTCCCTTTAATAATATTTGCTGCATGTCCTTCTACAAAAAGCCTAACATTTGCTTTTCTGTTGTTCCCTAGTCAAAATTTTGGCACATGTCCAAGCCATTCTCCGTATTACCAAGAGTGCTTAGACAATTGACCCAAGAGCATTGGACATTTTCAGACTTTGGCTAACTTTACCTTTATGTTTCCCTGTTGGTTCTCTGGTCTGCAACTCTAACATTTCAGTGACATCTTTGAGCCATCTCAAAACCCTTCTGTCCTGGCTTAGGCACTGCACCTGCCAAGAGGCTCTCTAGGCTCCAGTTGCAAGTGGCTCCAGGAAAAACAGGTTCTACAGACAGAGCAGGACACAGACTTTAGACCAATCCAGGCTTGACCGTCACTTATCCTTGCAGAAAAGAGTTTATTATTTTTCAGATATCAGTTGATGCTGGTTTATATACTACTATCCAGGTTTCCGCTTTGAATCTTTGCAACATTTCAATATTTGTTGCTTTGGAGAATGATGAAGAGGCCTTAGATGCAATGAGATCTAACTCACCAAGCCCTGAACTTTTTTATATTCTTTCTATAACACGAGGATAATTTCCGAAGAGTAGTTTCTTGCCTTGCAACAAATCTTATTCTGTTTTTGGACAATCCTGGTGATAAAAAGTTCTGTCTGAAATCTGACTGCTTTTCTGGACTTGACACAGGGAAACATACCAGGAATCACTCCTTTGGCTGACACATCTGGAAGCTAAAAGAAAAATACAGTACTTCTTTCTTGAAAATTGAAGTTTTAATTATTTCTAATTAATAAGATATGTGATTTTGCCAATCCGTGGCTCACTCTGCCTCTGAAAATTAGCTAATCGAAAGCACTCATATTTTCAAGTTGGAAAGTTTTAATTAGACTACACAATGAGGGAGTTATCTTTAAAATAATCAAGGAGAAATACAACCCTTTAATGAAATACAGATTCTGGAAATATGTGCTGCTTATTACACGTCATGACTGTTGAAATTTACCCCTTTGAGGACAATATCAAATGGAGAAGCGCATTTATTTATTGCTCAATATGTGCAGTTCTAAGGATTTTTCTTATTCCAACTGTGCCCTGCTCATCTACTGTTTCTTGCAAAATGCTAATGTCCCCTTTTGCAGATGGTATATTATGAGCGTATTTATATAAACATAGGTGGAACTTCCCAGGAGATGTAAATAATGCAAAAAATAATTCAGTGTTCTTTAGTGGAGCATTGTAAACAGCATATTTCTTTTGGGTAAATAAATGTTTATGTCAAATGTTTATGCATATTGGAGGAATAAAATATCTTTTTTTGATTGACTTTACAATATATTCAAAACAATTTGAAAAAGAGATAATGATAAAATAAATTTAGCACTGTACCTCATATGTTACAAGTATATGGAGAACATTTGAATGAATAAATGAGTAAATGCATCAATTAAAACGTTTAATCAATAGTTCTGCTCCTTCACATTTAAAATGGGAGATGATTCAGCAATATTAAGATATTAATTTAATGTTACTTTTCCCACCCTTGTTTCAGACTTATTTTCTGACTCACTGATTTTTAAGCTCATTATCAGTCCTGGTAAATTGAGTGTAAGTGCCAATCAATCAAAGACCCCTGGTAAAGAAAATCAAAATTGTGTAAAACCAAAAAAAACCAAACCCAGTGCCGTCAAGTCGATTCCAACTCATAGCGACCCTATAAAGGTGTCATAAAATACGGCACAATAAATTTGGCCCATTACTTGACCCAGGTTCTGAGACAGTAGATGAATAAGCTCTCAGTGAGTCAGGAATCAAGGAAGGAAGGTCATGAACAAATGTTTATGAGTAAGATGATACTCCCACAAAATCAAACATTTTATCTTTTATTCTCCTCCTTCTTCTTCTTTTAATATGGAAAGCAATTAACTCATTAAATCAACGCATTAAAAACAAGAATTTTTAAATAATTTTACCCCAAAATTAAATAATTTTTTAGGAGTAATTAAAAAGATCACCACTAAAGGATGTATTGAAGAGGACAACACGAGGCATGAGGGGAGATGACAGATAAATCACTTTAATCACTGAGATACCTTCAATCCAGAATATATTCCATTAAGCGCACACACATACACACACACACACAAATTAACTAGAATGTTTTTTGGCCCCTAGTGAAAAACCTAATTAGAAATCTTATTTATTTTATTACATGCTTTGTAAACATTTTCATTGAATTGAGGGGTAAAGGGTCATAAGTAACTAGAAAACAAATAGAATATACTAAAATACATGCTTATATATATTAACATACATGCATGTCTATATTGGCAAAGAAAATACTGAATTAAAGTGATTTTTCAGATGATTTACAACGTAAACTACGTCCTATCCCCTGCTCAAAACTAGGAAATGATTTACTTTCACTTGTGAAACAAAGTTCAAATTCCTCTAGGCTATGCCTCCTAAGCAAACCTCAATAAGTTTTATTGGTTGGAATAAGACTCTATCTAAGGTATATTGATGAAATATTACTGGCTCCTTCTTCTTTCACATCCCCCCAAATATTATTGGAATGTCTTTACTTGAGAACATTAAGAAAGAAATTTTTCACTATTTGTTACACCAGTAGTAATGTTACGGGGCAAGGCTTCCCAGCTTGGGACCAAGTCTTGCCTAGGTTCTTGCCTTCTACTGACCAAGAATGACCAGGAGAGGCTCAGAATTTCCACTCGAACAAAGGTTTATTAGTGGCAGAAAGAAAGCAGAGGCTCGAGAGGGAGAGATGGAGAGGGGTTTCCACCTCCGCCAGCCTCCAGTCTCTCCCTGAACAGAGGTTTTCCTGCAGTTCATTAAGAGTTTTTAGGCAGG
Source organism: Elephas maximus indicus (assembly GCF_024166365.1). Taxonomy (NCBI): domain Eukaryota; kingdom Metazoa; phylum Chordata; class Mammalia; order Proboscidea; family Elephantidae; genus Elephas; species Elephas maximus. The sequence goes on along the minus strand of NC_064826.1, from coordinate 107,973,460 downwards.
AAAGATCTCATGTTTTATTAATTGCTTTTTGTGGGAAAAGGCAGGGCTTTCTGGGAAATAATGGGGTTAAGAAATTAGGTGCTTGGGCATCTGGAATCCAAGGTGGAGCCATTTTGGACAACGTCACGTCACCTCTGTGCAGTCTAGGTGGCCGCTTGACAAGATTGTAAGGTTGCACCCATTTTCACTGCACATGCCCCGGGGACCAGCTGATTCTGTTCATCTTTGGAAAGCAGTTGTAGGGAAGATATAGAACTCCATAGGTCAGAGTCCAGGATGTGGGTTATCTTGTAACACCACCCACTGTGGTAGAGTCCTGAAAAACAACTTACAAGAGAGATGTGTTAAGACCTTGTGCTTCATGGGCTGCATGTGTGGGATAGAGTTCCAGATCCACAGGCCAGTTATTCCGGCCTTGAGGCTGTCAAACCTTCTGTCCCTGTCTCAGTAAATAGAAACAGAAGAATTGCAGCTCCAGAAAATTCCATCCAAATTTCTTCAGACTATCATCACACAATTGATTGTGATTAGGTCAGTTTCATGCATTCTCTACAATGATTCACTTAAAGCTTGATTGGGCTGCACCTTCATCCATTAACTATGATTATTAGGTTAAACATCCTTGATTGGATCCTGCTTTTGTAAAACTACGCCTCACTTCCCTTGATGGACTCCTGCCCCTCCCTAAATGTCCTCAACATCAAAAGAATAATTTTTCTATTCACCTATTGTTTCATTTTCTTTCCTTTTTTGGTACAAAAGTGATAGAAGTTTATTATAGAAATATTGAAAAATGTAGAAATTCATACAGGAGAAAATAAAACTTGAAACGCATCCTTACCGAGAACAATTATTCTAACTACGTTGCTGCATGTCCTTCCACATTCTTATAAAGTGCGGATATCAGTGCATTCTCTTCTTTTCATTGTTCTTACATGAAAGCGTTTCCTGCGTCACGGCAGTCTCCCCAAGCTCTATAACATGTTCCATACAAAAACAGAAAAAGATGGAATTTATTTCATTATTCAATCATTAAAAAAATGAATATCTATTGAGCTCTCCCTATATGCTAAGCACTGGTTTAAGTTCTGGGTTAAAGCTTAAACATACAACCCCGTGGTGGAGGGTGTAGGGTGCAAGTGGGATTCAAGGGACTTGTAAATACTTAAAGAATATGGCAGGGAGACTGAGAAGTGCTACAGAGAGAACAAAGCCAAGGAAAGTACTAGTAGCTCTCTTAGTTAACTAGTGTTGCTGCAACACAAACACCACAAGTGGATGGCGTTAAAGAACGGGGCTGTATTTTCTCATAGTTCTAGAGACTGAAAGCCTGAATCACTATCTCAGCCATGTTGATTCCTTCCATGTTGGTAGGCGTTCCTTGGTTCCTTAGCGTTCTTTGGCTTGTAGAGGATTCTCACACGGTGTCTGTCTTCACCATGGAGGTGCTGAGTCTATTCCAGCCTTTTATATCTCAGAAGTGATTACACTTAGAATTCACCCTAAGCTGGTATTACCCCATTAACAGAACAAAAGAAAAACTCTATTTCCAAACAGGATCACATCCACAGGCACAAGGGCTAAGATTTCAACACTTTTTTTTTTTTTTTTCCAAACACAATTCAAACCATAAGAGTAACCATGGTTATCTCTGTGTACTGGAATTCTGCAAGTGATAATATCTTTCTCCTTTGGCTTACATGCTTTTGATGAGCAAGATGTCGGCCCATGGAGACTTACAGAGTTTTCTGGAAATAAGCTTAATTTACATTTTGTGCTTCCATTCTGCTCAGAGACTATCAATTTGAGGTCCATAAGCAACCCCCTACTGGAAACCCTGGAGGCATAGTTGTTAAGCGCTATGGTTGCTAACCAAGAGATTGGCAGTTCAAATCCACCAGGTGCTCCTTGGAAACTCTATGGGGCAGTTCTACTCTGTTCTGTAGGGTCGCTATGAGTCAGAATCAACTTAATGGCAGTGGGTGTGTTCAGACAACCCCCTGACCCCAGGACTGAAACTACATTCTAGGAAGCTCACAGGGTCAGGCCTTTGTTGCAGTAACTTAACCATTTTCTTTCTGTAATCAATTTATGGATATATTTTGTCCCCATAAAATAGGGATTTGTTACAGAAACATTTCACATTAGTAGTTGGTCATGTTCAATTTCTTCACCTGAAGGGCAGTTAGTTGTTTGTTCACTTCTGGTAATCCATCGATCTTTATGTATGGGTAGGGGTACTTCTTGGAAATTGAGGTTTCATGAGACAACTTCATTGGAAATTCCTTGTATACATCAACACAATTAATATTTCAATCTTCCTGTAGGGCTCATGAGAGGAGCCAAAGACACTCACAAAGTGATACCTAAGAGTCTATATTCTCTCTACATGGGGAGAATCAAATCAAGAGCTGGTTAACGTCCAGGTTATTGAAATAAATACTGTATAATAGCTGCAGACTTTAAAAAAAAAAAAAAAAGTAGATTTTTCTGTACCATTTTTTTCATCATCAAGTTTTTCTGTTTTAAGATTTTAGTTTTAATTCTGAACAAAGAAATACATTTCCTTCTTTTTAGTTTTAGTGTCAGATTTCTGTTTTCTTTTCTCCTGTCTTCTCAATACTGTACAAATGTCCAGAAACTACAGGCTTAAGTAAAAGCTGCAGGCAAAGAGGTAAGAGATTTGCTCCTGGTGGTGACGGGTCCAGAGCAGGGCTGTCTGTAGCGCCCTCTCAGGTGAACTTAACATCAAAGAAAAAAAAGATTCTGACAGAGGAGAAAGACTGAAGAAATCACTTGTATTTCAGCTCTGATCTTAGGTATAGGCATTAAATCTGTCAATACTTTTTTCTTTAAAACGTTTGAATTTACTTCAAATCTAAAGCTGAAATTTTTTCCTCCTAAAAAAAAAAAATCACTTCTCCCCTTCTTATAAACTCTTTAGTGATAGGCCAGTTACTAAAAAAAACGTTTGAATTTACTTCAAATCTAAAGCTGAAATTTTTTCCTCCTAAAAAAAAAAAATCACTTCTCCCCTTCTTATAAACTCTTTAGTGATAGGCCAGTTACTACTACAGATCAATTTGTCTTTCCATCAACTTCCAATAAATTATTTTGCTCAACAACACAATCAAGTCCTCCCAAACCCAAGCCAAGACTTTTCTACTGGAAGCAACAGGAGTGGCTGAACTAGCAATTCTCCCCTGGGATAATTCCTCTGAACTGATACCTTTCCCTCTGGTAGTTGTGCTAAGCCTGCACCACTGCCGTCACTGCTTATCCTGAGGAAGAATGAAGAGAACAATCCAGATTGTTCTGACTGGTCCTGCAAAAGCATCTATTGCATCCCCAAACCTGATCTCTAAGATAGATGTAATTATCTCCTTCTTGGATAATCTCCTGGAGTTCCTGGGTGGGGCAAACAGTTAACATGCTGGACTGCTAACTGAAAGGTTAGAAGTTCGAGTCCACCCAGAAGCACCTCAGAAGAAAAGCTTGGCAATCTCCTACTGAAAAAGCAGTCATTGAAAACCTGATGGATATCTAAAAAGGATTAGCACAAGGGATGTTTGTTCTGCTGGAACAGTTCTGTATTTTGACTGTGGTGGTGATTACACACACCTACACTTGTGTTAAAATTGCATAGCACTAAACACACACACTCGACTGTAGTGGGTTTTTGTAAACACACACACGCAAGCACGAATTAGTGGATGTAAAACTGGCGAAATCTGAACAAAGTTGGTGCGTTGTAAAAAAAAAAAAAGGAAAAGAAAACCAGGTGGAACACAGTTCTACCCTCATGCACATGGAGTCGTTACGAGTTGAAATGGACTCCACGGCAACCGGCTTGACTAATGTTCCCTCTTTACTTCCAAATTACTCTGAACAATTTTTTTTTTTTTTTGCAAGCAATTTCTGTTCTCCTTTATCTCCATATAATGAGAAAGCAGAGGAATAAATAGAAAAGGTCTATGATGCCAAGGATATTTGATTCTTAAATGTACCTCAAGTGCCTAGAATAAAGGCTGGTTCATAGTGAGTGCCTCCTAAATGCTTGCAGGATGAATGAATAAATGGTGATCACTAGGTTTCAGCGTAGAGAAATTCATTACACTAACGTCATAACAAAAAGAGTAAGGCTATGAATTCTGAAAATAAGCTTTGGCCCTAACCTATATATGTTGAAATGTTGCTATTGTCAATAATTTCCATTTTCAGCTTCACATGTGAAATATTAACTGTAGAAAAATGTGGAAGAATAAAATTTCAGTGTATTTTGTTATATCAATCAGTGTGATCCATGTCTCGCTTTTCCGCCACCTCTCCCATTTCTGTGACCCTATGACCCTCTATGATAAGGGCAGCTGGACAACCAGGCTAGAATATTGTCTCTAGGGAGAATTTTTAATATTATAGTATAAAGTGTAAGTGATTCAAGTTCTTGGTTTTTGCATTTAAAATGTTGAGGTTCTGTAAGAGACCAAGATTCAAATGAATATGTAGTGTATAATAGAAAAGGGAGGACCCCACTGGCCTCAGTAAGATAAAAGCCCAAGAGGAAGCACGATAATTAGGTATTGGTAGAAAGACAGGCCTGGCAATCTGCTTCCAAAAAGTCACAACCTTGAGAACCCTGTGGAGCAATTCCACTCTGCACACATGGGTTTGCCGTGAGTCAGAACTGAGAGAAAGCCTAGGGAGATTTCTCGAATATGTAATTCCTGCTAGTAATTTAGTATTATCTTTTTATACTTAATTTTCTATGCATGTTGATACAAGCGTTAATTAACAGTGTGCTTCCAACAAATGTGTTTTATAACTTTTTTTTTTAAATATAAACCAAATATCAGACATATTTTTGGTTAATAAATATTAATATTAAATAAATATTAATGTTAATTAGTAACCAAAATAAATTTAAGTCTTTTTCAATCCTAACTTTATTCATTAATATAAACAAGCAGAATTGGGAGAGCTGGGTCCAGTATATGAACATAGCCAAGTTTGCCTTTATAAAATTGGTATCAACTTAAACTCTCATCAGCAGATTAGAAAAGTATGTCCAATTCTCTCCCATGTCACCAATCAAGGATATTGCTTATTTTAATCTATGTCTAGTGAAACAAATGGTGTTTGAATTGATTTCAAATTCCATTTCTCAAATTACATAAAACCCAGTGAACCCAGTGCCATCAAGTCGATTCCGACTCATAGCGACCCTATACATATATGGTTCAATATTTTTTATATATTAATTAGATATTCTCATTTCATATTTTGAATTTTTTTTTTTTGCTATTGACCTATTACCCTATGATGTATCAGTTTTCTTGGTGATTCAGAAGAAAGTATTAGGAATATTAACCAAGTTTTTGCCATTTATGGTATTATTTCTACAGATTATGGGTAGCCTTTTTATTTATGGTATTTTTGCCTTATTTTTTTAAATTATGTATTCACATTTATCCTTTTGTTTTGTTTTTGTTTTTAATGTGTGGCTTTGCCTTTGGTGTCAAGCTTAAAAACCCTTGCCTAATTTAATTTCGAAGTTCACTCATAAATAGTTCCATTTCTATAATAAAATTCTTAGCCCTTATGTACAAGATTTGAGAATCTACTTTTTCATGTTTACAATTGGTTTTTCAGTTATTACAACACTCATTAAGGATATCATTTTGTCTTTACCCAATTTTGCTTGTGCCTGAAATTATTTCTGCAAGTTCCTGTCTGTTAACTCAATCTTTCTGTTTATTCCTTCTCAAATAACGTACTATTTTTATTTTTTTGTTTTACTACACATTTTAATATCTAGTTAGACTGTAGCATCTTCATATTGTTTTTCAAAGTGTTTTCCTTCTTTCATGTTTATTCGTACAATAACCTTTAGAACTTTATTTTAATTCCAAAAGCTATTCTATACTTTTCTTGTATATTTGGACAATTTACTATAATATTTTTTCTTATGCAAGCAGAGACTATGTAGCCATACTCATTCACATATTCTATCTCTCAGCAAAATCTTATAGCTTTATTTTCCTTTTTTTCACTATCAAATATTTTCAACAAACACTAAGTATCTACTGTATGCCAGACACTGGGCTAGCTATTGGCATACAGCTATGGACTTTGAACAAGAAATACTTGGCTCTTGATTTAATGAAGTTTACAGATCTTGAGCAATACACACACTAAACAATTTATTACAATCTTATGGCACAAGTACTATTAGATATAAGAAGATGCTATTGGGACTCGACGGCAGTGCAGTGGGTTTATTGGGAACAAATAACAGAAGAACCTAAGTTAATAGGCAACAAGGGCCAGAAGAGGCCTCAATATGACAGTTGCATTAAATCAGGAGCCTGAAGAATAAGGAGTGGACCAGGCTGGGACAAGTTTATGTAGAGCAGAAGAAGGGATGAGTGCTCTAGGAAGAGGAGGCATCATGAAAGGCCAACTATGTGAGAGACCATAGAGTCCTCTTTTGGTGAAATGTCTGTTCAGGCCCTTTGGCCATTTTATGATAGGGTTATCTTTTTGTTGTTAAGTTGATGAAGTTATATATATATATATATGTACACGCAAAAATAAAAAACATACATATTGGTTATTAGATTCTTGTCAGACACATGGTTTCCAAAGGTATTCCCCATTCAGTAGCTTCTTGTTTCACTATTTTTGGTAAAGTCTTTTGATGAACAAAAGTTTTTAATTTTTATGAGGTCCCATTGCTGTTTGTGCTTTTGTTATTATATTAGATATTCCTTTGTTGAGAGCTAGTTCTGACAGCATTGCCCCTGTATTTTCTTCAAAGAATTTTATGGTTTTAGTTTGCATACTTTAGTCCTTAATCCATTTTTAATTTGTTTTTGAGTATCGTCTGAGATGGATACTCTTTCATTTTTCTGCATGCGGAAATCCAATTTTCCAGCACAGTTTTTGAAGAAACTCTTCTTTCCTCATTGAATAGACTTTGTACCCTTGTCAAAAATCAGTTGGCCTTAAATGTGTGGGTTTATTTCTGGACTCTTAACTCTATTTCTTTAGTCTATGTGTCTATTATTATACCAGTATTAGGCTGTTTTAATTACTGTAGCTGTAGAGTATGTTTTAAAATCAGGAAGTGTGATTCCTCATACTTTGTTCTTCTCTATCAACATTGCTTTAGCTATTCAGGGCCTCTTGCTGTTACATATAAATTCGAGGATTGGTTTTTCTATTTCCGTAAAGAATGCTGTTGGTATTTTGATCAGGATTACATTAAATGTGTAGATCACTTTGGGTAGTATTGACATCTTAAAAATAGAACTACCATATGACCCAGCAATTCCACTCCTAAGTATATGCCCAAAAGACTTGAAAGCAGAGACTCAAACAGAGACTAGTATACCAGTGCTCATTGTAGTACTATTCACAACAGCCAAAAGGTGGAAACAACATAAATGTTCATCAACAGATGAATGGATAAACAAAATGTGGTACACACACACAATGGAATACTACTCAGCCAGCAGGAGAAATGATGTCTTGATACATACTACAATATAGATGGAGCTGGGAGACATTATGCTGAGTGAAATAAGTCAATCACAAGAAGACAAATATTGTCTGATCTCACTTATACAAAAAGGCAAAAAAAAAGGCATATGTATAGAGATCAAAGTTTATTAGTGGTTATTAGGGAGGGGGATAAGGAGGTTAAAAGTGTTGGAAATATTGCACTGATTAAGGGTAGGGCTACACAGCCCATTACTGTAATTGTTGCTGTATCCCTGTAAAAAGTTGAATTGGCAAAAGTTTTGTGAAAGATATATTTACAATGACAGGAAAAAAAAAAAGCTGGTGAGCCTGCTTATGTACAACCAAAAACTTCATGGGATTTAGATACTTGGTTTGGAGGTTTAAGGTCAAGATTTCATGCAACATTCCAGTTAATTGACCTGGTAACATGTTGAATGCTTCTGTTTTACCTCCTAGTGCCTGGGCCCTTAAAAGCTTGCAAGTGGCCATCAAAGGCACAACAATTGGTCTCTCATTGCCTGGAACAACAGAGGAAGGAGTCAGGATTAGGAGGAGGATATGGAATGTGTGGCTAATTGCCACCATGAACAACTGCTTCCTTGGCCATGAGATCAGAAGAATTGGATGGTTCTCAGCTACTATTACAGAATATTTTGATCAAAGATTCCATAGAAGAATATCAATCCAAATGTGCAAAATACAGGACAGAATATCAAATTCTTATGGACTCTAGACTTCCTGTAACCATAAAGATTGGATGAACCTATGGAATTATTGACCTGAGATAATCTTTAAACCTTAAACAAAAATGTCCACTGAAGTCTTCTTAAAACCAAACAACAGTTTACCTTAACTAGTAAAAATTGTCTGTGGTGAGCATTATGCTCTTTTAAGAAATTGACAATTTGGAACCTTAGAGACAGTGGATTTATGTTAATGGGGGAGGAAAAACCCAGAAAAGGAGGGTGAGAATTGTTAAACAACGCGAAGAATGTAATCAATGTCACAAAATGGTATATGTAGAAACTCTTATATTTGGTATATGTTTTTCTGTGTATATTCTCAACAACAAAATAAAAACAATTATATAAAAAAGTAAAAAAAAAAAAGAGGAAGGATAGAGGATGAGGCTGGAGATATGGATGGGGACCAGATGTTACAGACCTGCCTTTATTGTGCTATTTTAAAAAGGTCAGAGTTTGAGAACAAAGGCAGAACTAATAGGCATAACTAGAGGAATGACAAGGTTGTATTTGTATTTGTATTTTTTTTTAATTTTCACTAGTGATGGTGTTGACAATTAATTGAAATGGAGAGGAATAAAGATAAGAGACCATTTAAGAGACTGTTACTGAGATTCATACAAGAGGTGACGAGGACCTGGACTAAAGTAGGGCTGGTGGGAATGCGAGGAAGAGGAAGGATTAGCTCAGAACTGATTCATCTCCACAGAGTCAAAGAGTAGGGACTCATCAGTAAGAACTAATGTTCATCTCCACAGGCAATGCAGTGGGTAATGATGTAGCTGTTATCTAAAGTTCCCCTGAATATCATTAGCTTTGAAAGCTCAGATTTGTACTTTTTTAAAGTTTTAAGAATAATTTCTAGGTGGAGTACCCTGTCACCTAGTTGTTAGCTGTTGTCGAGTGGGCCCCTGACTTATTTTAGGCTGGGATCTCTAGAGAAGAAAAACCAGTAAAACGTATAAATATATAGAGAGAGAGATTTATAAGAAGGAAATGGCTCACACGGTTGTAGATGCTGGAATGTGGGTCAGGTTGGAGGCTTCTCCTAATTCACGCAGCCACAGGGGCTGGCTAGCCCAAAAGCAGCAAGTCAGACAGCAAGACTCTTGCTCACAGGCTGGAAAGACCTACAGGTCCCAAGACCGGGAGTCAAGAGAGCAGATAAGCTGCTAGCTCAAGTCCCAAGAGCCAGAGGTCAGACAAACAGGAGCTAGCTGCAGGATCCAGAGTGATCAAAAGCCCATGAGCCTTGCCAGAAATTCCACATATATTCGACGCAGGGCACATTCCCAAAGAAACTCCCTTTCAACTGATCAACTACTCACAGCAGTTCCCATCATGGACGTGATCACATTATATCAGATCTCATCATGGAAGTGATCACATCATCATACATATCATTTTAACTGCCAAACCACTGAGAATCATGGCCTAGCTAAGTTGACACACAACCTTAATGATTACACTCATGAGGACCCCATGCAAAACAGAACAAAACACTGCCCAGTCCTAACATTCCCATGATCTATTGGGGATCAGACCATTACGACCCGTGGGGTTTTCACTGGCTGATTTTTGGAAGTAGGTAACCCGGCCTTTCTAATCCATCTTAGTCTGAAATCTCCTCTAAAACCAGTTCAGCATCACAGCAACATGCGGGGGCAAATAACCCAGTAAGCGAGAATCTGTAAACAAGGTAATCACAGGCTTACTTGTGCTTACTTACTAATCTGTAGTGACCAAGTTTGAAACCTATGTGAACTTGGTCACTACGGGTTAGTAAGTAAACACAAGTAAGCCCATGATTACCTTGCTTATTGGGTAATCCACTCCTAGCCAACACACAAGCTTCAAGTGACACGTGGTGACTGTACATGACGTGCATTGGCTGGGAATCAATCCCTGATCTTCTGCACGCAAGGTGAGAATTCTACCACTGAACCACCACTAGCCCCATGTTCTCTAGTAGGCCTCTCTAATCATGGGGACTAGAAAATGGGATAAAGTGTATTCTGGCTCCAAACACGTGGGGCCACGCTCACTGACTTAAGGAGGTAAATCCGTAATAATCTTAACACATCATTTGGAGTAATTTCTTAATAGTTCTGGACTCAGAAAACTATACTTGTTTGGTTTGTTGAGCCTAAATATTCTCATTGTTGCCATTTTCATAGAAATAAAAAAAAAGTAAGTTGGCCCAAGTAAGAAATAAAAAAACTTGAATGAGCCAATAAACTACCAAATATATTCTTAAAAGTTTATAATAGTGCTATGGGTTTCTTGTTATATTTTTCATGTAAAAAATAAACAGTACACATGATAAACCCAACAGAGATAGCTCACAAAAAGAGAGCACGTCACACTAATACGCATAAATTCTGAACAAAATGCTAGCAAATCACCTACAGTAATGATTAAAAAAAAAAATGACCAAGAAAAGTTCTAAGAATGGATTAAAATTAGGAAATCTATTACCATAAATATATGATTAACTAAATAGACAGAGATAAGGCATTGGATAAATTCAAGCACCACAGTCAGAAAAGTAATCCTTGTGATGTCAGATACTAACGTAATATTTTATTCAAAGTATCATGTAGCATAAAGCAGCCGATAAAATCAGCGTTAGAGATAGACATTTCTCAGAAGAAGGTGGCCAACGTGTGTTCACACCAACCCTCTCGTCCGATTCTTCCTGGCCAGGCCTGTGATTTCCAAAGTGCTCCTTCAGTGATTTATGGCCAGTTTTCACACTCTTAGTCTCTCTTAGTAAGACTGCTTTTCTGGACAGATGACTTAGTGGGAAACTGGACACTCGCAAACTACAAGCTCAGCAGCTGGGCGTCTAGCCCCCTCTCAATCACCGCTGTCATTCCAAGGCAATTCCAAGGCCCTAGCCACAGAGGAGAAGCTAGCATGGCAGTGATAAATGAGGCGGGTCCTGGGTGATTGCCCATCAAGTAATGAATTCTAAGAGTCAGAACGTCATCTTACAGAACAAGTTTGTATTGTGTCCTGTTCACACAAATTATGTCTTCATTTTCATGATTGCCAACTGACTAGCATTTCAAAAGGCAGAGAGAACCCTTTGTATATTGCTTTCTATGGATGCATCTTGGTTAAGCCCGGCGACACTGAGTTTGCCTTCCAAGTGCTTCGGCAGCACCAGCAAATGTGTCGTGGCTTTTCAAAAGACACTGAAAATTTTCCTTCAGTTTAATTTTGTATTAAAATTAGATCTTACTTTGAAATATGAAGCAACTGAAGTAACTAATTTGCAATGCCTCAGTGAAAAGTTTGCCAACCCTAATTAACTCCTCCAGTCTCACAAGATTTCTGCAGTTGGCCCAGAAAAATATCTATAAGAATTGTGAAGAGAAATTAAGCCCTGTGAGTGCCATGGTTGGTCACAAAGAGGCGAGTTGAAAAATCAAACCTTAAACAAGAGTGAATGTTAACCAGGAGTCTGAAAGAAAGGTGGTGTGCCCAGAATGTCACTGTCATTTGTAATTTATTAGCTGGTGGTACATGTACATGTTATTCTTCTTTGATATTACGTTTTAATTTCTTTGTTATCCAATCTGTTTACAGCTAGGGATAATAAGAAAAAGCAGGTCTTAAAAAAAAAAATTCCCAATCAAATTTCTAAGTGACAAAGAGCAGGGATTAGTCCTTGTGCTTTCCTCCCAAAGAGTGCAAGCAAAGTAGAAAAGAAAAAGAGCAAAACATATTTGTCAGTCACAAATAATTTAATACTTTTCGCCACCATTGAATTGCCTGTCCCTTTTTTTTTTTTTCTCCTCCACTTTCAAGATCAATAGATGTTCAATATTTGTTTCCTCTACCAATGAACTGAAGTTACTCATGCTTGACTTAACAGCATGGAGAGATGTAGAAACACTTTATTCTTTAGAAATAATTATTTCCTCCTCTGTGGTTAAGTGATTCAGCTGCTAATCAAAAGGTTGGCCATCTGCTCTTTGGAAACCCTTTGGGGCAGTTCTACCCTGTCCTGTAGGGTCACTATGGGTCAGAATCCACTCAACCACAACGGGTTTAGTTTTGTTTTGTTTTTGGTATATTCTTAGAGAACGGAACCCTGGTGGCATAGTATTTAAGCGTTTGGCTGCTAACCAAAAAGTCAGCAGTTCGAATTCACCAGCCACTCCTTGGAAATCTTATGGTGCAGTCCTACTCTGTCCTATAGGGTCACTATGAGTGCGAATCAATTATGCAATGGGTTTTTTTTTTTTCTTTATTGTCTTAGAATCACTCAACTTTCAGTATATTTCTCTTTTTTCTTAGAGCATCTCAAAAAAAAAAACAAAAACAAACCTGTTGCCCTCCAGTCAATTCTAACTCATACTGATGCCATAGGACAGAGTAGAACTGCCCCATAGAGTTTCCAAGGAGCGATTGGTGGATTTGAACTGTCGATCTTTTGATTAACAGCTGTAGCTCTTAACCATTATGCCACCAGGGTTCCTGATGTACTTCCGTGAACAGAGAAGGGCTCATCCAGGATTTGAACCTGTGACCTCTTGCACCCTAAGCAAGTCTCGTACCCCTACACCAATAAGCCATGTCTCATAAAAAGAAAAAGACTCCCTGAAATTCTCATTCCTAGTAGCAAGTAATAATGTTACTTGCAATGCCCTTTTAATGAATGTGTGTTTTCAAAATAATTGAAATGATAGAGGAGTTTTTTTTAAATTCAACCTCTTGCCCTAGGGCAAGGACTGGAAGGCAGGAGGGAACAGGAAAGCTGGTAAGAGGGAACCCAGGGTTGAGAAGGGAGAGTGTTGACATGTCGTGAGATTGTTAATCAATGTCATAGAACAATGTATGTACTGACTGTTTAATGAGAAACTAGTTTGTTCTGTAAACCTTCATCTAAAGTACAATAAAAAAAAATCAAACTCTGGCAGTGTTACATCTGGAAGGGGAAAAACTTTTCTTTCATCTGGGACAAAGACAAATGGCCATAACTTTCAGCAGATGCCCTCAAATGCTTGCCAGGGTTGGGTACCATCTGCAGGTCCAGGCGTATTTGGAATTCTCACATTGTTCTAACAGAGAAGTCCCTACGCCATAAAGATATTCAGTAGTGTTTTCCAAGGTGTATGGCAATTATTTTCCTTTTTAAGATCACGATGCTATCTTACACTTTCTGTATTAAGTTTTGTCCAAATTTACATTTTGCTATATGTATTGTATTTCGTTTGATTTCAGAGTCTGAAATGATTAGAAAGACACAGATCTCATTTTAGATTGCAAAAGTTGTTCCCTGAGTACATGTTATGTATATTTAATATCAAAGTGGAAATCAAAATAGTAGCTCTTGGCTCCCTTCCATAAAATACGTGGTTTTTAATACATTCATTTCCCACCCACACATCTTGCCCTTGTTTTTGTCTACAGTAATCTATTATTCCTTACACACCCACTCTTTTAAAAATGTATTTCACAGAAGGGTTATAGTTCTCTGAGACCACAGATCACTGCTCCTGCTTTTATACCACAGACGTTTTCCCCAATAAGTCAATGCTGAATTGTCCCGAATAAGATGGCAGCACAATCAGAGATGCCAACTTTTCACTCCTCCAAAAGTTCCACCCAAATGACTTATGATGTGCAAAAATAGTGGAAACTGTATCAACCATGGAAACCAGATTTGAATATCACCTTTCAATATTTTGTCCATACTGTTGGTACATGTGGGCTGCCATGTGGTCCTTCCTCACAACTTCTAGAAAGTGAAATAAAGTATTCTCAGAGAAAGCTAAGCCCACACACAATAGACAGCATTAGTCATCTGTGGGTGGAGATGAAGATTCTGTCAGTGTTTGAAAACACCCAAACCCCAGCCTCATTTCAGAACTCTTGACTGGAATGCAAGTGTAATGTAAGAAGCACAAAGCCCACCGATTACAGTGAATTCAGTTGGTATCGTGTAATAGAGAAGGTAGTCATACGGAAACAAGGAACACCGAAGTCCAGCATCACCACTCTTTGTGACCCTCTAAGGAGCGTTCCAGGAGGGAGAGGACGTCTCCACAAAGACCACAACTTGTGGGTCCTTGAGTCAACTCCTTGCTCTCGTAGGTCATAAATATACAACCCTGCTCCAGATTCCATATTCACAGGCAAACCTTCTGCCATAACTTGGCTTCCATTGAGTTCATTTACTTAAAAAACATATTTATCTGTCCATTCAGACATCTGGTTCTGCCTGACAGATACGCTTCTTATCATAAATCCACACATTGCCATTTTATGTATCATACTCTATCAGCAGGTTTAAAGTGAGTCAGAGGTACAAAAGAATTCTTCTCTGAGCTTGTTGACAAAAACAGGATTCTGAGACTGGGAGGCAAGGGTCAAACCTGTGCTAATTCACCGTCAATAAAGCTGACCTTGTCAGTCTGCTTGGAACCCAGCATCTTTGCTTTTCATCCTTCCCTATCACCTCTTTGAACCCAAATAATGCCACTTGAGCTATAATATATATCAGAAACCTGAAGGAATAACTATTTAGTTTTATATAATATATAGGGCCGATAAGACAAGGTTAGGAAAATGTTTAAAATAATAATACCATTTGAAAAAATTAGCCAGGTCCTGTGCTAGAGTTTTCTTTACTGAGTTGTGGTAACCCAACTGGACCTCCCTTCTTTGGCAAATACCTTTACTTGAGAGAACTTTTTGTGCTTCCCTCTCATTTAATTTTTCTATGACTGCTCTTATCCACCCCAGCAAAACTCTCTAAATTCAAATTTTGGACCACAGTTTAAGTCATTCCCCTCAGGACTCCTGAAGCAAATATTCTTTAAAAAAAGTAATAAACAATGGCTCCTCATAACACACAAAATAAATTCATATTTTTGGCATATGGATGGAGCGAATGACTAATTTCTCAACTACTAAAAGTTGGCACTTCAAACCCACCCAGAGGCACCTGGGAAGAGAGGCCGGGAGATCTGTTTCCCAACGGCCACAGCCTTGAAAACTTCTGGAGCACAGTTTTATTCTGCAACATATACGGGTCACCATGATTCTAAACCAACTTTATGGCAACAATTTTTTGTTTTAGCTTTTTACAATCTTGGCCCTGATGACTTTTTCAAAATCATCTCTTCCATTATTTGTAAAGTTTCACCTTTTAATGAACTTGAACTACAAAAATTCCCTGAGTATGTCAAGATGTTTCACAGTATTTTTACTATTGCACACTCTCATGTCTGCATAAATATCTTCTCCTTTCTTTTTGTTCTCCTCCAGATAAGAGATTACTCAGTCTCTAATGCTCAGCTGACAGGTCAGCACTTTTGTGCTCCCTTTTATATGCTACTTTCTTTGGACTTACCAAATTCTAAGTATTTGGTTGAATGTCTATGACATTTTTTAACTTTTAAAAAAAAGTCCGCCATGTTAGTGTCATGTTACTGAAACTACCACCGCCCCCCCTCCCCCGCAAAGTTTTATTTTAGTCAAGGCCTTCTGCATGAAGTCTTTAAACCACAGACTTTGAGAGTTCTCAACAGAAGTAAGATGGGACCCCCTCAGGGTCCTGCTTACTCATATTTCAGCTCCTCTCACTCAGGAAAGTCCACGTTTTTGCACTGGTTGGCAGTTTCAGGCTGACCCAACGTGGCTAGAAACAGGAGCCTCTGCCATCTTCCAGAGGGGCAAACAGGCTTCGCCCAGGATACCTGGGGCTCTGGGGGTCTTCTGAGAATCTCCATCTACTGGGGAAACTCTTTCTTCCAGACTGGCTCTCTCTACCTTTTGATCCCTCCTCTCAGCTCAGGACTGTGCTAGTCCCAGGCTGTGGCCCCAGCAGTCCCCAGGGTACCACAATGGTACTTTGCCTGGACCCAAACTGCAGCAGCTGTGGTACCAGCTTTCGGATGGGAAGAGGGGGAGCCCCAGGGCCTCAGACCCTGTCTGGGCTTCAGTCGGCACACAGAAACTGCTTCCCTGAGATCTTCAGGTCATCGAAGATTTGGTTGAATGTCTTGGACAAAGATCCTGCATATTATTTATTCTGCTTTACCCAGCACTTATGAAAAGGCCTGGGTGGAAGCTGGATTCAGTAAGTATTTGTGACACGGAATTGGAAAACTAAAGTCTGGTCTTCCTTACATCTCCACTAACTGCCTCAGGCCATGTTGAGACTCTAAGGGCTCTCACTGCGTTGTTCCTGCACAAACAATTGATGAAACCTCTCTTCAGACAACTGGCAAGGCAAGTGAATGTTGGATTTTTAGCTTTGGGTTGGAAATATTTCAATTGGCAAGATGTTTTTATTACAGTAAAACTGTGTTCCGTAGGGTCTTCTTGGCTGTAATCTTAACTGAAGCAGATCTCCAGGCCCTTTCTTCATCGTTGCTGCTGGGTGGTTTTGAATCACCAACCTCTTGGTTACCAACAGAGTGCAAACCTCTTGTACCACCCAGGGTCCTTCTTTTGTGACCTAGATAATGGTTAATCTCATGGGGCTTTCTTATTTCATAAAGTGTAGGGGGCAGAGTTTGAAGTCCATTACATTTTCTTTCTTTTCCAGCTATACATTTGCCTGATTCCATAAATACTTAATGTAAGAACATCATGTAGGGGGTTATTTTATATTCATATCGGAGTTTTTCTTTTGTGGCCAGTTGAAAGGGTCATAATCGAATTAACGCTCTACTGCAGACTATCAGTACAGTTTCTTCAGTAAAAAATAACCATCATCCAATAACCCTGAATAGAATCAAAACAGCTCGAAAGCAAAGCCTGCTTAATAAGTTATTTAAAAAAAAAAAAACTCTCCTAAATTTTTTAAAAAAAAGTTTTCCAAACTGTTTTTTTAATAGTTATATATATTCCTGGAAACCCTGGGGCAGTTCTACTCTGTCCTATCAGGTCACTCTGAGTTGGAATCAACTCAACAGCAACAGATTTTTTTTGTCTTTTTATATATTCATACTTTTTTTTTGTACTTTAAATGAAGGTTTACAGAGTAAATTAGTTTCTCATTAAACAATTAATACACATATTGTTTTGTGACATTCATTGCCAACCCCACGACATCTCAACATTCTCCCCTTCTCCATCTTGGGTTTCCCATTACCAGCTTTCCTGTCCCCTGCTGCCTTCTAGTCCTTGTCTCTGGGCAGGTGTGCCCCTTTAGTCTTGTTTTGTTATAATTTTGTTCTACATTTTTCTCCAGCTCTTTCCAGGATCCTCTATTGTGATCCCTCTCAGAGCAGTTGGTAGTGGTACCAGGGCACCATCTAGTTGTGCTGGACTCAGTCTGGTGAATGGTGTTGGTACTTAAGGTCCATTAGTCCTTTGGATTACTCTTTCCCTTGCGTCTTTGGTTTTCTTCATTCTCCCTTGCTCCAGTGGGGTGAGGCCAGTGGAGTATCTTATTAGATAGCAACTCACAAGCTTTTAAGACCCCAGATTCTACTCACCAAAGTAGCATGTAGAACATTGTCTTTGTAAACTATGTTATGCCAGTTGAGCTAGATGTTCCCTGATACCATGTGTCCCAGAGGTCTCCTCGAGGAGTTTGAATGTGCGTATGGAGCTTCCATAATCTTGCCTTGGTCAAGTTGTGCTGGCTTCCCCAGTATTGTGTACTGTCTTACCCTTCACCAAAGTTACAATTTATTGTCTATTTAGTGTTTTCCCCTCCCCACCCCTCCCCTCCCTTGTAACCATCAAAGATTGTTTTTGTGTATAAACCTTTTCATGAGTTTTTATAATAGTGGTCTCATACTATAGTTGCCCTTTAGTGATTGACTTATTGCGATAACTACAATGCCCTCCAGATTCATCCATGTTGTGAGATGTTTCACAGATTCACCATTGTTCTTTATCATTGCATAGAATTCCACTGTGTGTATGTACCACAGTTTGTTTATCCATTCAGCTGTTGATAGGCACTCAGGTTGTTTCCAATTTTTGCCATTGTGAATAACGCTGCAATGAACATAAGTGTGCATATGTCTATTTGTGTCACTGATATTAGATCTCTAGGATATATACCTAAGAATGGAATTGCTGGATCACAAGGTATTTCTAGCTTTTTGAGGAAGTACCATACCATTCTCTATAGTGTTTGTACCATCTTACATTCTCACTAGCAGTATAAGGGTTCCAATCTCCCCACAACCTCACTATCATTTGTTTTCTGCATAAATCGAAAACAGTCGAAGACCAGAAGCATCTAAATGGCCCTATCCTCTCAGCTACTGTAAGAATTATGGCAGACAGGACAAATGCCTACTTATAAAATTTATTTCTTGGTGAGCCTCAGTGTTATTTGGGAAACTCACTCAAAAGTCCAACTTATTTTTGTCATGGATTATATCCAGTTTTGTTTAATAGAAATTGCCAAACTCTCTTTTTTCAAGAGTGAGCGGTTATCTACGTTTCATTGTTTTCAATAGCTCTCATTCCCAGTCTGGATAAATACAGGTATGCAAAAACAAAACAAACAAACAAACAAAAACCAAACCATGGCTGTCAATTCCAACTCATAACAACCATACAGGACAGAGTAGAACTGCCCCAAATGGTTTTCAAGGAGCACCCGGTGGGTTTGAACTGCCAACCTTTTGGCTAACAGCCAAATGCTTAATTATTTGCTCCACCAGGGCTCCAAATATTGGCATATAAAAAAAAAAGAGAAAAAAAATATATCAGTAAAGCCAAGTATAGTTTGAGTAGGATGTCCTAGATGACTGTATCTCCAGATGATGTCTGGGAACTACCATCAAAATCTCCTAGAGCTTGTTAAAAATGAACATTTTTACTGGGATTGTATTAAATACTGCCATTAAAATAGAGAAAATTGGTCTCTATAATGTTGTCCCATCCATTAGCACGGAATATCTCTTTATTTATTCATATCTGGTCTTATACCCTTTAAGGTCCTAAGGATCTTATGTGTATATTAAAAGAAAAAACATACCCGTTGCCGTCAAGTCGATTCTGACTCATAGAGACCCTATAGGAGAGAGTAGAACTGCCCCCATAGGGCTGCCAAAGGGCAGCTGGAGGATTTGAACTTCTGACCTCTTTTGGTTAGCAGCTGAGTGCTTAACCACCTTGCTCTCAGGGTTACATGTATATGTTAAGCTACCACAATTTCTAATTATTCTTCTTGCTATTGTAAGTATTTTCTTGTTTCTTATAATTTTTTTTTTTTTTAACTAGGGTCTAGTTAATCTTGTATTCTTTAATTTTCTGGAATTTTTTATTAGTTTTGTGTATAAAGTCTTTCCTTTCTCTTCCAAATCCCACACCTCTCATTCCTCTCTCTGGCTTGGACTTCTAGTACAGAGTGAGGAGAAAAAAAAAAATAGCAAGTATTTTTGGATTAAAGGAAATAACTAAATTTTCTCTATTAAATATGATGCTCTCTGCAGGTTTTAGGTGTATAATCTTTATGAGTTTTAATAGGTAGAATTCTAAAATAACCCCAAGATTCCCACTTCAGTGATGTCTACACCCTGTATAATCCTCTTTGCTTGAGAGTAGGTGAGATTTGTGAATAAGATAGGATTTCATTTGGACAATTAGGTTAGTTTCCAAAATTATGGGATGTTTGACTAATGTGTTTTAATGCTGATTTTTAATGTTCTTGCATTATGATCAGAGAATAACTTGTTTCCTGTTAATTCTTTGAATTTATTGCAGCTTCTTCTGAGGCCTAGTATGTAATCAACTGATGTTTAATGTGGTTTTGCCGTATGTCAATTTGCTAAAGCCTAAGAATTGTATAATTCAAATACAAACATTTTATCTGCTTATCCTAGCCATATCTGAAAAGCATGTTGAAAACTCTGATATATCCATTTTCTCTGTATTTCTCTTAGTTGTTGCTGTTTATATTTTGATGGTTACATTTTCTTGACTTACTACTCTTCTCTGCCTCTTTCATTAGATGTTAAAAATACCACCCTTTCTTTTAGTTCATATGTGCCTAGTATCATTTTTTACACGTTTACTTTTTTAAATCTTCTAAGCCCTTTTGGAAACCCTGGTGGTGTAGTGGTTAAGTGCTACAGCTGCTAACCAAAAGGTCGGCAGCTCGAATCCGCCAGGCACTCCTTGGAAACTCTATGGGGCAGTTCTATTCTGTCCTATAGGGTGGCTATGAGTTGGAATCGACTTGACGGCAATGGGTTTTTTTGGGTTAAGCCCTTTTGTTTAAATTGTGTTTCTTATAGATTACATGTTACTAGATCTTATGTTTTGTATCTGTCATTTAATGGGCTTGATCAGTTTAATTCATAATTTATTTCTGCTTCTCTGTTTTTTTTTATTCTGTCATTGATGCTACTCTATTTTTACTTCTTTTCATCTCCTTTCTCTCCTTCCATTGGGGTTATCAAATTTTCTTCCTCTAGATTTACAGTTAAAAGTTTTACATTCTTATTTATACTCCTGGTGAATGCTCAAACTTGTTAAGATCTATAGTTATGTTTCCCTATAAACTTCTGAATGAGATAAGTACTTGTGGCACGTTTATTCTTTTTGTTTTCTGCACCCTACCCTCAGCTATACATGCTCAGTTGGTAGGGATATGTTCATCTTTTTTTCTTTCATGTTGTCTTATAATTTAAGATAATAATAAACTTTATAAACTGAGAGTTTATCTTTATTTCCATGTCTCTGGTAACATCCTACTATGTTTAGTTTTCTTATTAGAGTATTTCCTCCAAGAAAGTTTTGAAGATCATTATGTGGAAATCCTCCTGCGACTCCATAAGACTGAAAACGTCTCCACTGCACCATAATTTTTCTTTTTTTTTTTTTTTTTGCTTCCTCCCCATGTCTCCTTGCCCCTCCCCCAAATTTCTGTGACCAATTCCACACAACCCAACTTTGAACAGTTATTTAAAAATAGGTCTCTCGCCCACCCCACCTCAATTTTGTGGCTTTATCCAGGTACAAAGGCCCTGAGATAACAAGTACCAAGGTCCATGGTGGGGGGTGGGGGGAAATGCCTCAAATATGGAACATGGTTCTTTCCACCAAGGTAAGACAGTTTCTGGGGAATCGAGGTCTCCTGGTGTTCAGAGAGCTGAGTGGTCTTTCAAGATCAGTAAGTGCACTGGTTTTCCAGAGTCCTGCCTGGGACTGCACCGTAATTTAAGGAAGAAAAGAATTAATACAAATATAAGCAAAAAAAAAAAAAAAAATTTTTTTCAGAAAGACTAGTAGAATATATAAATTAATTCAAAAATGGTTTATTTAAAAAATCAATGAAGTAGACAATTAACTGATAGGGGCCATTAATGACTGAGAAGAAATATGTTAAAAAATAATTTTTGAGAGCCTTAAAAGGAGAATAATAAGGTGAAATTGGAATCAATTCAAGATACAGAGTATCTTGCTTCGAGCGTAGTTATGCATCCAAAATGTTCCCTGGTTCGTATTCTGTTCCATTTCTTTTCCAGGTTGAATAGTATGTTTCTTGTTCTGTTATATTTGGTGCCTATGAAACCAGAGCCTCTAGTTGGATGCCTATGTCCTTGCTTGTCCTTTTTAAATCGTTTGCCCTTATTCCTATACAAAGCATGTTGAATCTTTTTTTTTTTTTTTCCATCCTGGGAATAAAGCACTC
Organism: Elephas maximus indicus; assembly: GCF_024166365.1. Lineage (NCBI taxonomy): Eukaryota > Metazoa > Chordata > Mammalia > Proboscidea > Elephantidae > Elephas > Elephas maximus. Next base: position 107,951,563 of record NC_064826.1, on the reverse strand, counting down.
AGTCATGATATATTTATTTTTTAATATATATTTGGAGTTCACTGGCTATTGTATTTGGATTTTGCATCTGTGGTCGTAATCTGTAGTTTTAAAATCTATGTACTTAGCTTTGCTGTTGTTAGTTTATTTTACTTAAGAGCAGAGTAATCATAGCTCTGGTTTTAGGTACCTTCTTTACTTTTTGTGCTCTAGAAAATGAAAAGTAACATGGGAATTATAGACTTTTGAAGATGTTTGGAAACACGTCCTTGAACCTGTCTTTGGGGTTTAATTCTTAGATGACTCCTAGAATTCTATAATGATCTATTCATTTTCTCAAGCACTGCTTGGAGCAATTCTTGTTCTTATCCCTAAATTCATGAACAGAATTGCACCCTGTATTTCTTTTTTCTGGTTGTCTCTAGCTTTCTTTTTTGTTTGTCCACTTGCCCTTCATTTTAAACGTTGCATGAGGCTTATTAAGATATAATTTATGCAAAATAAGATGCACAGATTTTAAGAATGAGCTTTGAAACTTAATGAGTTTTGAAAAATACCTACACCTGCATAATCAACACCCAATGTAAACATTTCCATCACCCCAAAAAATTTCTTTGTGACACTTCCCAGTAATTCCTCTTCCCCACCAGATAAACACTGTTCTGATTTATATAGAATAGATTCATATAGAATCATATGTGCAATTTTGTTTCTGGTTTCTTCTATTCAATACAATGCTTTTGCAACCTACTCATGTTGTTACGTGTATCAATAGGACATTGCTTTATATTTTGGATTAGTATCCCATTGCATAAGTGTACCACAATTTATTTATTTGTTCTTTTGTTGATGGACACTTGAGTTGCTTCCTGGTTTTGCATTATCAATAAAGCTGTTATGAACATTAATGTATACTTTTTTTTTGGTGGACATATAGGAGTTCCTAGACGGCAATGGGTTTGGTTTTTTTGGGTGACACAAATGATTAAGCTCTCAACTACTAACCAAAAGGTTGAAAGTTCAAACCCACCCAAAGGTGCCTCGGAAGAAAGGCCTGGCAATTTGCTTCTGAAAGATCACAGGCTTGAAAACTGTACAGAGTACAGTTCGCCACATGTTTTCTTTTCTTTCTTTCTTTTTTTTTTTTTTTTAGTAAATACAAAGAAATAGAATTGCTGAGTCATAAGGTAGGTACATATTTAATTCTATACACATGTGCCAACCAATTTCCTAAACTGATTTTACCATTTTATTTCCAACTAGCAAGATATGAGAGTTCTAGTTGCCCACTTCTTTTCTAACACTTAGCGTTGTCAATCTTTTCAGTTTTAGCCATACTTGTGGTTAAAAATTACTACCTTATTGTGGATTTAATTTGCATTTCCCTAATGCCTAATGACAGCAAGCACCAATTAATGCATATTTTGGATATTTTTATTTCTTTGTTTTTGAAGCATCTGTTCAATACCCATATTTTTAAAATGAGTTATTTGCTTTTTTCAATTCATTTTTTTAAATCATCTCAGTATCTACAATTATAAGCTATTCTTTAATGCAAGTAAGTTTGAATTCTAATAGATCATGCATCATATTGACTAGTCTAAAAAACCATACCATCACTTGATAAACCCATTGCTGTCAAGTTGATTCCGATTCATACCAACCCTATAAGACAGAGTAGAACTGCCCCATACAGTTTCCAAGGAGTGACTCGGGGGCAATGGGTTTGGGTTTTTTGGTCATCACTTGACAGATGTCATAAATATATTTCTTAAAATTCAAAAATCTATTTCTACATAAAATGAAACAAAAACTACTAGAATTAAAGAAATAGAAGATTAAGAATATTAGCCTCAATAAATGAACAATACCCTACTTGAATGTCAAATTCTAAAAGACGTACTTTATAAATAATACTACATCATGCAATGCTGATGGGAGGGTGAATTTATAAGCTTTTAGAGACAATTTAGGTTTTTTTTCAAGCCTTTAAAATTTTACTTCTAGAAATTTATTTCCCCCAAAAGTCACAGATATTCATGCAGTCTGTAAAAGAATTTTAATGGCACCATTATTTATAATAGTTAATATATTGAAACCTAAATGTTCAACATAGGGAAGAAGTTAAAGCAGTCATGCTGTATTTAAAGCCAAGAGATACTATGTAAGCTTTAAAAACCATGATTTAATGGCATGGGGTGATGTGGAAATGCAATAGATAATAAGAAGGATCATTCTAGAAATGTGGGAAAATAAAATGCCGAAGAAAAAAGAAAAATTATATCCTATAATTTTAAAACCAGAGGTGGAGACTGCTAAGAATTAATGCATTTCTTTGCAAACACACAGAAAGATGGATTTGTGATGGCTATGTATTGCAGGGAAGTGCTTTCTCTTTGTGTATGGCCTTTCTGGCCCTAGGTTTATAGTTCCGCTAAGATGATTTGCTAGGCCACAATCTTGCAAAGGTTTTCAGTAGTCTGCTATGCAAATAAGGCATGTAAAACCTGTGTAAGCATTGATCAATTACTATGCAAACTAGGTGGCTGTGACCTACTTAGGGGATTGGTCAGTTTTAGCATCCTACGAGGCTCAAATGAGGCAATTCCACAGAGGTCGAGGGAGACTTCAATACCATCAAGAAGCAAAGCCAGGAGCAGAGCAAGTCTTTTGGACCCAGGTCTCTTCACTCAATGCCTCCTAGCCTCAGGAGACAGAGAGAGCTGTAACACTGAAAACAGCAAGAGACCATGAGAGGTTGTAAGAGAGAGTGCAGCAAGAGCAGCTGTGGTGTGAAGCGGTGGGAACCAGGAGACCTTTATGAGATGGTTGTGCTGGGGTTTGCTGACCCAGGGAGCAAGAGAGCAGAGTGCCTTCAGGCATAAGGCTTGCTGGCAGAGTGAGGTGCCTCTGGACATGTGTGGGCAGATCTAAAGGGCTGTAACACTTTCTCCAGCAGGGCAGACACTTGTGGCAGAGGCCCTGCCAGAGCGGGGCTGGTGACAGAGAATGGAAGAAGTGCCTGCCTGCAGGCAAGGCTAGAAAAGAGCTGAGAGGTGGCTTTGTTGGAACCTGTCCTGTTACTTCTAAGTCAATCCTGATCATGAATTGTAGCCTGTTATTTCCCTAATAAACTACATAATCATGAATACAGTCTGTGAGTTCTGTGTGGTCACTGCAAAAAATGATCAAACCCAGCAGAGAAGTAGAGAGCGCTGTAGGAGGGAAGGTTGATGTCAGAAATGGTAAAAAGTTTGGAGAGTAGACATATATCTGACTGTCACTTCATAGGAATTGGCTTTGTGTTGATAATGGTGATTCTCATTCCGCTTCTGAAGTTAGAGGACTTCAGATGGCACCATACTTCATGTATATTTGTATTATATGGCAATATTTAATACACATATATGTGATGTATATTATATGTATGACAATCAAATTTATCAGATATGAAGTGTACAGCTAGTAGGTTCAGATACCTAGGCTGGCATCTCTGCCTGCCACTTTGACAATTACTTTTTCCCTTTGACTCAGCTAATAGCAGCAGCTACTTAATAAGCTTGTTGTAAGGACTGAAAGATACAATAAATAAAAATCAAAGTGGCAAAAGAGGTAGCTTAACAAGTATCAGTGAAAACAGTGTTACCTTTCATCATTATAATAGATATCATTTTACTATTATTATTTTAGTTATTACTTCGGTATTATTGCTATTGCTACTTTAATGCTATATTTCCCATCGCTATTTTTTTTATTTAATAGCATATTCAAGATCGTGTATAAAAAGCAATTAAGAACCATGCTTTATACAGTAGCCTTATTTATTTCAGTATTCTACCTATTAACATTATTTATAAATACGATATTTAATAATTGTGTAATGTTTCAAAAACTAATCATGTCACTATTTGGCTACTCCCTGTAAAATAGGGATTTCATCAGATCAATATCTTACAGGTGGAATTAGTGCCAGGTGTCAGTTTGTCTCCTAGCTTCAAAGCTCCTCTTCTACACTCTGCTTTGTGTGCCTGGGAGAGGAACTCTGCAAGCCACATTTATGTTTTGCTAACTGGCTCTTGGCTGTTGCCCTCCAGTGAGTTGACACGGATTCATGGTGACCCCATGGATGTCAGTGTAGAACTGCTCCGTAGAGATTTCAATGGCTGACTTTTCTGAAGTAGATTGCCAAGCCTTACTTCTGAGGTACCTCTGAGTGGATCAAACCTCCGACCTTTTGGCTATCACACCCGTGTATTAATGTTTGCACCACCCAGAGACTCTGGGTCTTGGTTAAGTTCTGCCAATAGGGGTGTTAGAGGAGTTCTGAAAGGTTGAGAGGAAGGCAAGAACTTGCTCTGCCCTTGCTTTCTGATCCCACTTTGCTTCCTTTCCCTGTGAGCAGTTCCCTCAAGCCGCTTCTTTGCCCAGACAATGGTGTTCATTCATTCCAACAATAGTTCATTACAGTTTATGGTTTTTCCTACACTCCCAGAACAAGCTTTGCTGTATCTCCCCTCCTCCTTGCAACTCCCACATGGACGCCACAGAGGTCCAGTCCCAGCTCCACCAGCCTTTCCTAAGTTTCTGAAATATCAGCTCCAACTCGGCAGCATCCCCTCCTCAGAGGCTAAAATACCAGCTGGGCTGAGCCATTCCTTCAAGCTTCTACATTTTAATGACCTCAGCTTCTTCCCTCTGTTCCCCAGCTGAGAGGTGAAGGTGTTCAGTGCAATTGTACTCCATAAATACCTTAACACTCTATTCTTCAGTGTCCAATACCTTATCAAAATTCTTTTTATTAAATATTATCTATGAAAATAAATGGCATAGATTCTTTCCCTTGATTAGATCCTAACTGATAGAGTGGATTTTAAAAAAGTGCAAATTCTTTAAGCCTCTTGATAAATATTTTGAAATTGCCTCAGAGACAATTTACAACCACTTCCATTTTTGCTAGCAGTGTTTCCTTCCTTCTGTACTCTTCACTAAACTAGGCATAATCTTAAAAGAGAATGTTGACTGATATGTTGTGTCCTATTATGAATTTATTTGTTAGATTGAAGAACGAATCCTTAAATTAGTGCTTTCTCGCTAGATAATATTTTCATGTCCTTTAACTCTTATTTTTCACATTTGGAGAAGGAAGTTACAATAATGAAAATTAGAGTGAACTCCATGCAATGGGGTTGAAACTGGAGATCTGTGTGAATTCATGGTGCCTAACATTTTTTTTTTTTAACATATAAAGATAGGTACCCTTTTAATTGTGTTTCATAGAAAATATCAGAAGTAATTTATTTCAATTGTTTTAGGACTGAAGATCTACTGAGGTCAGAGATGATATGGATAGACAAGAATGAAAATATTTTTCAAACAGTGTTAGACATAGAATTTTAACAATGGTGGTTCTTAAGAATATTCATGCAAACACCAGAATGCAGCAGAATCAAGGTTCTTTTACTTTTCTTGAGATTCATGCTTTAGTTAAATACATAGTGAGGGAATTTAGAGTTATAAGGTGAATAGATTTGAAAGAACAGGAAGTAAATTTCAAGTCTTATACAGTATAATAGAAATATATTCAGCCATTTTGCTGTCCTTAATTACTTCTTTCTCTTAGGAATAGACTTGGCCAACTGAGAGAAGTCCGTGTCATTGCCTAACAGTTGCTAAAGAAATAACAAAAATGAGGAACTTGTTTCGATAATGCTACCCAGATAAAAATGAATTTTTAATCATTGCAGGAAAATGTGACAGTCTTTATAACAATGCGAGATGTCAAAACTAATTTGGAATCCATGATCAATAATGATACGGGATATGTTTGATGGAATAACCTTGGGTCATTTTCTGCCATTGTTTTACCTTCATTAGGGAACACAGGCGGCTGACTGGGTGCTTTTCTGCTCTGTGAAGTAAGTAGAAAGTGAAGTATGGGTGATTATTTTTGAGAACAGCTGAAGCTGTATGTAAGCAGCTGGAGACATAAGTATTTCATCTCATTTCAAAACAATTAACTCAGAGTACATTGGAGATGAAATACGCACGTTTTAAATGAGTTTTAGAGTGATTGTTTATACCAAAAAAAAAAAAAAAAAACCTGTTAACCTGGGGTCGATCCCAACTCATAACCACCCTATGGGAGAGAGTAGGGCTTCCAAGGAGGGGCTGGTGGATTCCACCTGCCAATCTTTTGGTTTAGCAGCTGCAGTGGACTGTAGCTTTTAAACCTTTAATAGATTCTCAGTTCCTCTCTTCCTTTCCTTTGGTCATGATTCCTTAAATGCACCTCACAATTTTGATAGAACCATACTTTTTCTTTTTGTGTAGGGCTTAAGATTTTCTACACTTTCCCTTTGTTCTATTATGCTTTAGAATGTAAGCACAAAATTCAATAGGTATAAAAGCTACGTTTATAGCTCTTTATTTTTTTCTAACTTAAATTTACAACTTCTAAATTCAAAGTTTATGGAATTACAGGCTAAAACCTGCTGTTAGAAAGACTAATAAAGTCCTGTAAATTTGTATCGTTTTTTCCAAGTTTAAGCAAAAACCAAGCCCGTTGTTGTCAAGTTGATTCCAACGCATAGCAACCCTACAGGACAGAGTAGAACTGCCCCAAAGTGATTTTTCCAAGGAGCTGCTGGTGGATTCAAACTGCCGACATTTTGGTTAGCAGCGGAGCTTTTAACCACTGGGCCCCCAGGGGCTCTTTTCCATGTTTAGAGGCTATTGAAATCATTTTTTGGAGATAAGAATTGAGAATAAAAACCTGGCAATTCAAGACTACATTCTCTAAAATATATAGATTTAACTTAAAAAATTAAAGCATAGCCCAATCCAAGCAATAAATTCCTAGCCTTCTGAAATGTAAATATATTTAGCTTTCCAAAAATTCTGTGGATGTGTACCTTGCATATAGTAAAGTATACAAATATTGGAGCCCTAGTGGAGCAAAATTGACTCAAAGGCAATGGGTTAGTGGAGCAGTAGTTAAGAGCTCACCTGCTAATCAAAAGGCAGGCAGTTCGAATTCACCAGCCATTCCTTGGAAACCCCATGGGGCCGTTCTACTCTGTCGTATAGGGTCGCTATGAGTTGGAATTAACTCGATGGCAATGAGTTTTTTATACAAACATTAATTACAATTTGATAAATTTGACTAACATGTACACATTTAATCAACACCTCGATCAACATGTAGTACATTTCCTTCACCCCAACAGTTTCTTCATGTCCTGTCCAGTCAATCTACTCCCATCCCAGAGAAACCATTACTGACTTCCAGCACCATAGATTAGTTTTGCCTATACCTGAACTTCATTTAAACAGGATCATTCTCTATGTTCAATATTGTTCAATATTTATGTTCAATTCTGTTCAATATTACAATAGCAGGTTTCATCCATATTGTTTTCTGTAACGGTAGTTTGCTTTTGTGGTGGTCGTTGTGCAGTATTTCATTATATAAATATACTGTATTAATTTATCCCCAGATCTTCATTGATGAACATTTGAGCTGTGTCTTACTTGGGTTTACTAAAAATAAAGACGATATGAACACTGTAATGCCATTATTTTGACGGGCATATTCATTCGTTTATATTAGGTATATACCAAGGAGTGAAGACTGCTGAGTCGTAGGGTAGCTTTAATATTGTGTTTTGTTTAGCTCAGTTTAGTTTACTGTTAAGTTTCAGGGATCCTGAAAACCGTTTCCCGCTTGGCTGTACCAGTTTGCACTCTCATCAGCAGTATATAAGAACTCCTGTTGCCGCACATCAAGCCAGCACTCGATTTAGTCAATGTTTAGTTTAGTGAATGTTTAATTTAGTCATCCTGCGGAATGTGAAGTAGTACCTCGTTGTGGTTTCAAGTTGTACTTCCCTGATGACAGGGCCGGGACTAAGCCCGTTGCCATCGAGAACATGCCAACTCACAGTCAAGCGCTTAACCACTGCGCCTCCAGGGCTTCCGGACCAGAACTAGGATAAGGCAAATGAAATACCACCTTGGGCACAAAATTTAGAAGGCCACCAAACACTCAGTAATTAAGATAAAGCATATTTTAGTACAATATTTTTTTAAATGAAATTAGTACAGACAATCCGTATTGAACAAAACATCAAAATTTTAAATAAAGATGTGCCATGCTGAGCCCAGTTGGAGCCTAAGGAAAAAGGAAAAATCAGCAATAGTGATTGTTTTAGGGGAAGGTGACATCTACTAGAACTTTTCTTGTTAATTTGTAAAAAAAAAAAAAAAAATTGTTAATTTGTAGGAGTATTTAATATACTCCAGATATGTTAGATATGAGTCTTCTGCTGATATATACATCAATAATATCTTCTCCCAGTCTGTGGTTTGCTTTTTTACTTATTTAGTGATTTCTGTTGATAAACAAATGTTCTTAATTTTATTGAGGTCTAATTAATCTTTTCTCTTATGCTTAGTCCTTTTTTGTACCTAGTTAATTAATTTTAGTCTATGAAGTGAAGTATAATCAAGGTTCATTTCTTCCATGTGACTATCCAATTGACTCAGGACCATTTTTTACAAGTATGATCCCTTCCTCCCTCTAAACTGTAATGTCAATTTATTGACAGTTGGGTGACCATATATATTAGGATATGTGTGTAGATTCTGAATTCTGTTGCAGTAATCTATTTGTCTACACTTGAACCCAAGCATGTATGCTTTAATTACTGCAGTTCTATTTACTCACAAATGTCTTGGCGGTTCTGGATCCTTTGAATTTCCATAAAAATTTATAATCAGCTTATCAATTATCATACCCACGCATACACATTCACACATTAAAAAATATATATCTTCTATTATTTTGACTGGGATTGCTTTGAATCTATAGATAACTTAGGAGGAAACTGAGATCTTAACAATATTGTGTCTTCTAATTCATGAATATGAGATATATTTCAATTCACTTACACTTTTTGTTTGTTTTATTTCTCTCAGCAACGGTTTTTGTTTTTCCATTTAGAATTCTCATACACCTTTCACTGGATTTATTCCTAGGCATTTGGGGTTTTTGATGTTATTGTAAATGGGATTTTTACAACTTATATTCCCAACTATTTGTTGATAGTACGTAAAATCAATTTACTTACACCTGATTTTTAGGTATTGAGCTTGTTCCTAGCAACCTTGCAAAATTCATTTAATAATTCTAGTAATTTGCAGATTCTTTCCAACTTACAATATAGACAATCATGTCATCTGTGAAATTTATTTTTTCCTTTCCAGTCATTAAAACATTTACTTATTTTGTTCTATTATCGCACTGGCTAGGACATCAATACAATGTTTCACTCGTTCCTTGAGATGAAAGCTTAGATGGTTGGTTTTCAACTTTTTTCTTTTCTCATATATTCATTTAAAGCTATAAATTTCCTCTTTAGCATTGCTTCAGCTTAATCCTCCAAATTTTGATATGCATTTTTTTAATCTTTTATTTAAAATATTTTTAACTTTTATTGTGATTACTTTTTTAATCTACTGGTTATTCAAAAGTCTGTTGTTTAATTTTCACCCATCCAGGGATATTGGAATTATTCTTCTGTTGTTGATGGCTAGTTAGCCCTGGTGACACAGTGGTTAAAAGTTCAGCTGCTAACTAAGATGCTGGTAGTTTGAATCCACCAGCCCCTCCTTGGAAACCATATAGGGCAGTTCTACTGTGTCCTATAGTGTCACTATGAATCAACTTGATGGCAGCAGGTTTGGTTTTGGCTTAATCATTGATTATAATGCATATAATTTCATTTCTTTGAAATTTGTTAGAACTTGCTTTATGAAAGGCATATAGTTTGTTTTGGAAAATGATCCATGCACATTCAAAAAGAATGCAAACACTACGGTTTTAGGAAGCGGTGTTCTAGTTCTCTCAATTACGTCAGAGTGTTTAGTTATGTTGTTCAAATATTCTTCATTGTTTTTACTGATTTTGAGATTGCTTATTCTGTTACCAAGAGGAGTTTGTTAAAATCAGTAATTATAATTATGAATTTTCCTATTTCTCCTTTTTGTCTGTCATTTTTTTTTATATTTGATGTTATTAAATGCATACTTTATTAAATTTTTGTTTCTCCTAAGTAAATTGATGCTTTTGTCATTCTAAAATTCCCTCTTTATTTCCAGGAATAGTTTTCACTTTAAAGTCTAATTTCTCTGATATTAATAGAGCCATCCCATGGTTTCTTTGGTTAGTATTTTCTTGATTTTAATTTTTTTCCATCCTTCCAATTTTATTCTGTGACCTTATATTTAAAATATATTTCTTGTAAATATCAATAGTTGGGTAGTGATTTTTTTAAATATCTATTCTGACAGTTTTTGTCTTCCAATTGGTATTTTTAATCCTTTTCAAATTAATATAATTATTGATATAGTTAGTTTTGAGTCTATCATCCGTCTACTCACTTTCTGTTGTTCCATGTGTTTGTGTTTTCTTATTTCACCTTTCTTAACTTCTTTTGAATTAATTATTATTCTATTTTATCTACGCTTTAGTTATACATTCTTATTTTATTAATATCTTATGGGTTATAATATTAGTAATTCATGTCTGGCTTACAAGTATGTTGTTGGTTTTATTATTTCCTGGATTTTTCCCTATGTTTTAAATTTTTATCATTAAAATATAAATTAAGCATACACAAAGTAGTCAGGTCTTAAATATGACTATCTATTCTTTTTTTTTTTTTCTCCCTTAGAAAGAGTGGCCTGGTGATCTACTTCTGAAGAATCAGCCAATGAAAACCCTATGGATGATAACAGCTAACAACAATCACCATTTTTTCTACTTTCTGAATCAATAATTTCTGCCTTTAAAATTCCCTCACTCTGCCTATTTTCATGAAGTTTTGTTTTGTAAAGCTTTTAATTTGAATATTTAATTTATTCATTTTTCTAATGTTTTTGACTAAAAAGAAAGCATTTAAATCCAAACATTCTCTTCTCATGACAACTTTAGGAAATTCCATGTGTTTTGCATGCAGTGTTCTTATTATCATTGATATATATTACTATTTTACATTATATGTTATATATTATTGTTTTGCATTTAAACAAATACATTACATCAAGATTGTTTGCATTTGAATCATCCAATTTTTGATCATGACTTTTAGTGCAGCCCCAAATTGAATTTTACAGTGCTATCTATCCCTCCCATAGAAACAATAAGGAAAAAAAAAAAAACCTCACCTACTTTATTTCACACAAAACCAACCAATTTTGTTTTGACTTACTTCCAGCCCAAAATTAGCCTAAGAAAACCTTTTGGACCAAAATAGAACATTGTCTCATTTGCTTTGGACACATCATCAGGAGAGATTAATCACTGGAAGAGGACATGGTGTTTGGTGAAGCAGAGAACCAGCAAGGGAAAGGGAGCCTTGCCATGAGGGTGGATTGGCACAATAGCCTTAAGCAGGGACTCAAACATGCTGGCAATAGCGAGGATGACTCAGCACTGGGCAATGTTTTGTTCTGTTGTACAAAGGGTCATCACCAGTTAGAACTGACTTAATAGCAACTATCTACCTGTCGTCTGTCTACTTCCAACCCAAGGAAAGTCACCCAATGGGAAAAAAAAGAATTCCAAACTTTGAAGGAAGAGCCAAAATGAATTATATTAAGATCAGTTCACCATACAAATTCAGCAGTGATACAGTATTTCCATCAACAATATTTAATTTGTATCAATCCAAGGAATAATATTTTTAAAATTTTCAACAAAAAGGTATCTAAGATAGCTTATTATGAGTACATTGGCTTTATAAAACACTGTGAACCCATTTGGGAATTTCCTTTAGCCTCAGCTGCCCACCCACCCTTCACATCCATTCATTCAACAAATGATACAGAGATTCTACAGTGCCTATTAAGCTCAAAAAACAAACCGAACCCAGTGCCGTCAAGTTGATTCCGACTCATAGCGACCCTATATGAGCCTATTAAGCTAAAAAAAAAAAAAAAAAAAAATAGGGCCTGTTAATTTAGAGGTAAATAAGACAAATATGGTCAATGCCTTCTGGGATCATATAGTCCAATGTGAAAGAAAAACATTAAACGAATTAGATAAATAATTCTTTGTCTACCGTTGTGACACACTCAAAAAATACATAGGGCACAGAGTGGTTATAACAAGAGATCTGAACTGGAGTCTCAGGCTGCTGAATCATTTATATAAGTCAACCCCCCAATGCACTATAAAGAAGGCAAAAACACAATCGTGGGATAACTATGTCTAAATAAACTTCTCTGAATACAAACTGAATCAACAAAAAACTAGCTAAAAAAAAAACCTTGGCGATAGCTATAGAGAAAACTATGAAAACAACACAAAAATTCTGGCTCATAAAAGAATACAGAGCTTGAGAGATAAACAGTGTGAAATAGGCAAACTTTAGTTAGTTCTGTACTCTCAAAGTACAAATTAAAACCAGGTATAATATAAAAAAACTAGACTATGAAACAATTGTCTAAGATGTAAAAGGAAGCAAGCTGTGATAATAATACCATAGCAGAATTAAAAATTATTCTAGGTATTGAGAACAGCCTACTAGGCATACTGGAAAACTGAATTAGTGACAGCATGTGGAACTTTTAAGAAGTTGTTAGAGAATGCAGTGGAAAGGTCGGAATAGAATATAAGGAAAGAAGAGATAATAGCTAAGGAAGACAAAGAATAAGGACAAACTGTATTAAAGGAACAAACAAATGGAACCAAATTCACAAAGTTATAAATGAAGAAAAAAAAACATTTTTTTTGAAGAAAGTGACTATAGAAAGTAGAATTGTTCATCAAATTCAAATAAATAGTTTTTTTTTAAATAGTGGTTGTTATATTAGTTTTTGTGATTCCCAAAATTTATACAATAGATGTGTAATTTTAAAGTAATGTATTTTTCTGTATTTGTAATTTTTTTTTAATTTTAGAATAGTTTTAGGTTTACAAAAAAATTGCAAAGATAGCATAAGAGATTTCTACATACCCCATATCCAGTTTACCCTGTCATTAACATTTTACATTAATATGGTACATTCGTTATACTTAACGAATTGATACATTAATCTTAACTAAAGTCCATAGTTTATTCCTATTTCTTTATTTTCACCTAACATCCTTTTTCTGTTCCAGGATCTCATCCAGGATACCACAATACATTTGGTCATTGTGTCTTCTTAAGTTCCTCTTGGCTATGACAGTTTCTCAGGCTTTCCTTATTGTTGATGGTCTTGCCAGATTTTTGTTGCTGTTGTTGTTTATTTTATTTATTTTTTGCACCTAAACAAAATATTAAGTACCTTTAAAATATTGATGTGGGATTATTTCATTCTGTCCAAACCTATTAGATACCTTCCAAAAGTTTCCTAATTCAGTCCTACAAATTCTTGGAACTGTGAGCATTTCCTGTTCAAAAATGTGACCTGTACAAAATTTCCCAGATTTCAGGTATATATATATATATATATATATATATATATATATATATATATATATATATATATATACAATCTTCTAATTTAAAAGATGATTAATTTGCAAATGATGCAGCCAGGTTTGCTTCTCTGAAAGCTTCCATTGGGTCAGATGCACATGACAGATTCTTGCTATATCTTCACAGGATGCTCCATATTCCAAGGCAAGATCAGCTTTTTTTACCATGTCACCAGCTCCTCCTGTTCCTGTAATATGTACTTCCAATATTCTGTCCATTGATTTCTGCCCATATATCTTTACCATGCCATCTGCACTAGCATTTGTCTTAGCTCTGCTGTTAACAGCAAATGGGAGTTTCCCAACCTCAGGCTCAATACCTTCTTTCAACTGCTTTTCTGATTTTCCAACCCAAGCAACTTCAGGTTGTGTGTAAATCACCCATGGCACACAACTGTCGTCATTGCCTTCATCCTCTGCTTTGAAAGCCCGCATCGGGCCAACAACCACATCACCAATATCATAGATATTTGGAACTTTAGTTTGGAATCTAGTATTCACTGGAATTCTACTCTGAGATCTAGTTCAATTCCACGGTCCTCTAGTCCCAAATTCTGAGGAAAGAGTCATCAGCCAATGCAAACCAAGAGTACATCACAAGTGATAAATTCATCTTTACCACCCAAAGCAGCTTCAGTAAAAACGTCAGTTTTTCCATCTGACTTCTTGGAAGCACTAGTAATCTTCGTATTCAATTGAAATTTAAATCCCTTTTTTTTTTTGAAGGATATGTTGAAAGCTTTAGGTTATGTCAATTTTGAGTAGTGATGGTCAGGCATTTTGTAGAATGTCCTTCAACCGGTATTTATCTGATGTTTTTCTCATGATTCAGCTGACATTATGTGTTTTGGGGAGGACAATCACAGAGCTAAAGTGCCATTCCATAACATCATTTCAAGGATACATATAAGTACAGACTCAGAGGCATTTATTTTACAGTTTGGTCAGTAATCCAACCCTACTTAATTTTTTTTTTTTTTTTTTTTTGGCTGAAGTTGTTCCGGCTTTGATCATTGGAAACTCTTTCAGTTGACTCCTGGTATATGTCCCCATCATTGTTTGTTTGTTTGTTGTTTTCAGTACTTCCTTGCTTTCTGACACTAAAAGATGCTCCAGGCTCATCTTTATATTTCCTGTTCCAGTCCTAGAATCAGTCATTTCTCTAAAGAAAACTGGCTAGTTTTACTAGAACAGTGTAAGAAACCAGGATCTGTGAAATAGATGTGCTCATTGCTACTGGGATGTACTGCTTCTAGAAGTGTGTTCCTAAGTTAACAAAGCAAGGAAATATATGTAGATACTAACCCATTGTCTAGTTATCTAGTGCTGCTATAACAGAAATACCACAAGTGAGTGGCTTTAACAAACAGGAAATTATTTCCTCACAGTTTAGGAGGCTAAAAGTCCAAATTCAGGGTCCTGGTTCTAGGGGATCAAGGTGCCAGCACTAGAAGAAGACATTCTCTCTCTGCAGGCTCCGGAAGAAGGCCCTTGTCTTTTTGAGCTTCTGCTCCTGGGCAATCTTCATGTGGCTTGGCATCTCCACCCATCTCTCCTCTGCTCACATGTTTAATCTCTTTTATATCTCAAAAGAGATTAACTCAAGATACACCCTACACTAACTCTGCCTCATTAACATAACAAAGATAACCCTTTCCCAGATGGGATTATAACTATACACATAGAGGTTAGGATTTAAAAACACATTTTTGGGAAACATAATTGAATCCGTAATGCCCATGTATATATACACATCTGTACATACTTCTATATGTAACCAAACTGTAACTATATGAAGTTAATTTTGAGTTCATTTGGATGTCTGCAACTCTAATCCATTACCTTTTGGGTCATTCTAGCCTTCTCCATCGGTGTCTATAACCTCCTACTTAAACAGTGAGACACTAGCTCCTACCACCTGCATTCCATTTACTTAATGATTTAATTCCAGTATGCATGTATAGTGGTTTCAAAATTGTTAACCTGCACTGATTAAGAGCTTGGCTGCTACCCAAAAGGTTGGCAGTTTGAGTCCACCACCTACTCCTTGGAAACCTTATGGAGCAGTTCTAATCTGTCGTATATGATTGCTATGAGTCGGAATCAACTCAACGGCAACAGGTTTGATTTTTTTGATGCTCCCATGGGAAACAATGTTATCAACTAGAGAACAGTGTTTACATACATTTTCTTTTCCCTTTAATCCTGCAGATTCCACTCATTTCCAGAATTGCCAAGTCTACACATTTTCCCCCACCCCATTCAGTAATGTTTCATATATTTGTAATACAGCTATTTTATCACATTCTGCATTCCATTTTGGAATACTCAAACTCCTGATTGTTTGCATACATTAAGGTTCATTCTTTGTGTGGTAAAGTTCTATCTGTTTTCAAAAATACATACTGTTATGTATCCACTATTACAGTGCCATACATAATAGTTTCACCACCCTAAAAAGTATCCCCTGTACTTTACCTATTCTACCCTCCAACACTCTACTCTCTCTGAACCCCAGTCAACAACTGATTTTTTACAGACTGCATCACACAGTAAGTAGTCTTTTTAGATTGATTTATTTCATTTATGAATAGGCATTCATGATTCATTTATGCTATTGCATTGGTTGATAGTTCGTTCCCTTTTTTTTTTAATTGCTGAAGAGCGTTCCGTTATGTGAATCTATGAATGTTTGTTTATTCATTTACTTATGGAAGGACATCTTGGTTGCTTTCAGCTATTATGAATAAAGCTTCTGGTAACACATTTGCATGCTAATTTTTGTGTGGGTGTGAGTTTTCATATCAGTTGGGTAGATACGTAAGGGCGTGATTGCTAGGTCATATGATAAGATAATGTTTAGCTCTGTAAAAAAGCTGCCAAGTTGTTTTCCAAAGTGGCTGTACCATATTGCATTTCCACCAGCAATAAATGAGAATGTTGTTTTGCATCCTTCACCAGCAATTAGCACTGTCAGATTTTTGGATTTTAACTATTCTGATAGATGTGTAGTAGTATCTCATTGTTGTTGCAGTCTGTGTTTCCCTAATGATAAATGATGTTGGGCATATTTTCACATGCTCATTTATCATCTGTGTGTCTTATTTGATGAGGTGTCTGCCCAGATCCTTGCTTATATTTTAATTGAGTAGTTTGTTATCTTTTTTTTTTTTTTTTTGAGTTTTAAGAGTTCTTTGTATATTTTGGATAGAAGTCCATTATCAGACACGTTTTACAAATGCTTTGTTCCAGTATGTAGCTTGTCTAGTCATTCTTTTAACAATGTCTTTCATAGAGCAGTCATTTTTAATTTTAATGAAGTCCAAATTACCTATTTTTTTTTCTTTCATAGATCCTGTTGTTGGTATCACATCTAAAAAGCCATCACAGAATGAAGGTCAAGTAGATTTTCTCCTGCATTTTCTTTTAGAAGTTCTATACTTTTGTATTTTACAATTATGTCCATGATCCTGAGTTATTATTATTTTTTTTTTTTGAAAGGTCTTAAGTGTATGTCTAGGCTCATTATTTTACATATGGATGTTCAATTGTCCCAGCTCGATTTACTGAAAACACTACCTTTTCTTCATTTAATTTTCATTATTTTTAATCACTGATAAGGATACATATTCTGAAATATCTCCAAGTTATAATCAGTTTCTTAGTTAAACAAGCAATTATTTGTCTCACTAATGGCCTAGGCATTGAGGAAAAAAAAAAAATCCAGGTTCTAGATGTTCATGTTTTATTGTGTTTTCAGTACCCCATTCTAGTGACAACTTTTTTTTTTTGTACTTTAGCTGACAGTTTACAGAGCAAACTAGTTTCTCATTAAACAGTGCACATATTGTTTTATGACATTGCTTAACAACCCCATGACACCTCAACACTCTCCCTTCTTAACCTTGGGTTCCCTATTACCAGCTTTCCTGTTCCCCCCTGCCTTCTAGTCCTTGCCCCTGGGCTGGTATGCCCCTTTAGTCTCGTGTTGTTTTATGGGCCAGTCTAATCTTTGCTGAAGGGTGAACCTCTGGAGTGACTTCATTACTGAGCTAAAAGGGTGTCCGGGGGCCATAATCTCAGGGTTTCTCCAGTCTGTGTCAGGCCAGTAAGCCTGGTCTTTTTTTGCAAGTTAAAATTTTGTTCTACATTTTTCTCCAGCTCTGTCTAGGACCCTCTATTGTGATCCCTGTCAGAGCTGCCAGTGGTGGTAGCTGGGCACCATCTAGTTGTACTGGACTGAGTCTAGCGGAGATGTGGTCCTTTAGTCCTTTGAACTAATCTTTCCCTTGTATCTTTAATTTTCTTCTTTCTCCCTTGCTCAAGAGGAGTGAGACCAGTGGAGCATCTTAGATGGCCGGCCACTCACAGGCTTTTCAGACCCCAGATGCTACTTTCCAAAGGAGAATATAGAATATTCTCTTTATAAACTATGTTATGCCAATTGAGCTAGATGTTCCTCAAGATCATGGTCCCCACAGCCCTCAGCCCAGCAATTCGGTCCCTCGGGGAGTTTGGATGTGTCTGTGGAGCTTCCATGACCTTGCCTTTTACAGTTTGTGCTGGCTTCCTTAGTATTGTGTACTGCCTTACCCTTCACCAAAGTTACCACTTATTTATTGTCTATGTAGTGTTTTTTCATCCCCACCCTTCTCCTCCCTTATAACCATCAAAAAAGATTTTTGTGTGTGTGTGTGTACTTTTCATGAGGGTTCTTTTTTTTTCTTTATTCATCTTTTTTTATGCTGTGCCTTCTTCCAAAGAATGTAAACTCCACAAAGGCAGAATTTTTTTATTGTACTTTAGATGAAAGTTTACAGAACAAACCTTTTTCATGAGTTTTTGCAGTAGTGCTCTCATACAGTATTTGTCCTTTTATGATTGACTTATTCCACTCAGCATAATGTCCTCCAGATTCATCCATGTTATAAGATGCTTCGCAGATTCATCATTGTTTTTTATCCTTGCATAATACTCCACCGTGTGTTTATACGGTAGTTTGTTTATCTATTCATCTGTTGACGGTCACTAGATTGTTTCCATCTTTTTGCTATTGTGAATAATGCTGTAATGGACATGGGTGTGCATATATCTATTCATGTGACGACTCTTATTTCTCTAGCTTATAATTCTAGAAGTAGGATTGGTGGATCATAATGTATTTCCATTTCTAGCTTTCTAAGGAAGCACCACCTCATTTTCGAAATAGTTATATCATTTTGCATTCCCACCAGCAGTGCATGAGTTCCGATTTTCCCACAGCTTCTCCAACATTTATTTCCTGTTTTTTTGATTCTTGCTACTAATGCCGGGGTAAGGTGGTATCTCATTGTGGTTTTAATTTGCTTTTCTGTAATGGCTAGTGATGGCGAGTATTTCTTCATGTGTCTGTTGGCCTCTCAAATGCCTTCTTTAATGAAGTGTCTCTTCCTTTGCCCATTTTTTAATTAGATTATTTGTCTTTTTGTTGAAGTGTGATTTTCTTATAGATTTTAGAGATTAAAACTTTGGTTTGTAATAGCCAAAAAAAATTTTTTTCCCAGTCTGTAGTTTCTCTTTTTACTCGTCTGGTGAAGTCTTTTTATGAATATAGATGTTGAATTTTTAGAAGATCCCAGTTATCTAGCTTATCTGCTGGAGTTTGTCTGTTGTTGGTTATGGTTTTTATCCTGTTAATGCAATGTATTGGGGCACCTAGCATTGATCTATTTTTTCTTCTATGAACATTATAGTTTTTGGCTTTATGTTTAGGTCTTTGATCCATTTTGAATTAGTTTTTGTATACGGTGTGAGGTATAGGTCCTGTTTCATTTTTTTGCAGATGGTATCCAATTTTGCCTGCACCACTTATTAAAAAGACTGTCTTTTCCCCATTCGATGGACTTTGGTCCCTTGTGGAAAATCAGGTGACCGTAGGTGGATAGATTTACATCTGGGTTCTCAATTCTGTTCCATTGGCCAATGTATCTGTCGTTGTACTAGTACCAAGCTGTTTTGACTACCATAGCTATGTAGCAGGTTCTGAGGTAGTGTGAGTCCTCCTACTTTATTCTTCTTCTTCAGTAGTGTTTTACTTATCCAGGGCTTCTTCCCTTTCCTTATAAAGTTAGTGATTAGTTTTCCATCTTTTTAAAGGATATTTTCGGTATTTGGATCAGGATTGCATTGTATTTGTAAAAAGCTTTGGGTAGAATTGTCATTTTCACAATATTGAGCCTACCTATCCATGAGCAAGATGTTTTTCCATCTATGTAGAACACTTTTGGTTTCTTGCTATAGTGTTTTGTAGTTTTCTTTGTATAGGTCTTTTACATCCCTGGTTAGATTTATTCTGAAGTTTTTTGTTTTTTTTTTTTTTAGAGGCTATTATAAAGCAATCCCTTGATTTCCTTTTCATCATTCTTTTTATTGGTGTATAGAAATCCAACTGATTTTTTTATGTTTATCTTGAATCCTGCCACTCTGCTAAATCTTTCTATTAGTTTCAGTAGTTTTCTTGTGGAGTCTTCTGGTTTTCTACATATAGCATCATATCATCCTCAGTTAGGGACAGTTCATCTTCTTCATTATCAATTTGGATTCCCTTCATTTCTTTTTCTTGCCTTATTGGTCTAGCTAGGACTTCCAACACAATGTTAAATAGAAGTAGTGATAAAGGGCATCCTTGCCTTGTTCCTATTCTCAAGCAGAATGTTTTCAACCTCTCTCCATTAAAAATGAATTTGGCCCTTGGCTTTGCCTGGATTCCCTTTTTTATGTTGAGAAATTTCTCTTCTATACCTATTTTATTTTGAGTTTTAATCAGGAATGAGTGTTGGACTTTGTTGAATGCCTTTTCTGTGTCAAAAGAAATGATCATGTGATTCTTTTCTTTCTTTTTATTTATGTAGTGGATTATGTTGATTGATTTTCATCATGCTGAACAATCCTTGCATACTGCTGTATCTTTTTTTTATGATGCTAAATTCTATCAGCTAGAATTTTGTTGAGAATTTTTGCATCTATATTCATGAGAAATATTGGTCCGTAATTTTCTTTTTTGGTGGTGTCTTTGCCTGGTTTTGGTATCAGGGTTATGCTGGCTTCATAGAATGAATTTGGGAGTATAGCTTCCTTTTCTATGTTCTGAAATAGTTTGAGTAGTACTGATGTAAGCTCTTCTCTGAATGTTTGGTAGAATTCTCCAGTCAAGCCATCTGGGCCAGGGCTTTTTTTGGTTGGGAGTTTTTTTGTTTTTTTTACTTTTTCAGTCTCTTCTCTTGTTATGGGTCTGTTCAGATTTTCAACATCATTTTGTGTTAGTTTGTATAGATAGTGTGTCTAGAAATTTTCCATTTACTCTAGATTTTCAAATTTTTGGAGTATAGTTTTTCATAATACTCTATTGTGATCCATTTTGTTTCAGTTGGGTCTGTTGTAATTTCCAGCATTTTATTTCTTATTTGGATTATTTGCATCCTCTTCTGTTTTTCTTTTGTCAGTTTGGACAGTGGTTTGTTGATTTTGTTGATCCTTTTAAAGAATCATCTTATGGCTTTCTTGATTCTTTCTATCCTCTGTTTAATTTATTTCTGCTCAGATCTTTATTTCCTTTCTTCTGGTGGCTGTGGACTTTTTTTACTGTTCTCATTCTATTTGTTTGAGTTATGTAGCTAATGTTTTGATTTAGTCCCTTCCTTCTTTTTGGATGTGTGCATCAATTGCTATAAATTGACCTCTGAGGACTGCTTTAATGTGTCCCAAAGGTTTTGCTATGATGTGTTTTCATTCTTGTTTGATTCTAGGAATTTTTTGATTCCATCTCTGATTTCTTCTATTACCCAGTGGTTTTTAAGCAGGATGTTATTGAGTTTCCAGGTAATTGATTTCGTTTTCCTTACTCTTCCTGTTGTTGATTTCTACCTTGATGGCATCTTGTGGTCAGAGAAGATACTTTGTATTATCTAGGTGTTTTGGATTTTTTTGAGGGTTGCTCTGTGACCTAAGATGTGGTCTATTCTGGAGAATATTCTATGTACGTTGGAAAAGAATGTGTACTTTGTAGCTGTTGGATGGAGTGTTCTATATACGTCTACAAGGTCAAGTTGGCTGATTGTGCCTAAAAACCTAGAGATCACTTTTTAAATTGTCAGACATTGAGCTAGATACTGGAGAAAAAATGTTGAGCAAAATAACTCAAATTTAGCACACAGAGAGTTAAAATCTGTCAGGCAAGACAGATGATTAAACAAGCAATTATCAAAAGTATGGTAAGTTTTATAAGAGAAGTATGGAATGATTTTTAACTACAGAGAAGGTATATTCTAGTGTTGAAAGATCAAGAAGAGTTTCCTAAAGGAATATTTAAGTATTATCTTTATGTTGATTTAGAGTCATCCAGGTTAAAACTAGAAATGGGAGAAGTGTGTGTAGGAGAGGTTTTGTCCAGTAAAGAAGTTACAAAGCATAGTTCTTCACAAAATATGAAAAAGGAACATAAAATTCAAATGTGCCATGGCAAGAGATAAAGCTAAAGAGGTAGGCAGGGATCTGGTCATAAAAGATACCCAAAGCTATTTTGACAATTATTCTAATGACAATAGTAAAATAATTTCAAAATCAGATTTGCATTTTTGAAAGATCCTTATCACTGCAGTGTGAAAAAGACATGGAGTAGAGCAAGAGTGAAAGTAGATAATAGGGTTCAAAGGTTGTGTGGTAATTCAGGTAAGATATTCTAGTGATCTGGTGTTAAATATAAGAATTGGAATTGAAGAAATAATAGCAGGTAAAATCAACAGAGCTTGTTGACTCATTGGATGCAGGGAAAGAGAAAAGAAAAAAACAAGATAGAAACCAAATTGACTCTGATTTGCAGAGCGAGTTAGAGCATGTTGGCATTTATGTATTAACAAACAGTAAAATAAGCAGAGATTTGGGGAGCAGATCACAAGTTAAGTCCTGGACATGTTGAACTTAGTGTGCCAGGGAGATAATAATATGGATATTTTCAAGATTAGATAGTCCTAGATATCAGGAGAGAAGTTTTTGATTGAAGATACAAGTCTGCAAGTTTTCAATAAACTAATTGAAACTGAAGTGAATGAGATTGTTAAGGATTGTCAAAGAACAAAAAGGAGGCAGCATATGATAGTTCTCTGTAGCACTGGCATTTAAAGAAGGGCAGAAAAAGAGGATGTTACCAAAGGAATAATGAGGATAGCTAATAATAATAAAAGGAAAAATATCCAGAGAACATCACACTCAGAAATCAAGGAAAGAGACTGAGAAGCAACAGATGGCCATCAGAGGCAACTGATATTAAGAAGTCAAGTTACATAAGGCCTGAAAAATGTCCGTTGGTTTTGTCTTTCAAGGAAGTTCTTAGTGATCTTAGTAAAATAAATTTCAGTGGATTTTTGATGGCAAAATCCAAATTTTGCAGGACTAGTTTTTTAGTTTTTTTTATATAGTGAGCAAGAGTGGACATTTTATAGGTGATTTTTTTTTGGAGGGGATTCTATAAACAGGGATCATGTTGCAAAAGATGAGTTGGTTGCACTGGAGCTGGTCACTTCCATGGCTTTCCACGGACAAAATGTATTACAAATGGGAGAAGGAGCCAGTTTTAAATTTGGCCTACAAAGGCAGTCTGGAGGAATAATGTGACTTCAGTAGTACTCTGTGTGTGGTGAACTATAGAAAATGAGAAAAACTGAAAACCAGACTTAGAGAAACGTGAAACGTCCTTAAAAGACACCTGTCACAAGTCCTTTGCCCATCTTTATCCTTTGTTTTTTCCTTTCTTCTATTCTGTTTCTAGGTAGCACCAACAGTTTGTGATGAATAAGGAAGACTGAAGAATTGATGCCTTTGAACTGTGGTGTTGGTGAAGAATATTGAATACACCATGGACTGCCAGAAGAACAAACAAATCTATCTTGGTAGAAGTACGGCCAGAACGTTCTTTAGAAGCAAGGATGGCAAGACTTGTTCTCACATACTTTGGATATGTTATCAAGAGGGATCAGTCCCTGAAAAAGGACATCATACTTGGCAAAGTAGAGGGTCAGTGAAAGAAAGACCCTCAACAAGATGGATTGACACAGTGGCTGCAAAAATGGGCTCAAGCATAGCAACAATTGTGAGGATGGTGCAGGACCAGGCAGCATTTTGTTGTGTTGTATACAGGATTGCTATGAGTCAGAACTTACTCGACAGCACCTAACAGAACAGATAACCTAAAGACTAGAGGTTCAAACCCACCCAGTGGCTGTGGAAGAAAGGCCTGATGACCTGTTTCTGTAGAGATTAAAGCCAAGAAAATGCTATGGAGTAGCTCTACTCTGTAACACATGGGGTTGCTATGAGTTGGAACCAACTTGAAGGCAATGGCTTTGTTTTATTTTGTTTTTATTATCCTGCTTCGGTAATGTATGTGTAGTCATCTTGCATCTTGGGACAAGGACAACACCCTGCCTCTCAGAGGCTTGAAAAAGAGCAGAATACCAGATAAACCATAAGCCTTTGACCTCCAGATATTATTTACATGGCAGATAAATGAACTTCAATCTTGTGGAAGGTATTGTTATTTTGAGTTTTTTATCACTCTGAGCAGAATACGATTCTAACTAATAAACATGTCCTCCCTAAATAATTAACTTCAACCCTGCAGGTTAGTCTGTGTATTTGGTGACAGAAAGTTGAATGAGTTTTTCCTCTGATAGCTTCTATCTAATATATGGAATAGGAATAAAGGGTATTTGCACGTCATTAAAGATAGCTCTTCAGGTTGAAGGTTTGAGCAAGCCAGAAAATGTTTGAAGTAATAACCGTGGGAAATGTGAAGTAAACCAGCCTGGAAAATAGTACAGTTATTATTACGACCATGAAAATAATAGTTACAGGCATCAATGAGGGCCAATTTGAGCCTGATGAGAATGAATATTTAATGATGTCAGTTTTATAACATTCCTTGTTATTTATTGAATTTCTTACTATATTACTTTTGAATTGAATTTATTGTTATTTAACTTTTTTATTAGATAAAACTCCATGAAACATAAATGTCTAGATCAATACATTGTCACAGAAATAATACCTGTGTAACCCGTTCCCGGGTCAAGAAATATAACGTGAACAGCCTTTTTGAGTCTCTTCCCATACAATGTCCCTCCCTCTCTTTCCAATCGTAACTTTCAGAACCATAGTATAGTTTTAGCTGTTCTTGACATTTTATCCAATGGCACTATAATCTAGTAATAGTAATAGCATCTGAAGTCACACTCTGTCTAACTTCAGGAGGAGGAATGAGAATCAAGATCAGGATCAGTTCAAAGCTGATTCCTACTAAGTGGAAGTCAAATAGACTTCCACTTTCCAACTTTTTTACCAATTCTGAAACCAGATGTCCTCCCCCCACGACACTCTCTCCTTTCCTCTGGTTTTTGATAATTTGTTGCAGCGGCCACACAGAACTCACAGACCACACTCAGAGTTATGGGGTTTGTCAGGGAAGTAATAGGAAACAAAGAAAAGACCAAAATGGATGTCAGAAGAGACTCTGAAACTTGATCTTGAATTTCGAATAGTGTCATGGATTGAATTGTGTCTGAAAAATATCTGTCAACTTGGCCGGGTCATGATTCCATTCTATAATTGTCTACCATTTTATCTTCTGACATGATTTTCCTATATGTTGTGAATCCTATCACTATGATGTAATAAAATGGATAAGCAGCAATTATACTGATGAGGTCTACAAGATTAGGCAGTGTCTTAACCAATCTCTTTTGAGATACAAAAGACAGAAGCAAGCAGAGGGACATGGGGGCCTCATGCCACCAAGAAAGCAGTGCTGGGAGCACAGCGCATCCTTTGGGCCTGAGGTTCCTGTGCTGAGATGCTCCCAAACGAAGGGAAGACTGATGCATCACAAGGACCTTCCTCCAGAGCCGACAGAGAGAGAAAGTCTTCTTCTCTAGCCAGTGCCCTGAATTCAGAAGTCTAGCCTACTGGACTGTGAGAGAATAAACTTCTCTTTGTTAAAGCCATCCACTTATGGTATTTCTGTTATAGCAACACTAGGTGACTAAGAAGCTAAAGTGAAGGGAAGAAATGATGAAGTAAAAGAGTTGAACAGAAGATTTCAAAGGGTTGCTAGAGAAGACAAAATAAAGTATTATAAAGACATGTGCAAATCCTGGAGATGGAAAACCAAACAGAAAAAACACACTCTGCTTTTCTCAAGCTGAAAGAACTGAAGAAAAAATTCAAGCCTCAAGTTGCAATACTGAAGGATTCTATGTGGAAAAATATTAAATGATTCAGGAAGCATCAAAAGAAGATGGAAGGAATACACAGAGTCACTATATCAAAAGGAATTGGTCGACATTCAACCGTTTCAGGAGGTACTATATGAGCAGGAACCAATGGTACTGAAGGAAGGAGTCCAAGCTGCACTGAAGGTATTGATGAAAAACAAGGGTTCAGGAATTGATGGAATAGTAGTTGAGATGTTTCAACAAATGGAAGTGCTCATTTGTTTATGCCAAGAAATTTGAAAGACAGCTATCTGGCCAACCAACTGGAAGAGATCTATATTTATGCCTATTCCCAAGAAAGGTTTGATCCCACCGAATGAGAAAATTATTGAACAATATCATTAATATCACAGGCAAGTAGAATTTTGCTGAAAATCATTCAAAAGTGGCTACAGCAGTATATCAATAGGGAACTGCCAGAAATTCAAGACAGAAGAGGATGTGAAACCAGAGATATCATTGCTGATGTCAGATGGATACTGGCTGAAAGCAGAGAATACCAGAAGGATGTTTACCTGTGTTTTATTGACTATGCAAAGACATTCTACTGCATGGATCATAACAAATTATGAATAACATTGGGAAGAATGGGAATACCAGAACACTTAATTGTGCTCGTGAGGAACCTGTACATAGATCAAGAGGCAGTCAAACAGCAAAAAGGGATATGGAGTGGCTTAAAGTCAGGAAAGGTGTGCTTCAGGGTTGTATTCTTTCATCATACCTATTCAATCCACATGCTGAGCAAATAATCCTAGAAGGTGTATATGAAGAAGTATTGAGTATACCACTGACTGCCAAAAGAAAGAACAAAACTGTCTTGGAAGAAGTACAACCAGAACGCTCCTTCGAAGCGAGGATTTAGATACCGTCTCACATAGTTCAGACATATTGTCAGGATGGAGCAGTCCCTGAAGAAGGGCATCATGCTTGGTAAAGTAGAGGGTCAGCGAAAAAGAGGGAGACCCTCAATAAGATGGATTGACACAGCGGCTGCAACAATGGGCTTAAACATAACAATGATCGTGAGGATGATGCAGGACTGGGTACTGTTTTGTTCTGTTGTACATAGGGTCGCTCTGAGTCGGAACTGACTAGATGGCACCTAACAACAACAACAGGTTACAACTCAGTATCAGGACCAATTTAGAAGTTATAGCAACAACTCAAAAGACAGGATACAGTTCACTGATCAGAACTGCTTCCAACCAAGATAGCTCTCATCTTCTTCTTGGCAGTGCCCATAGAAAGGCCTCACTCTCGGCCACGGCGCAGCCTTGCTTTGGTCTGGCCTCTGCCCTGCTTGGGCAAGTGTTACAACTCTTCAGCTCCACTAGTAAGTACCTGGAAGCACCCCACTCCTCCAGGAAGCCTCCCGCATGAAGGCACTTAGCTCTTTCACTCAGTAGGCTGGCAAACACACTGCAGCTGCCTCGCTCTATAGGCCAGGAAGCTCCCTACAGCCATGTCATGGTGGTCTCTTGATTCTCATTGTGCACAC
Organism: Elephas maximus indicus; assembly: GCF_024166365.1. Taxonomy (NCBI): domain Eukaryota; kingdom Metazoa; phylum Chordata; class Mammalia; order Proboscidea; family Elephantidae; genus Elephas; species Elephas maximus. Next base: position 107,924,256 of record NC_064826.1, on the reverse strand, counting down.
TGTCTTGTGCTGTCTGGTGCTATCTTGCACTGTCTGTCTCCAGTGTTAGAGCTCTCTCTGTCTCTTGGGTTTTGGGCATTCTCAGTGCAGAGAACTTGGGGCCAAAGGATGCACTCTGCTTCTGGCTCTTCTTCTTAATGGTAGTAAGGTCCCCTTCAACCTCTGTGAGATTGGTCCTTATAAACTTAGCAGTATGGAAAAACTGACCAGTCCCCGTGGTAGGCCACAGCCACTGAGTTTGCATAGTAATTGACCAATACCTGCAGGGGTTTTACTTACCTTATTTGCAAGTAAACTAACTAATCCCTTTGCAAAATTGTGGCTTAGCAAATCATCTTAGCAGAACTGCAAACCCAGGGCCAGAAAGGCCATACTGTATTTTTACACAAATAATGTGAGCCTTCTATGTTTTTTTCTATGTTTATTTGCCAACCACTCCCTCCCCCCAGAGGTATTTTCAGAAGTGTCGCTATGCCAATTTTTTTAACATGTTCTTTTCAGAAATTAGCATAGAATGCTTATGAAAATACCTCCCAGGGGGTGGGGGGAGCAGTCAGCAAACAGAAGTAGAAGGCTTGTGTTGTTTGCATAAAAATACAGTATAAAAAGAGAAACCCATTGCTCTGCAGGTACCATTACAATCTGTCTTCTTCTGTGTCTGGCCTCTCATATTCAATAATATTTGTGATATTTACCAATTTTATTGTCTATAGCTGTAGTTTGCTAATTTTCTTTGATGTTTGTTATTCCATTATATGAATATGTTATGATTAATTTGTCTGGTGTACTGTAGATGAACATTTGGGTTATTTCCAGTTGTGAGGTACTAAAAGCCATGCTGCTATGAATGGTCTTGCACAAGTCTCTTAATACAAATAGGCATACCTTCCTATTGCATACATGCACAGGAATAGAATTATAATTTATGGTGTAATTACACCTTAGACTTAATAGAATGTCAAACTGTGTTTCAATGTGGCAATACAAATTTGTACTCCCACCAAATTGCCTAAGATTTCCTAAGGGTCACATCCAGGCCAACACATGGAAATATCAAACTTTTAATTGTAGCAAGTCCAATGGGGATGCACTATTATCTCATTGTGCTTTTAATTTGTACTGGAGTGACTATTAAAGAGGTTGATCATCTCTTTACATATTTACTGGCCTTTTAGATATCTTATTTTGTGAAGTGTATTAAGACTTTACCAATTTTTTAAAATTCTGTCTTTTCATATTGATTTGTGGAAATTAAATATTCTGAATATAACCTCTTTTTTGTAGATATATATATATATAAAATATATATATATCCCAAATCTATTTCACTGTATGGCTTTCATCCTTATTCAATTAATTGTGTCTTGTGGTGAATAGACATTTTTAAGTTTAATGAAGTCCAGTTATCAATCCTTTACTACTGGTGCTTTTAGTACACTTTTTGAGCAATCTATATACCAAAATGCAGAGAATTTTCACCTATATTATCCCATAGAGACTTTACATTTTGGTATTCTTATTTAGGTCATAATCTACCTGTTTTTTTACAGTGTAAGGTATCAATAGTATTTCACCTTATTTCTATGAAATATTAATTTGACCAAACACCATTAAAAAAAAAACTTTCTTTGTCCATTCATTTGGAATGTCACATTTGTCATATATAGAAGTTCATGTAGGCACGGAGACATTTCTAAATTCTCTATTTTAATTTCATTGATCTATTTGTCTAGCCTCATGTTAATATTATAATGTTTTAACTAGGAATTCTTTATTCTAAATTTTGATATTCAGCAGACAAAATCTTTCTTCTTTACAGTAGTATCTTTGCTAGTCTTGACCCTTTGTAATTCCAAAAGATACTTAGAATCAGCTTGTCAATTACTACAAATAATTTAGTGCTTAGCTACGGTTAAAGCCTTCAGTTACTAACAAAAGATTGAAGGTTTGAGTCTACCCAGAGCGACCCTGGAAGGAAGCCCTGGAAATCCACCTCAAAAAAAAAAAAAAGTCACTGAAAACCCCACAGAGGACAGATACTCTGACACACATGGAGCCGCCATGAGTCGGAATCCACTTGAGGGCAACTGGTTTAGAATTTTTTAGTTAGTAATTTAGGGCAGACTGGGCAAATTTGCCTTAAGTGAAATATCACTGGTCACTGGCCAGCCTTGTCAGGCTCTGAACTGTTAGAGCAATTTTAATTGGCCAGGGCCTTTTGTTTTTAATAGAAATTTTGCTGGAGTTGTGTTATATGCAGAGAAGTATGTCCAATGGAGTTGGAGAGCCAGGGGCTGCTGAGAGAAGCTGTTCTTGGCCCAGGATAGAGAGCCTGAGAGAGTAAGCAGATAGCTAGGGTGGTACAGAGAATTCTCAGCATGAAACCATTTTCTTCCTAGAGAGCAGTGAGAGAATGAGGCAGGGACTGGTTCTATTTTACCACACATCAGGATACAGATCTTTTTCAAGCTGTGCCACCAGCTGAGAAGCTAAACTTGGGGACTACAGGAACCTTGGGTAAAAACTGCAGTAAAATTAATGTTAAAAATAGTCTGTTCTCAGCTTAAACACTGAGCTGTATATGCCTTCTTGTGAACTTCAGGTTAACAGGATCAAAAATCAGATTTTTAGTTTATCAAGGGACAATAAATTAGGTTTTTTTGTTTTTTTTTTTAAAGCAACCAACTGCTGTCAAGTTAACTCCAACTCATGAGACCTCACGTCCATCAGAGCTCCACAGGGTCTACAGCAATCAATCTTTTAAAAGCAGATCTCCAGGTATCCCTGAGTGGACTCAAACCTCCAATCTTTTGATCAACAGACAAGTATGTTAATCATTTGCACCACCAAGGGACTCCAAAATTAAAGTGCTCATTGTGAGACAGATAGTGTTATAGGCATTTTTTAAAAATAGAGTCTCATCCTGAATTCCAATCTATTAACTCACAGCAGAAACAGGTTACCTGGGATCTACTTTCTCAAGGTACAGTCTTCCCAAACCACCAGGTAACAAAATGATAGATGCTTGGCTGCTTGTTAAGCACACTTTTTTTATTGGATTGTTTGTCTTTTGTTATTGAGCTGTTAGATTTTCCTATGTATTTCAGAAATTAGACCCTTTTCAGATATGTCATCACCAAAAAATTTTCCCCAGTGTGTACATTATCTTTTTACTCTTTTGGTATAGTCTTTTGATGAGAGTAAGTCCCAGTTATCTAGTTTATCTTCTGTTGCTCATGCATTTTTAGTTGCATTTGATAGTGTATTTACGCCAAAAGTTAGGACCCCTAGCTTTGTCCCTATGTTGTCTTCCAGGAACTTTATAGTTTTAGTCTTAACATTCAGGTCTTTGACCCGTTTTGAGTTAGTTTTTGTATATGGTGTGAGGTATGGATCATTTCATTTTTCTACAAACAGATATCCAGTTTTCCAGCACCATTTTTTAAAGAGAATATAATTTCCCCGTTGAATGGATTTTGACCTTTTGTTGAATAGGAGTAGTGATCAGAGGCATCCTTGTCTGGTTCCCATTCTCAGGGGGAATACTTTCAGTCTCTCTCCATTGAGAATAGTGTTGGCTGTTGGTTTTGTATGCCCTTAATTATGTTGAGAAATTTCCCTTCTATTCCTATTTTGCTGAGAATTTTTATGAGGAATCATTGTTGAATTTTATCCAATACCTTTTCTGCATCAAATGAGATGATCACTTGATTCTTGTCTTTCTTTTTTTTTTAGTTTATGTGATGACTTATGTTGAATGATTTTCTAATGTTGAACCATCCTTATATCCCTGGTATGAATTTCACTTGATTATGATTTATTATATTTTTGGTATGCTGTTGAATTCTTTTGGCTAGAATTTTGTTGAGAATTTTTGCATCTATATTCATGAGAGATACAGGTCTATGATTTTCTTTTTCAGTAGTGTCTTTGCCTGGCTTTGGTATCAGGATTATGCTGGCTTCATGGAATAAATTAGGGAGCATTCCTTCCTTTTGTATGTTCTGGAATAGTTTGAGTAGAATTGGTGTCAACTCTTCTCTGAATGTTTGGTAGAATTCTCCAGCGAAGCCATCTGAGCCAGGACTTTATTTGCTGTTATTGGGAGTTTTTTTTTTTTTTTTTAATGATATCTTCCATTTCTTCTTTTGTTGTGGGCCTGTTCAATTTTTCTGCCTCTATTTGTGTTAGTTTAGGTAGATAGTATGTTTCTAGAAATTTGTCCATTTCTTCTAGTTTTCAAATTTTTCATAATATTCTGTTAGAGATCCTTTTCATCTCAGTTTATTCTGTTGTAGTGTCACCCATCTCATTTTTTATCCTTTGTCACATTTGGTCAGTAGTTTGTCAATTTAATGATCCTCTCATAGAACCAACTTCTAGTCTTGTTGATTCTTTCTATTGTTTTTCTGTTTTCTACTTCATTTATTTCTGCTCTACTCCTTATTATTTCCTTTTTTCTGGTGATGGGGACTTATTTTGGTGCTCCTTTTTTGTTTGAGTTTTAGGGATAAGCTACTGATTTTGTCCCTTTTGTTTTAAATATGTGCGTTTACTGCTATAAATTCTCTCCTGAGCACTGCTTTTTCTGTGTCCCAAAAGTTTGGTATGTTGTGTTTTCATTCTCATTTGAATCCAAGAATTTTTTACTTTCATCTTTAATTTCTTCTGTTACCCAATAGTTTTTAAGTAAGGCGTTATTCAGTTTCCATGTATTTAAAATTTTTTTCCATCTTTCTGTCATTGATTTCTATTTTTGTAGCATTATGGTCAGAGAGATGCTTTGTATTATTTAAATGTTTTTTGAATTTATTGACACTTGCTTCGTGACCAAATATATGGTCTGTTCTGGGGAATGATCCGTGTGAGTTGGAGAAGAATGTGTACTGTGATGCTGTTAGGTGGTATGTTCTGTAAATGTCTATGAGTTCAAGTTGGTTGATTGTGTTATTTAAATCTTCTATATCTTTGTTGAGTTTCTTTCTAGTTGTTCTGTCCATCATTGAAAGTGCTGTGTTAAAAACTCCTACTATTGTTGTGGAACTATTTCTCTTTTCAATTTTATTAGAGTTTGTCTTTGTATTTCGGAGCTCTCGTTGGGTGCATAAATTTTTATTATAGTTATGTCCTCTTGGTGGATTGATTCTTTAATCATTATATAATGCCCTTCCTTGTCTCTAATAATGGATTTTGACTTAAAGTCTATTTTACCAGAGATTATGATTGCCACTCCTGCTCTCTTTTAGTTACTGTTTGTGTAAGATATATTTTTCCATCCTTAAATTGTACTTTTTAATAATTTTAGTAGTCTAACATTTGCTGCTAAAATATGGAAATACAAGTGATTTGATATGTTGACCTCATGCCCAGCAATTTTTTCAAAATTTACTTAATTCTGACAATTTATCTATAGATTATTTTGTATTTTCTACATATATAATCATATTGACTGCATATATATGAACAGTTTCATTTTGAACTTTTTTTATCCTTATATAATTTATTCATTTTTCTTGACTTAATGTGCTAGCTAGTACCTCCAATGATAGCAAATGGTAGTGAATATCATGGTCACCTTTGTCTAAGTCCCATTAACATTCCATTATTAAATACGATATTTGATATGAGTATTTAATAGATGTCCTTTATCAGATTAAGGAAGTCACCATCTATTCCTTGCATGCTGAGTGATTACTCAAAAATATCATAAGTGGATATTTAGTTTTATCACATTTTTATAAATTTACCACAATCATTTACTAAATGAGAGTCAAAATTTAATACATTAGCAAGAAAAGTTGAAAGTGATTCTAAAGCTTGCTTGGTTGGGTGACTGAAGCATGAATTTAAAGACAGCATATATGCAATGAGTACAACACGTCAAACTTTCCTAGCATGATGTACAGGAAAATATCCAAAGGTTTAGGGAGATAGGAATGTATGTACTTAGTATGTGAAGCACATTAACCTTCTCCACAGGTGGGCTCAGAAGGCACCACTTTTACTAATGCCTTTGAGAAATGCCTTAGTGAAGCATTGCTAGCTTCCATGACTCCAGCTCTATGGTGTCAATATTCTGTAGGGCATCATTGTGATGGAATCCTTTAAAAAAAAAAAAAAATTTTTTTTTTTTTTTTTTTTTTTAATGATTACTTGGTGGCAGCACTTAACCACAAATGTGCAATAATAAGCCAAAGTGAAGGTGAGGCAATGACAGGGATGTCTAGTTGTGGTCAATTGATCAAGATGGCCATAGAAATTAAACAAATAGCTACTCTTCTATTTTTTAATCTATGCAACAGGAAAAAACTTTAGATCTGAGGAATAGAAACATAACAAGTCACTACCAAAAAAAAAAAAAAAACTCTCACCAAGTTCCCAGACATAAATTAGATCACAAACGCAAAACCTCATGTTTAAAGGAGTGTCTGGGCCCCCTTGAGGAAGTTCACTGATACAACCATGCCCAGGGACCTGAAATGCTACCATAGTTCCCCACAGTGGGGGCTTATGGTTGTAAATGTTTACAAATGGAATGCTGAATATGGTGGACCTATGGAGCAGCCTTTTGGCCGTTTGCTTGATTTCTGTATGAATATTGATATATACTCACAAATTTGCAGAATTGCCATATTGGCCTCTTAGAATAAGGAGCGAGTCTAAGAGTAGTTGAAATGACAACATGCAGAATCTAAGTTTGAATGGTAGGGGAGTGAAGACAGGGGTGAGAGGATATATTTGGAATTGTTAGAGGAAAGCATGGAATGGAGTTTGTGAAATAGTTAAACAACTAATATCTTGGGAGGAGTAGAGTAAAAGACCCAAAAGAATAAAAGGTTTTGGTAAGAGGTGAGTTGGCTAGATTTATTATTTCAAAGTAGCAAATTTCAAGAAAAACCAAAGTTCATTACAGGACAAGGATTTTTGTGGTTCAAATAGGATGAAGACTATAAAACCACAGATCTAAGAAGTCAAACTTTTGCAAGCATCGTAAAACTGCAGGTTGAAGTAACTAAGAAGTGAGGGAGGGCCATAGGTTAGAGATAAAGGGACAAAGTGCCAAGTTCTTGATAAATTAAGGAGTCAGTAAATGAGAAGTGAGGTATGTTCTAAGTTAAATGACGTGAGCTTCAGAGGGACATAGTTAAATTCACGGTGGAGGAATCAGGTCTGAAAGTTCTGATCTTTAGTTATTTGAAGTGTAAGAGCAAACATGGTCTCTATAGGAAAAGAAGGTTCCTAGATTATGGAGAGAGCCAGGTTTCTATTAAGGACTAAATGAGAGAAAAAAAGAAACAAGAAAAGCATTGAGTGAGAGGATGAAGCTGTAGAGAAGTTTGCTAATCTTAGGAGAGGAAACCCTACATATCTACTCATATTAACTGCATATATTGACAGTTTTATTTAAACTTTTTCTATCTTTACATAATTTATTTGTTTTTCTTGCTTCACAGTCTGGAGAATCGATGGAGAATGTCTGTAATAGCAAGGGAACAAGGGTGTCAAAGTACAGAGAAGACTGGCACACATCTTGCCTGGGGAAAAAGCATATCCAACAAGTATAGCCCAGTAAAGTCAGCTGTATGAAATACTACAAGAGAATGAGTGCCAGCTTCCACTGTTGCTTTAATCCTACATTTTCTTCTCTTTTCCCTGCTCCATGCTAACCTGAACTTCATTGGTTCAGCAACCCTCCCTCAAGTCTACTTCAATCTGGAATAGTGAACACATTTTTCATGATTAAGAATCAAACTCTCCAAATACGGCATAAAGACCAGGAACTTCTGAAGACCCTCCTAATCTGTTTCTTTTCTCCTTAAACTGCAAAGCAATTTACTGAAGGATAGTTCCCTGTATCTGTGTTTCTTAAATCTATAGCCTTTTGCTCCTTCTTAGCAATTACTAAGACTAATTGATGATTCAGCCTAGCCATCAAGGACTACTCCCACAGGGCCTGTGGTTCTCTCCATAGAGATGTGAGCTGACTCCTACTCTCTGAATTTAGAACATTCTGGCTTAGGATCAAAATTTTCTTTCATCCAACCTCAAATAACCTCCCAAGTAAATACTGGCCATTTAAAGGAGCCTTAAACAGTCCTGAGCCTTGTACCTTGCAAGTTACTTGGTCATGATTCTGAACTTGATATTGGGTATGAGACTTTCATATTCCTCTTTAACTAAGGTTAGAAGGTAGTCATGAAATTTATAATCCAGAGAGGGTCACTCCTTGAAGCAAAAGGGTATGCTATTAATAATTATGAAGGAACAACTGACATGAACTAGGCCCATCTGGTATGGTCATCATATTTTTAACCAACCTACCACTTCCGTGATGCCCGTTAAATGGTTTGGGATTCTCAGAGTACAGGAAGTACGCCAAGTTCTTAAGACAACTAAGATCCTTTCTCTAGGTTGTTGAGTTCTTCCTAATATGGCCAGAATAATTCCAATTGCTTTTATTACTGTATAGAATCACTTAATAGCCATTGACTAACATGCCCAGTTGCCTTAGACTACTCGGGGAAAAGGGGAGTCATATCAAAGCCTCTTCCCCAACCTAACTCCATATTAGAGTAAGGCAGAATCAGGTACAGAGTTCTGGGCTCTTGTCCCACCATTCTTCTCTTTCACATCTCATGAATACAGTCTCAAGGCCCTAGTCTATTTATTTTATTTAGTCGTCTGGTTTTGACCTAACTACATTTCTTTTCTCACATATCAGTTCTTTATTCCTCTAATATCACGAGCTTATAATTCATCAGAGTTAGGCTCTGGAGATGCTCAGAATTCTCTCACACATTCTTTCCAAAAGATCACTATAAAGTTGAATATGCAAGCCAAAAAAATAATGAATTAAGGATAAATGGCAATACAAATAATATTTAGATTTTATTGACCACTTACTGTATACCCAACACTGTATAAGGGATTTGCATGCATTATCTCACTTTATTCTCACAAAAAAGTATGAAACATAAACTGTTATTTACATGAAACTGGATAAGACTTAGAATGCTTACATCATTTGCTTAAGAATATAGAGATAGTAAAATATCGAAGGGGAACTTGAACCCAGGTCTGTAAGACTCAAAAGCCACCTTTAACTATCCTTAAAAATGTAAAGTTATTTAAATGTTTATAAATTGCTTTGTGTTTCTTGAAAGATATTCAGCAGCTTTATTACAAGTTATTATTTACTTTCATTCAAATTGTAAATATAGGCATGGAACCATGGACAAGCTTGGAAATTATAGACTCTATTAAAAATTGCTGCTTTTGTTGTATTTTCATTTTATTTCCTCAAATAATTATCTGTTTGCACAAAAATAGATGTAGAAGGTAGTTATTCATGTCTAATCAAACCCACAGGACTTTTTTTTAAACAAAGAATCACATATTGAAATTAATGTAGTATTACAAATTCTGAGCTTCAATTGCAGCCTAATTTTGAGGCAAGAAGAAAGTAGACTAAGCTTCATCTTCAATCTTTCCTACTCTGTACTTCTAATTAATTTTTTTTTTTTAATTAGGGCATGGACATGTTAACATTTTTGCTAATGAAGAAATTAAGCCTAGTCTTAGATCATATGTAGACAGAACTTACATATAACTGTAGGCCCATTTTAATTTCTCATATGAGAAAAAAAATTGAATGTAAGGCCCATGAGTTTTATAGAGGGCATCTAAGCAGGCTGTGATATTAAGTTTCTACAGAAAATGTGAAACTTCCTTTTGCTGTTTTCAGAGGTTGCCTCTAGGCCAGACATTACAGTTTTAAAATGACATAACATGACCTCATGAATAATTTGAGTTCTAACTTGGTGAACTTCAATTACAAAGTTACATAGAGTTCCACAGAATAAAAGCCAGCTTTAAGTAATTTACATTTCAATCACGTACAAAAGAAAAATAAAAAGGAACACATGCCATCTGGAAGACTAAAAGGAGCAGTAGCCACATAATGGGCAGTTAGCGTCCATACAGGCCACCAGGCTGTTTAAAATGTTTGATCGCTTCCAATGACAACCAGTTATTCTCTCTCTATGAATTGCTTACAAAAACCAAGATATGATATGGCAAGAAGTTGTGTTGAAGGGATTAAAACAGTATCTCAGGACCCAGAATTTTAAGTGACTTGTTTACCAGTGTCTGGGAAAAACTTGGGGTACCCTTAATTTTGTTTTAAATGGCTACCCTTTCTGTATAATTTGTAGAACAAATGGCGTGAATGACAATTCTTTGTTTTCTTACCTTAAAATCTTTACCCTTTACCGTTTAAGTAGTTTAGAGCTAAGGATCTTGAAGAAACAATGTATTGATTTACTTTAGTGGCACAACTGACTGGCTCAGACCAGAGGCCTCAGATCTCTCACCTGTAGAATAAGCAGAGTAGATTAATTGCTTGCTAAGTTCCATTCCAAGGGGGCAGTGGTAGTTCAGTGGTAGAGCTCACACATTCCATTCGGATAATCTGGATTCAATTCTGGGCCAATATACCTCATGCACAGCCACCACCATCTATCAGTGGAGGCTTGCACATTGCTATGATGCTGGAAGCTATGCCACCCGTATTTCAAATATCAGCAGGGCCACCCATGGTGGACAGGTTGCAGTGGAACCTCCAGACTAAGACAGACTAGGAAGAAAGGCAATTTACTTCTGAAATCCGCCAGTGAAAACCCTATGGGTCACAATGGTCTGATTCCCAACTGATCATAAGGATGGTGCAGGACCGGGCAGCATTTTGTTCGAGTATGCCTGGGGTCACCGTGAGAATGGCAGATAACAACAACAAGCTCCATTTCAGTTCTGAAGTCCACTCATTTTGTAAAGACATGTTCTGTACATGTATGTAAAAAGATAATATTCATGTTGTTTCTTCTATTGTCATGAGCCTTTGACTCTACCATATCTTTGAAATTGTGACATGGAGAGGAGCCCAGTACACCCAGCACTGCCAAAGCATTGGCTTGCATTATTCAGTAGAAAACACATTTTAAGAGCTCATCTTTGGCTGATAGGAGCTAGTAAGTTTCTCCTGGACTCTTACTGTCTTCACTGAATTAGAGTTTTTTTCTGTGAATTGTTTATTGCTTCCATATTTAAAGACTGCCTAATATCCTACTTTTTATTTCCCCAAGTGAGACAAAAATTACTAATCCCGGCATGGGATTGTGGGTGAAATTTTTCCTCATTCCCTGGAAGTAATCTCTTCTATGCACAGATTGGAAACCTTAGTGGCGTAGTGGTTAAGAGCTATGGCTGCTAACCAAAAGGTCGGCAGTTTGAATCCACCAGGCGTTCCTTGGAAACTCTATAGGGTAGTTCTACTCTGCCCCATAGGGTCGTTATGAGTCGGAATTGATTCCAAGGCAATGGGTTTGGTTTTGGTTTTATGCACAGATTAGAGCATCACCAAAGAGTGTGTTCAAGGACAGAGTAGGATGCACCTCAAATCCCAGCAGGGAGAAGCATTTGTGACTCATCTCACCCAGTGAGATGCCTGTGAGGAGGTAAAGGAATGAAACTTGACCCTTAGCATCTCTAAGGATCATCTTTCAATTCTTCATATGGTTGTCTTTTAAAGGCTTTTGATGAAAAAAGAACCTAATTTTTGCATCTTCCAATTAGAAAATTTAACAGCTTACCTTTGGTACTTAGGCCTCAAGGAAAGATTACGGAAGTGTGATTATGGAAAGCCACCCTACCACTGGTGTATGGGAGTTGAATATGGTGATTCCCATCAAATTCAAGATATAAAAATGCCCTCTTCAGGAAAAGGACAATGCAGTCTCTAACCATGGATCTTGAAGTTCCCCCTCTCCAGTTTAGCTTTCTGGTGGAGCAATAGCTCTGAAAGCTTATGTAAAAGCCTACATAAGAAAACAGTGTTTTTGAAAGAGAAAATTAGATGAATATGAGCTAGAAGAATAAAATGCAGTCTAAACAAAAGACCAAGAAAGGCAATGGAATTAACTCAAGCAGATTGCAGTATGCCTGAGAAAGTTAGGTGCGAACTCAGTTAGGCTTCCCTATTATAAATTTTAGGGGCAAAATAGCTGTGGAGATGTTGTTAGTTGCCATCTAATTGATTCCAACTCACGGCAACTCCATGTGTGCAGAGCAGAACTTCTCCGTAGGGTTTTCAAGGCTGTGACGTTTTGAAAGCAGATCACCAAGCCTGTTTTTTGAGGTACCTCTAGGTGAATTTTGAACCTCTAAACATTTTGGCTAGTAGTCAAAGCACTTAGCTTTTTGCACCATGCAGGTGTTTAACCTTAAAAAATATATTAAAAAAAGAAAAAAAAAAAACAAAGCAATGATCAAAAGCTTATTCAGAGGAGAAAGAAACAATTGAAGGATGAGATGGTAGGATTTTATTTTTGGAGCACTACTTCATAAATAGGGTTTTTTTTTTTTTTTGAGAAGATATTTGTAGTCATTTTTATAATATAAGTCATCAGCAATCATGCTGGGGAGGAGAAATAAGCAGGAGACATTTCTCCTGTATCCAGACACAGGCAGGTTGCCTTTCTGGATAAGCTACCTCTAACCTTGCAGAAGAACACATGCTTTAAAAAGGCCTTAAAAGTAATGGAACTTAATACCAGAACTTTGATGTGCTGAATGTATTTACTTTTTAATTACATTTTCTTAGCATTTCAAACTTTTTATTTTGAATATTTGAAAGATTTTAGATATATATTGTTGTTAGTTGCTCTTGAGTTGATGCCTCCTCATGGAGGCCCTATTCAAAAGAAGATCACCAGACCTGTCCTCCTTGGAACCTCTGGGTAGGTTTCAACCACCAACCTTCTAGCTAGTAGTCAAGAGCTAAACCATTTGTACTACCCAGGGACTCCCTCAGACTTTTAATATAGGGACATTTTGTCTTCAATAAGGCGAATAAATACTCTATCAAAGCTGACACAAATGTTTTCACCAGCACTATTTATAGTCCTTGAAAAGACGTAACTGGCATTTAGAATAAAAAATTTGATATACACTGGCAAAACTGAACATGAAATGTCTACTAGGCCTTTTTCAAAAGAAAAAAAAATGCTTTTCCAAATTTGTCATCTCTTTTGCCCTTCCCTCCTTCCCTTCTTTTTGGCAGCTTAAATGCTTGTAACTTTCTATTTAAAGTAATTTCATAGTTTATCTGTCCTATAAAAGCTTTTCTCACACTTTCAATCTTACTTCTATTGTGCTTTTATAGTCAGTGGTCACGTTCCTCCAAACAGCAGCTGATATGCTTTGCTAAATTTATTCAGAACTTCCCTTGCTTAAAATGGATGTCCTTTTCTTTAGGCTGAAAACCGTTCTAACTGCAGATAACCTTGGATTCAGGTCGTTTTCATGGTATATCAATCTCACGTTTACACTAATTGTTGAAATAAAGCTAAAACCTAGTGCTAAACATCAAGAATATCTTGCTAGGCATAAAATGTTAACCTCTGAGGATCTAATACTTGCAAAGTTTTGTTGTTGGGGGTAGGTGTATTAAGTTGGTTTATGTTTCTATGCTCTGAACCCATTCTCCCTGAGAGCATGTTTGGGCCTAAAGAAACTTCTTTTCTTGGAACGACAAGCTTTAAACCCCTTTGATGAATAGAGCTGGGTTGTCCTGAATATGAACAGATGTAAAATATCCCCCATGACTTTCTCCAAATCTCATATCCTACTTCTACCTACAGTGGAAATAGATATGGCTTTGGAAAATAAACAGTATTATCATGAAATCTATCATAGTGTTATTAAATCTATCATATCTAATCTTCAAAGTAAGTGCCGTATTCAGCAGAAGAAAGACAGGTGATTTAGAAACCCAACAGCTACATTAAAGTTAATATTATTATTATTATTATTGGCCAGCTAAAGCATTAAAAAAAAATATTAGCCAACTACAAATTATCTGTAAAATGAAAATACATATACTGCATTGGTTTCCTGACAGCATTGTTAAGGCTGACTCATATTTTCAAACAATATTCATGATTTGTGGTACAACTAGGTGGAAAAAATAATGGGAATAAAATATTTGGTACCCTGCCTAGATGGCAAATTATCTTAATTTTGTTAAAAATATTTAAATCCACTGACTAATATTTGGACTCCACAAGGACAAATAGAGTCTTTAACATGATACATACTGTTGTTTAGATTCTTAATAAGAAATATACGTCTCAAACCTTCTTCAGGGCAGATAACGAAATTTCTTCCAAATTCTAAGACTCATTTGTTATTCTGTTTCTAAAATAATATCCCTGGTTCATATGATCCCAGGATATATTACATAATCATTAGTTATGCAAATAAACAAAACAAAAACAAATCATATAATGAAAACCTTGATGGTATTTAAAACCCCCTCCTCTACTTCCAAAATACATGTGGGATGGAGGCAGGGAAGATTAAGGGGTGCATGGATTTAAAAAAAAAAAAAAAAGGAAACAGTACGGTGGGCTTTTTTTCTGGAAAATTCTCTCAATACGTGACTTTTTGTACTTTTTCTCTTTTCCATTTGTCAGCTACAGTGACATGGTGCCTGCATGCGCTGCTTCTTCTCTTCCCCTGGAGGGTGTGCAGCAATAAATTCGTGGGAAATAATAGCATGTGATCCTTCTAGTTACAGCAGTTAATAACTAGTTAAGCGACATTTCCCTCAAATGGCTGTTTTCATCGCCCCAAAGCAGTCTCTTTCATTCCATCTCATTCCTCCTCTCCTCTTCAGCAATGCCCCAACTTTCTCCAGAAATCTGTAGCTCCTAGCCCCCAGCACACAATGCCATCGTACAACTGTATTGTCCTCTTAAGCACCGCCGAGGCAAGAACGATTCAGTCCAAGAGGTTGGGGCGGGGGGAACCGGGGGAGGCGGTGGCAAATCGAAAAATAAATAAATAAATTCTCCTGCGCTCCAGAAGGAAAACCTAGTCGGAGCCGCCAAGCCCTCTCTCTTCTGTGGGCTGCCTGGCCGAGTTCCCCGCAGGTGGGGAGCTGTCCAGCGCGCAGAGGGTTAAAAGCATCATCGCAGCCATTAGAGGGAAAAGTTGCGGCGCTGCGAGCCCTGTGAAGTCCTCTAGCCCGCCCCACTTGCCCACTCCCCACTTCCCGAGCTGGCTGGGTGTTCAGGGAGGGCAGTGATCACGCAAGCCGGAGCAGCGGGCTGACGTTGGACGAGCTACCAGGTAGCTGATAGCAGGGAGCGAAGCAGCGGAAATACTTCCAGCGTGTCAAGCTTGGGTCTGGACTGGAAGCCTCCCGGAATCCGAGCCAGCTGGTTTTAACCTTCGCGAATTGCAATTCCCTCTCCCCAAAGCCAGTCCTCGCGGAGTGAGCAGCAGGATGTTGGCAGTGTCGCGCCCAGAGCTCTGAGACAGAGCCTTCTGATACATCTCCACGCCTTTCTTTTAGGGCTTTTTGGTTGCTGGCTACACTGATGTGACCCCCCCACTTTTGGAATGATGGGGATCTTTTTGGCGTTTGTTGGATTTGTTTTCTTTTCTGTTTTATATGTACAAGGGCTTTCTTCCCAAGGTAAGTCTGTGCTCATTGGCAAATAGACATTTGCATGGTGTGTGTGTGTGTGTGTGTGTGTTCTCTACATTCAAAGAATCGCCAGGAAGATGTAGTGAGATTCCTAGCAAGTAACATTGGGTTTAGGTTGTATGGAGAGTGTTCTGTTTGGCATTTTTCTTCAAAGTTTATTAAATGTTAGGCAAGCTGGGTTTGATACAAACCGAGTTGGTGGCTGATAATGGGGCAGATTTCTGGGTGAGCACAAATGGGGCACGGGGTTCTGTGTGCTTGTGTGTGTGTGTGTGTGTGTGTGTGCGCGCCTTCTACCTCGGTGTATGCACAGGGTAACCACTCATGCGTACATAATTATCACAAACAAACAGATAGCTGGGGCTGGGGCACTCTCCTTTGCCAGTCCTTCTCCATGTAGGCAGAATGGGTTTAGAGTTTCCCGTTTCTGGGTCCGTATGACTTTGTTTGCATGTGTGTTTATCAAAGGACAGGCTCTTCTGAGGACCCATAAAAAAAGCAGGACTGGCATTACAAGCAGCAGCCACCCTGCTGAATCCAGTTGTTAGGACTTCACAGGCTGCAGTGATCATTTCAGTACCATGAACAGATCCCTTTGCGACTGCCAGAAGACTGCATCACCTCTGCAAGCAGAAATGCCATAATCCCTTCCAGCCTGAACAGAAAAGTCCTTTTCAGATTTGAATGTCTTCTCAACATCATCTCCCATCCCCTTTAAAGCAAAAATACAGCTCTTTTGCTATAGAGATCATTTTAGGATTTCGTGAAATTATAGAAAGAGGCACTAATGGTGTCTCTCTTTAAAAAGTGGGGGGAAAGTGCATTCACCCTAAATCGGCCCTGCAGTCCCCTCAATCCTCCTCTTCATGAGTGTGTATTGTAGCTGTGCGTTCCCCTCAGCCACAAGCCATTCTAAGACTACTTTTAGGGAATTGTCAGCTCTTTGTAAAGTGTCCCTTAGACAAGATAAGAACTACCATTCAAAGCAATCCATGTTAAAACAAAGTCTTCAGGAGGATTGAAATATTTTTGTAAGTTTCACCATGCTGCCATGAAATCTGGCAAACCAGAAGTGGCCAGGTTGCTAATGAAAAACTGAGGGGAGGGAAAAAAGCTGTAGCGACTTCAAAATAATGTACAATCTGTACTAGACCTGATGTGAGGCTGTTACAGTTTAAGATACATGGCTTGATGGAAACAAATATGAAGGTTAATTTGGAGAGAGAGAAATATGCACAGTTTAGAAAGTGTCCAAGTTGTTTCACTGCTATAGGCTTCAAATCGCAACTGTTAATAACTGTTTTTGCTGTATCAGGAATGTGCATTTTGACATATAGTCATGATCCACTCTCTATTACATGAAACAACCAGTTAGTCATAGCTTGTTCTGAAATTTAGAGGCTAGAGGCTCTCCTCATATATCAAGTCGACAGATGCCTAAATTCTACTGCACTGAACCCTTCAGTTAAGTTTTAGGGAATACTGCAGTCTGACAAAAGGTGTTTGGATCTAACTGTGAGCGGTTTGGCTAACAGAGAGGGTGTTATTGGCAAGCTCCTTAACCTTTCCATTCCCTGGACTTGATCAGCAACCAAGTGATTCAGGCACCATACCAAAAATAAGACCAGCAAAGGAAAAGGGGTTGGGGTGCCAGGCAAAGTCGGAGATGTCATAGAGGGGTTTTTGTTGTGCTTGGTTTTCAGTCCAAAAAAAATTTTTTTTCAGGGAGCTCTCAAAGAAAGAGACGTTGGCAAGAATGATGTAGATATTCCAAAAGGATGCGTTTCTCTTTTGCAGCAAAATTCACAGAGTTTCCACGGAATGTGACGGCAATCGAGGGGCAGAATGTGGAGATGTCCTGCGCTTTCCAGAGCGGCTCTGCCTCAGTGTACCTGGAGATCCAGTGGTGGTTCCTGCGGGGGCCCGAGGACCTGGAGGCGGGGGCTGAGGTGGCCGGCGCGCAGGTAGTGGAGTCGCATGGCCCGCAACACCCCTTACTACTGCCCCACTCACTCCCCTAGTCCTCTGGCTGTCCAACCAGGGTCGGGGTCCAAAATGGTGTCTGGGCGCCCCCTGCACCAACCCGGCCTTTTCGGGTTGAGCGACGTCCAGGGATGGCAGGGAGACGAAATTTGTCCCGGTGACATTGGGTAAAGCCAAGGAGAAAGTCTAAAACTGGGAAGACCCTCCTCCTCTTGGTATTGACGATTATTAAGATGTGCAGGAGGACACGACCATGCTGATACATCCCAGGGGACTCACTGCCACCTTTCTGGAAGGGTGGGGTGGCGCAGGGGAAACATTGGGTCGGGGCCTCCATTCCCCTCTATCGACTAGATCCTCTCGTCCGTCTGCTTTTAACAGAGAAGAGACTGGTGGGAGAGGAGGGCGGGAGAGGAAGCGAGAGGGGAGAGGAGGGGGAGGGAGAGGGGAGGAAAGAGGGGAGAGACGAGGGGAGAGGTGAGGAGGGGAGAGGAGAAGAGGGGAGAGAGAGGACATGGGGAAGGAGGAGGGAGGAGAGAAAACGGAGGCAAGGAGGGGAGACAGAAGGAAAGAGTCAGGGAAGGAGAGTGGAGAGAAGGGGAAGAGGGTGGAAGAGCCGGAGAAAGAGAGTGGGGGTGGGGGGGAGAAAGGAGGGGAAGAAGAAAAGGGAAGTGAAGAGCGGAAGAGATGAAAAGAGGGTCTAAGCAGTTGGGAAGGCAGATAAGCGAGAGAGGCTGCGGACCTGTCTGGGCGAGAAAAAGAAACCCAGTAGAGGACACCCTCGGGGAGAAGGCAGCTGGGAGCCGCCCGGAACTCGCCCACCCACTCGCACGCCCCGGCTCACCCAGCCTTCCTTCCTTACTCCTCCTGGGACCGCCTGCCCTACGCTATCCCAAGGCGAGGCAGATCCGAGGTGCGCTCGGCCCCTGGCGCAGGCTCCGCGCGCGCTGGTGGCGGCCGCGAACTCCGAGCGCGGTGGTGACTTCCACCAGCTCGCCACACGAGGGATCTGCCGCCTACAGAGGCTGCCTTTCGAGACAGGCAGTGGAGTTTCTAGATCAGGAACTGCACACGGATGGGGCAGGGGTCCCTCATCTTTCTCTTTTCTAAATTGCCTCAATTAAAATGTTTCAAAAACCGCAAAGACATTGTTCTCGAAAGATAGAGTCGGCACGACCTAGCACGCTGTACTCCTGGGTCAGAACTCGGATGGTCCGGGAAAGGGGGCCCGAGTCTGGCTTGAGTGTTTATGTCTTTCTCCCACAGGTGGAGCTCTTACCCGAGAGAGATCCAGACAACGACGGGACCAAGATCAGTGTGAGTAGTCACAGGGACAGGCGACAGGGGGCGCATGCCTTAGTCAGCTGCCAGGCCGGCCCAAGGTGGAGATTAGTTCAAGAATTCTAGATTTTCAAAATTTTTTTCAGTTATCCCTACTTTTTTGTCTCTGAGAAAGGCAATTTTGCAAACCTAGGATGAGAGCCAGACTTTGTCTTACCTCACTGGTTACAGAAAAATTGAAACAAATTTAGATTTTAATCATATAAATATTTAACCAGTGAGCTAGGGAATCATTTTGCATCCAAAGAGGCTGTGTGACACTTTTCTTCCCTCGATCTTTGTAACAGTTATATAATTGTAAGAGTAAAGGTCTGCAATACTAATATCCATTCAATGTTACAGAAACAATTATTCTTTAGTGGGAACTAAAATATTAACATCCACAAATCTTCCTAGGCAGAAAGAGTTAAAACATCTGATAGGATGTTAATGTTCTAAAAAAAACTCACTTTAGAATGTCATTCATAATCCCAATAAAAGATATGCTATGTATTTCTCATTCCACGGTTCAAAATCATATATCAGTACAAATATGAAAAACATAATTGGAGGAGGTTGACCTATTAAAAATGCAGAGACGTGTTTCTACCGTACAGGTCATTATTTTTATAATTTAGTGTGTTATTTAAAAAAATGAAAATCTTATTTTTTTTACTATGCTTCAAATGAAGCCACATAGAAATCACTATATTAATAAAACTGCATAACTTATGAATGAAGAGTAAACAAGTTCTCATTACTAAAAATGCAATAGTTTTACAATAAGAAAGGAGAAATATGCTAAGCATGAATATATTCTTTTTTAGGAACCTAATAACCTAGCAGAAACCCTGGTGGTGTGATGGTTAGATGCTATGGCTGCTAATCAAAAGGTCGGCAGTTTGAATCCAGCAGTAGCTCCTTGGAAACTCTATGGTAGACAGTTCTACTCTGTCCTGCGGGGTGGCTATGAGTTGGAATGGACTCAACAGCAATGGGCTTTTGGTTTAATAACCAAGCGTATGCACTTAAAAACTGAAATTTATTTTGAAGCTGTTACAATTCATACAATGGCATAAGATTGGGGTTACAGCATACCTCAAAGTGTAAACATGTATTGTACTAATAGAATCAAGTTCTATAATCTAAATGCATAATCTCAACATGGAAGAAAATATCAAATGCAATACGATATTATAAAACTGAAGCTCCAGTTTATATTCATAAATGCAGCGATTTTCTAGAATTCTTCAATTTCATTTATTCTGGTATGACAGAAACTGTTGTGTTTATACAATGCCGGAAAAGCATTACTGGTAAGATCAATTGTGAAGATTAAGTTTTTCTTGAGTATTTCATTTTTCATATGTATAATTGGAGAGATTGGGGGTCGACTACTCGTCTTTCACCCTTTACTTATACCCATATTTCCCAAAGACCAATAACAAAAAAATAGCCTCACACACTCTGTCCTAAAGGCGCATAGATACAGATACATAATCACATACATAACCATACACACGACTGTTGACAGTATGATATAGGCCAATACTTCATAAAATCTGGTGAATTGAAAAGAGTTCTAGACACAGATTTAGGTGGAAAGTAGTTCCCACTTTACCCATGATGTGACCTTGAACTTATCTCCTAAAGCCCCGGTTATTAACTTAAAATTCCCTGGAGAGCTTTTATAAGCTACAGATTCTGGCTCCACCCCCTAGAGATGCAGACTTAATAGTTTTGCATTAACCCAAGTGAAAGCATTTTTTAAAAGCTCCCTGGGTGATTCTAATGTGCAGCTGATGTTGAGAATTACAGAATCAAACCCCCTAAGCCTCATTTTACTCAACTTTAAAACGGGATATTAATAATATAAATACTTTGGCTGCCTCAAACTTTATTAGGAGATTCCACTGAGAATATACTTGAAACCACTAATTTCCATTATTTTTGTAGTAGGAGTTATATGTAATTTTGCATTTATATAAATACCTACTCGTGGTTATTGTCCAAACATTGAAAACTATTTATTTGTATATAAATCTCTACACGTAAAAAACAGATGAACATTTCCCAAGTTTTCCTATCCATTTGAAAGTGTGATGGCCAGTAGCAAAATAAACAAATGTCTAACTTCTTTGCCTCTTTTCTCTATCTTTCAAAATTATTTAAATTATTAAATTCTGCATCTTATAAAATCCACTAATCTGTCAATCATGAATAATATATGATATATATCAAATCTAACTCTTCTGATAAAAATTAACTGAATATATATTTCACTATTAATGTGGAATAAAGATTATTAGAAGAAGTAAGAGAGTAAATTCCAATTTTGCAAACCGTACTTCTGTTTAATCGATGGCATCCTGAGTTATAGTACTATAAAGTCGCTATGATGGCACACACCCACACCTGTTGCCATTGAGTCAATTTGGACTCATAGCGACCCTACGGGTAGAAGTAGAACTGCCCCATAGGGTTACCAAGGAATGGCTGGTGGACTCGAATTGCCAACCTTGGGGATGTATAGTCTCAGCCATAGACTTCAAGTGACATTAATCCTGCCGCTCCATGATTATTGGCAAGAATGCACCAAAAATGTTGAGAAGAAAAATCTCTAATACCCAAGGCTATTTTGTCAGTGCCTTTAGGAGTCATCCCAATGTGTGGATAAGGGTGCATCCTCACCTGGACTCTGTTGTGACAAACAAAATAGTATTGTGATCTCTCAGAGTTGAAGGGCTTAGTATGCAGCCCACAGTGAAGAAAAGATGTGACACAAGCTACAGACTTGCTCTTACCTAGTTTGTGCTTCATTCAGCTGAGCTAACTAGACAGAGATTGGTCCCATGATTAGAAAATGACAGAGCTGCTACTGGAACCTGGGGAATGGGAATCACATGGCTAACTGAATCTGGGACGGGCTGGTTTAAACTCATGATCCCATGATTCTGTGAACCCAGTTGTTAGTGGAGTAGGATAAATAAGACCTTCAGATGTTACTGTTGAGAAAATAAAAAGCCCCTTGATTGTGGCTGTGAGGCCATTCAAAATCAAGCCCAACCTATTGTCCCACGTGTTACTGAGGAGAGCTGCTCCATAGGGTTTCCTTGACTGCAATGTTAACAGAAGCAGAATCACCAGGCGATTTGAATCACCAGGGTGAGTTCAAATTGCCAGCCTTTAAGTTAGTAGTCAAGTGCAAAGCATTTGCACCACCTAGGGACCTGTGAGACAAATAAGACCTTAGTTTTCAGAGAATAGCAAGCTCCCCACAAAGAATGTGAGCAAAACCATTTGATGTAGCGCTTTTTTTTTTTTACCCGCAATTTTTCAGACAGTGAAAGTCCAAGGCAATGACATCTCTCACAAGCTTCAGATTTCCAAAGTGAGGAAAAAGGATGAAGGCTTATATGAGTGCAGGGTGACCGATGCCAATTATGGAGAGCTTCAGGAACACAAGGCCCAGGCCTACTTGAAAGTCAACGCCAACAGCCACGCTCGGAGGATGCAGGCTTTCGAAGCCTCGCCCATGTGGCTGCAAGACATGAAGCCTCGCAAGAATGTCTCCTCGGCTGTTCCCAGCAGCATTCACAGCTCTGCCAACCAGCAGCGTGTGCACCCCACCTCCAGCCCTCAAGCGGTAGCCAAAATCCCCAAACAAAGTCCACAATCAGGTATGGAAACCCATTTTGAGCCTTTCATTTTACACTCACAAACCCTCCACAGGAAGATCAGTCCAGCAGAGTAGATAGATTTATATATGACAGTTTTTACAATTGGAGACCTAGGGCAGTTGCCATAATGAGCGATGCGACATTGTGAGCCTGAGGCTGGCCTTCACAGAGGATGTGAGCTTGCCACATTTGTCATTGGCAGTGCTTCAGGCCCAGGGGATTTAAGAGCTGGACTCTTCTTCTTCTTCTTTTTTTCCCCCCTGTATTTACACATTATAAGAACAATAAATCATGTAATGTTGCTTACATTATAAATGCATGTTCATTTTCTCTACAGATTTATGTATTGATAATGACCCAAACTAAGAGACTTCCACTTAATCAAAATGCAAATGCGAGAAGCACGCCATACCATCCACATTTTCAGTGACCCATAGCTTTCCCAGGACTATTCTACAAGGGCTTTTGATTTTGAAGGAGAAACTTCAGCTGCATGTGATGATTATAATGGGAGAAAGTGAGGGGGGATAAAAGGCATTAAGTGGTGCAGTGATAAGACAACTCCTGTCCATGTGCCGTGGATGCCAATTTAGGAGCTTAGTCACACATTTCCTAAGTCAGCTGTGCAAGTTAAAGCTGTTCTGAATAGCATTAATTTATGCAGTCATTCAGCCAATGGAAACTCACTGAAATTCTAACCTTGATGCGCGATAAATGTCTTCTTGGAATAAGCAATATCCTACGCAATCTCCTGGCCAATCTGTGTTGTTTTTCCAAGCACTTGACGTAATGTAGCAGGACGTAAGGAGCACAAAATATGACATTTATCTTTCTTTGAGTTTTTCCCTTTATAGTTTATCACTGAAGGGTTACTGATATCACTATTGGCAATAGAAAATGATACTGCTATTATTCAAGGCGTCTTTGGACATTAAAAATCTAGTCACTTTATGAGGATGATTTCTGAGTGAGATATATATCTTTAAGTCCTTCCTCATGAAAAATGTTTTTAAAATAATGTGTGTCAACCTAGGTTTTCTCCTTAATACTTCATGTGTTTAGGAATGTGATTTGTAGACCTTTGGTTTGGGGGTCCCTCTGAGTTTTCACTGTCCTTTAAGTGTAGGTAGGCAACTGTCCCTACTTGCCCTGGTTATATCAGTCTGAGAGTGTGATGAGGAGATGCCTCTCTGAAGCCTCTCCGAAGCCCAGTTTTGATAGTTTTCTCCTATGGTCCTCTTTACCGTATCTTTTGTTTCCCAAATTAAAGGACAAAACCAGCATATCCGGAGTAAATAAATATGTTAATACCTTAATTATAATTTTGGTAACCATTATTTGACAGACTTAATTTCTTTGAAGGCATTGTCCTTTCTCCCCCTTCATGCTAGATCCCAAACCAAACCAATCCCATTGCCTTCGAGTTGATTCTGTCTCATTGCGACTCTGTAGGACAGAGTAGAGCTGCCTCAATGGGTTTCCAAGGCTGTAAATCTGCAGAAGCAGACTGCCACATCTTTCTGCCGTGGAGCTGCTGGTGAGTTCAAAGTGCTAACCTTTTGATTACCAGCCAAGCGCTTTAACCACTGCTCCTCCAGGGCGCCTTCATGCTAGATACTACATGCAAAATTACAGATTAACCTCTGCAGAAAATTTACGACCTAATTAGTGAGAACCCCCAGTCATGGAAAGTGAAATTATTAACCTGCTTAGAATCCAAGCTAGATATCATAAATCCATTCTGTGAAATAAAATCAGACTATGTGCCTTGTCCGAATGAGGGATTCTAAGTAGAAAGTGAAACGTTCTATGTTTAGATTTTTTTTCTTTACCTTCTGGATTAAATAATGCACCCTGTAAAGTTAGTATATTTGTCAAAGTGTTGTTATTGGAGCAAAATGGTAAACCCCTGGTATCTTCTAACAGCTTCAAGTAAAAATCATTGCCCATTTTTCACTACCACCCGCCTCCTCCCACCGATATCCCCCTGGCTCTTAGGTATAAAATTATTTTTTTCTGGTGTAAGGGTGAAAGAAGAGAAGGAATGCTGACTCATGGAAGCCTATATTCATTAAAATCCTTTTTTACTAAAAATAATCTGCTTATAGAAAAATTAATTCAAAATGTCTCAAAGTATTTAATTTCTATTTTTTTCTGCCAGTGAATACTGGAAAACATCTTATGTACTTTGAATATTTTCTAACTTCTAGCTTGGAACCTGGGGAGGCCCACAGTATTTTATTTACCTCACTACTTGATTCATGTGTAAGTTTCTGTGCTTGCACAATTATTGTATCTAATACACTGTCTGGGATGGATATTTACATACCATATTCACTGTAATGCCCACATCCTAATTTCTAGTCTTGCTCTATAATTTTTCAGGTTATCTTCAAATAAAGCTTATTTCAACGCCTATGCTTCATTCATTCATTCATTTATTCACCACTCCATCCCTTCCAGTAGTTCATATGCCAGGCACATTGATACAAAAATGGAAAACGCAGAAGGAGTTTATATTTTAGGTCTTGAGAAAATACTCATAAATTGTATTTATCATGCATTGTTTTCTTCTTATCCCATCAAAACCAAGACATAGTGAGGACATGAAAATTAAAATCTTGGTTTCACAGGCCAAGAGCTCTGCTAATCTTTTATCTGTGTGGCATTTGATACAGGGACACACGGTTAGCCACAGAATACATGACACTGTAGTAGCAACCTGTGTTACCAAAGGCTTGTCTACTTTGCCTTTTATTTTCCTCAAAGCCTTTGATTTAGTTGACTAAGTTAGTGAGCATGTTACTGTGCCCTGAAATTTTTTTTATCTTTATGACATCTTTTTTTTTAATTATTCCGATTCTACCTACAGTCAGTAATTACAACCAAAGTAATGAAGAAAATTGATAAAGCAATAGGTAAATATGGATTTTGCAGTCCTGTAAGAGTTTCTTGTCACTTATTCTTTTTAAGCCTTTCTAATTTTATGTATCCAAGACCAGCATTATTCATTATTCCCATCAAAACTCTTTTTTTTTTTTTTTTTTGCTCAATTTACTAGAAGCTTAGAAAAGGAGAGAAAATGCCAATGAATATTATAGATGGGAAAAGCAATACACAGAGTTAGAAGTTTATGAAATGTTCTAAAAGGGTTCTGAGAAGGGAAAATTATCTAGCTGGAGGACCCATGGAGGACATCCTGAAAGAAGGGACTGGGAAGACAGGGAGACATTGTATAAGCAAAGATGGGAAGAAAAATCTTTCACAGAGGAGAATGACACCATGTAGAGCTGGACGCAGGAAACCACAGGCTCTCTACCAGGGTGAAGTGGTTTAGTCCCTTCTTCACAAAGAGAAGAGACAGAGACTTCCTTCCACTCCCTCTTAATGCATCCTCAAACATCTCAATATGCTAAACCACTCTCTATGTGTTTCCTCCCATCTCATTTTCAGAAGCCAAACATCTCCATATATCACCTCTATCTGTCCTTTTAATGTTCTTCCGTCTTCAGTCTCTCCTTTCCCACCACCAACCCCCCTTACAAGCATGCTTTAACAAACAGGCAAACAAAACTATGCATGCGGCTTCCTGCTCCAGCTCTCCCCATCGTTTCAGAGCCCAATTTGTCAGGAGGGTATACACCACTGCTGCCAGCCACTATCTCTGGCCAGGCTTTGTAGGCTAGTTGTCTCTCCTTCCATACACCTCAACCCCTTGAAATCCTTCTTTCTCTAGATTACTGAAAATGATCTTTTGCAAGTCACTGGTTTCTACTATGCCCCCAGTTTCAGCATCCTCTTGTACCTCATCTTCTCAGTTTCTCTGCAGCATTTATCCGCTGATCACTCCTCCTTCCTGACTTACCTCTCTTGTCTTTTCAGGTTCAGTCCCTTATTTATTGTTTATTAGCATCCTTCTCTCTCCTTCATTGGCTTCTCCTCCTAAATTCCTCTCTTCGATGTAGTTCTTTTTCCTATTTTCAACTCCCTGATGTCATACATTTCCATCCTTTTTACTGTTAACATTTCTGTGGAAAACTTCCCCATTCACATTTCTAACTCTGATTTCATTATGGAAATCCAAGCCAGGGTTCATTATTATCTCCAAAACATCTCTACATCTACATCCCATAAGCATCGTGACAGATTAAATATGGCAGCACATTTGTCTTCACTCTGCCAGTTGATATGTGGAGTCTATTTTTCCTCCCCTTGAACCTGTGTTGGCCTTTGATCACTCTGACCAAAAGAGAATCACTCTGACAGAAGCAATGATATGCCAATTCCAGACCTAGCATTTCAGAGGACTAGCAACTTCCGTTGCTGTACCTTGGTGGTCAGCCACCATATAAAAATGTGACTGCCTTGAGACCATCTTATTGAGCGAGGCTCAAATGGGGCACTAGACATTTGCATGAAGAAGCCATCTTGGATATCCAGGCTACTTCCAGCCTGAGAGCTTGCAAACAAGCACACCCAGCTGAGCCCAACCAACACACAGAACTGTAAGATATAACAATAAATTGTTGTTTTAAAACATTACATTTTGGGATACTTTGTTATACAGTAGTAGATACCCAAGGAGCCCTGGTGGTACAACAGTTAAGCTCTCAGCTGCTAACTGTAATGTTGGCATTTTGAACCCACCCAGCAGCTCCAAGGGAGAAAGATATGGCAATATGCTTCCATAAACATGACAGCCTAGAAAACCTGATGGGGCCATTCTATTCTATCACATGGGGTTGACTTCCCAATACCCAAAACAACAACAGATAGCCAGATCAGGCACCCAAAACCTAAATATTCAAAATTGAATCTGTTAACTTTCTCACCAAAAAGAAATATTCTTCCTTCTGTATTCTCAAACTCTTTTAATAACAGCATCATGACTGCAGATCTTGAAGATACCATGAACATGCTCTTAGCTCCTTCTCTGTCAGTTGCCACACTGAATTAGTCATTCAGTCCTACTGATTGTCTCTCCAGAATATCCTGGAAAAACTCTGCATCTGTTTGGTTCCGCCAATATTGGCTTCATTCTCAACATTCTCTTCACTTTCCTCATCTATTCCAAACTCTCCTAACAGGTTCCCTATCTCCTTTCAATTCTAATGCAAGGAACAGATCACAGCAATTTTTTGGTCTAATTTCTACCCCTTCTTCCTGAGTTCCTAATCCTCACCCTCATCTTCCTGCTTGGTGTTTCTGAATCACTCAGATAGGTTTCAGATACTTTCTTCCATCTATGACTTTGTAAATGCTCTTTGTTTGTCTGGGTCTTTCCCCATTTGCTGAATTCCTATTCAAATGCATAATTATTTTCTAAAAAAAAAAAAGCTTTCTTCTATTGTCTTAGTCAGAACTGGTTGTTTCCTCATCCAGTTCTCCATTGGGTTTTGTTTACATTTACTTGAAAGCCCTTATTTTGCTTTCTTCTGGTAGCTTTTCCCAGGACTTTTTGGGTTTTAGAATTCTCACTTCCTAGGAAACACCTCAGTCTCAGGTAAACGAAGACAGTTGGTCACCTTAACTGTATCTCCTTGGCTACAAATATTACAACTTGTATTTCCTTCTCTCTGAGTCTAGCTAAGTGCTTAGAACACAGTGAAACTCAGTAATGTTTGGGGGAGGAAGGAAAAGAGAGGGAAATTATTTTTTGTTTTTATCTTTTTTTCTCATAATTTTGTTTTCATAAATGAATCATTTTGCCAGTATTTCAAAACTGATGAAGGCTCCTAAACAATGTTTCTCAAAGTATGCCATGCAGACTACTAATGCCAGACTCATCAGGATGCTTGTAACAATTTATATTCCAGGACTCCACCCGGCACCTTCTGAGTCACAGTCTCTGAGTATAGAACCAGAAACAAACATTTTTATGTACAGTAAATGAGAATTATTAGCTTTAAAATGTTTTTATAGGTGAGAAAAAATATAATTTACTACGTATTATGTATGCATATATATTTATATGTACGTATGTGTTGTATATGTGTGTGGCATGCAGCAAAATACTTTTTTTTAGAGATTCTGTTCTTTCGCTATTATTTTTCCAGTATTGGGAAGGACTTTTGTTAAGCTGTGCTCTTCACTACTGTGGTCAACAGCTGGTATTTGTAAGACAAGTGGCCATGGTTAAGGTTGTAGTTATGTTTCCATGTGTGGAGTCTGTAGTCCCTCAGCAGGAACGCTGATTCTCTGAGCTCCGAAGTATGATTATTGTGTTTTCACCATGATGTGAACCTGAGCGTTGAGAGGCAGCTGGGGCTACAGCTGCTAGAAGCCAAGAGCTCACTGATGCCTCTCTGCTGCTGGTAAACATGGCAGCTTTCCAAAAGTGGCCAGATTTAGCAGGAATGATCTTAAAACAGAATTTCAGAGCTGATGGGAGGAGGCAAATGAGGGGTTTCCATGGATCTAGGCTGTGGGTCTTACAGGGAAACTCTGTTCCTGATTTAATGGATGAGTAAGTGGTATGCTGCATTGAGGTACAGAGCCGACCTTATATAGTTCAGACCTTAATGTTGATTTTGGTTTAAACGATCCAACTTGGCTGCTTACACAGGCTACATTAATTTAATCATTGTAATTCTATCAGATAAATGGCTACTATGTAAATCAAGTATCTATGAATAAGATGAAAAATAGATTGGAGGTGATGATTTGGATAATATAGGCCAAGGAATCTTTGAGAGATATGTTTAGACTGGAATTAGGCAGATTAAGAAGAGTCTATACTGATTAAATTCCCTTGCAAACCATATTTAACTTTACTCATTGAAATTCAGTAACTACCTGGGCATAAAAAACCAAGACCCAGGTGATTAGCTGTGGACTGGTTGTGCTTTTCAATTCATGGCTGGCCACGTTAGGATTCACTTGTGACTACCAGGGCCTTTATAATTGAGCCAATTTTTCCAGTGTTTCGAGCTCTTGTCTTAAATTATTTCATGGTACTTCTGATTTCAGAAGGCTGTCATAGGAGCAGCTGCCTGGATAGGTGGTCAAATGGTCAAGTCTCACCTACTGAATCAGCCACTGAAGAGGTTGCTGGAAAGAATCAAAGTAGACCACCACCTATACCCTCTCACCATTGCATTCGCTTCAGCTGTAGAAGGGATAGAAATGAACTGGCAGGGTGTTGCTCTGACCTTTTGCATCTGGCCCTGGTTGTTCACCACGAGAGACAGTAGTGCACAGGGGTTAAGAAAGCAGACTTGGGTTCACATCTTTTCTCCATAATAGCTGTGTAGCTCAGTTTCTGCATTTGTTAAATGGGAACTAGAGTACAATCCTGAAAGAGTTTTAAGGATTACATGAATTATATACATATAGAGTTTAGCACTTAAAAAAAAAAAAGTTGCCTGGAGTCAATTCTGACTCATGGCAACCCCATGTGTGTCAGAGTAGAGCTGTGACCACAGGGTTTTCAGTGTCTGATTTTCAGTGGAACTAGATCAGCAGGGCTTTCTTCTGAGGTTCGTCTGGGTGGACTTAAACCCCTAACCTTTGGGTTAGCAGCAGAGCGTGCTGTTTACACCACCCAGGAACTTCAATAAATGGTAATTATTAGTTGCACTGGTATGAATATTATTACATGTGCTTAAATTTTATTGTCGTTATCAGCAATGGACGATAACAGTAAATTATCTAGACTACCTGTTTCTACTAGAGCCCTTGTGGCACTGTGGTTAAAGGCTCAGATGCTAACCAAAAGATGGGAAGTTCAAATCCACCAGTGGCTACTTGGAAACTCTATGGGGCAGTTCTACTCAGTCCTATAGGGTCGCTACAAGTTGGAATCGACTTGACAACAACAGGTTTAATGTTTTTTTTTCTTTTTGGTTCTACTAGGCCAATATTTTTTGATTGAGTGTGTGCAGGTGATGAGTGAAAGAAGGAAGACTGAGCCTTTATTCCTGGTGTGTGTTTATAATTTCAGAGCTTTCCTTCTCTTTTTTTCCCCCTGTGTTATAGCACCATTAATTGATGATAATATTTCCTCCATTTAGCTGTTCCATATTACCCACCAGCTGTCCTGTCCAAGGTTGTAACTAATTCCTTATTGCAAAATACAATAAAATTCCAAAGGCTTTTTAAGTTTAGCTGTATGAGCTTAATAAATAATATGTATTTAGAAACCACATACAAGATTCTGTATTAATTAAATTCAAGCTTTCAGGAAAGACCTTCCGAATTCTTAAAATTATAAAATGATTAAAAATACAGCTGCAAGCATAAACAAGTGTTAAAAGCTTTAAAAAGAGGAGAAAATAAAATGGGAACAGCAACGTGCAATAAAAATGGCATGGTTAGTGGTAGCAGTTAGATTCAGATTTGTGCCGTACATTCACCATCTACTAACTAATCACCTTAAGTGAATTGCTCACAAAATTTCTGTGAACCTGAGTCTTTATTTATAAAACTGAGAAACCAAAAGCCCAAACCCATTGCTGTTGAGTCAATTCCCACTGATAACAACCCTATAGGACACAGTAGAACTGCTCCATGAGGTTCCCAAGGAGCATTTAAACTGCCGAGCTTTTGTTGTTGTTTGGTTTTATGGTAATGTAATTTGCTTAAATTGCTTAGATATATCAAACGTGATCATGTAAAATGGGTAAATTTGGGATAAAGGTACAAACTTAAATCAACTCTCAACATAGCAGAAATAACAAAGAGAAAATATTTTGGGCAAAAGTTGTAATCCACAGTAGTAGCAAGAAGAAGAAGGTATAAAAGATCTAGGTTATTTTTTCTTTTCAAGACAATAACAAATAAGTGGTAAAAATATGAAGACCATTAGAACACTTGATTGAGAGACTTTAGATTCGAATAGATGCATAGACATTCTGTTTTTTTAAGGCAAGTCTCAGTATTGTGAATAGTCAGGTTTTTCAAAAGTATTTATAGTTTTGATGCAGTCCCAGGAAAAATCCCTACTCATTTTTTTTTTTTTTTAACTTGACACAGACTATCTTGGCAAAGATTTTTTAAACCAACAGGTGTCAGCAAGGCTGCAGTGGATCAAACATTCTGCTCTAGCCTCAGCTGCACGGCGAACTGGCACTTCCCGCTGAAAGGAATTTGGAAGGGAAGATCAATCACAGGGCTTTAGATTGTGCAGCCTATTTGGCCCTGACACTGCACTTCTGGGAGGAAATTCCAAGGAGATCAGTAGTGGGGCAGATCCATGAACAGGGATGTTTATAGCAGAGCTCTTCATATAACTGGAAATACCAAAAAGCCCAAGAGTAATCACCTAATAAGTGTGTTAAAAATCATCCAATGACTAGTAAGCAGATTCTAGAATCATATTTTCCAAGAATGTTTAAGTAGAAAAGACTCAGTTCAAAATATAATGTGAAAAAATATATAAACGACCAAGCTTTATAGTAAAAAATATAGTATAAACAACAACGACAAAAAAACCCGTTGCCATCAAGTCGATTCTGATTCATGGCCACCCTATAGGACAGTGCAGAGTTGCCCCATGGGATTTCCAAGGAGTGGCTGGCGGGTTCAAACTGCTGACCCTTTGGTTAGCAGCCATAGCAGAGCTACAAAGGGTCGGCAGTTTAAATCCATCAGCCGCACCTTGGAAACCCTGTGGGGCAGTTCCACTCTGTACTATAGGGTGGCTATGAATCAGAATGGACTCGAGGACGGCAACACAATGTATACAATCTGAGGTAATTATGTGCATAGAAAGATGACACAAAGAAAATATATGAAAAATGTACATCAGAGGTCGCAGTGATGATTTTTAATATTTAATTATTTTATTTTTATTTGTAGCATTTGACCAATGATAATGTATTCACATTTGTTATAAGAAAAAATATGAATATTATTTGAAAATAGGCCAATGAGAGGCAGACAGCTGATGGGAAAGAAAATAAATCAGAAAACATATAAAATATATTCCACTAATAAAGAAAGGCTAAGTGAACTAATGCCTTTGAGTGATTAGGAAATTCATGACAAAATTAAGAATGTATATATTTATGTGCTTTTTTTATATTTATGTGCATGCACTTACATATGCATAAACATATACATACATACATATTCATCTACATGTATGCATATGTATACATACAAAGTGCTGCAATGGAAGTGGTCTACTCAGAAATTAAATCAAGAACATTATATCTTATTTCTCTTGGGAGTAGACCGTGGAATCTGACCATCAGATTATTCTTTTTTGTTTTTCTAACCATAATGGATGTGGTCTTGATAAATGTATATTGGTTAAATGAATCAATTGCATATAAGATCCATGAAAAAAATGCCATGCGTTCATTTTTCCTCCCAGTTGTATTATTTGTGTGGCCCCTAACTCATGGAGAGTTCAAAGTGATGAGTGACAGCCCAGTCATCGGAAGTGTCATGGGAAATCAATACATGGGAAGATTTATAAATAAGAATTATATTTTACTTAGTATGACTGCTTCAAAAAAGCATGAGAGAGCATTTTTTTGTGAATTTGTAGTCCTAAATGTATCAATAGGCCCAATACAAATTAAGCTCTCTGTGCTTATATTAAAGCTAATTGAGAAAGCTGGGAGTGGTGGTCAAATTTCATATTCCATGAAGCCGTGCAGCTCTTGGGGAAATGAAACATAAGAGAGAGGGAATTAAATAAAATAATTTTCTTATCTGCACAGACATAAACCTAATGAAGGCTAAATAATGCAGCTGATTTTCAAGTAAGATTAAATATTTCAAATAATCTTTTAAATAAATATTTCAAATGATAATAAATAAGACAAGAATCTCTGGGTGGTGAAAATGGTCAATTGCTCGACTGGTAGCTGGAAGCCTGGCAGTTTAAAGCTACTCAGAGGTGCCTCGGAAGGCAAATCTGGCAATCTACTTCCAAAAAAGGTCACAGCCTTGAAAACCCTGTGGAACAGGTCTGCTCTGCACACGTGGGGTTGCCATAGGTCGGGATCAACTCGATAGCAACTAACAACAATGAAAAAGCAATAAAGCATCCAACCAAATTTCAAAATGTAAAGGTGTGGAACACTGTGCAATGGAGAGCTCTATTCTGAGATCAATGTTATTCTTTTTTTTTTTTTTTAATTTGGATGTGATATTTTACAAACACATCCTTAGTAGCATTTTCTTCAGCCATTTGCAAAATATTTCAATTTTAGTGTTTCTGATTAAATAGGCTCTCATGCTACAATGTCCTCACTTCTGCCAGCATTAGAAATAATGAAATTGAAAAATGCTGCATTTAGGAAGCAAAGTGTAAAACCTCAATCACTAAATATAGACAACTCTAGAATTTAAAAACTCAGTCTATTTCAAACTCTCTGAAACTACTGGGTTTTGAAGGTATGTCTTGTGACCTGATACTTTTGGCCTTATTGTATAACCATCTCTGTATGTGGCATGTAATTAGAGTTCAATACTTGTTCAGGGATTGCAAATGATGTTTTGGTCTATGCGTAGTGCACACATTTATGAAGATAATACCATAGCTAAGAATATGGGTGATTTTTTATGTAATTTGTCCAATTTTTAAGAAAACCACCCCAGATGACACGTGTTAATGGACACAGAGGATTGGAAAATGGCACTTGGGTCATCCTTCGTTACATACCCATGACAACAGTAGTACCAATTTATTTATATGGTATTTAATCCCATTCCTGTCGAATCAATTCCGATTTGTAGAGGCTTTAAGGGCACAGTAGAACTGCCCTTCTAGGGTTTCCAAGGTGCAGCTGGTGAATTTGAACTGCCAACATTTTTGGTTATCAGCTGAGCTCTTAAATACTGAGCCACCAAGGTATTGGATCAGAGCCCTGGTGGCATCAGTGGCTGTAGAGCTACAGCTGCTATAACTGCTAACCAAGAGGTTGACAGTTCAAATCCATTCCTTGGAAACCCTATGGGTTAGTTCTACTTTGTCCTGTAGGGTCGCTATGAGTTGGGATAGACTTGATGGCAACAGGTTTGGTTTGGTGTTTTGGTTGGTATTTAATCAAGAAATGATGTCTAGGAAGTTTGATGAAAAATCATTGGCAATCACTTACTTCTCTTATTTATTTGCATGTCTTGGTAAACAGGATATGGATTTAAAAACTGTGCTTCAGCTATTTCTGTTAATTACTTAATTCCTGTAGCTAAGAAGATAATTTCTGTTGTGAAATAAAACATCCTAGTTTAAATAATTTTGGAAGCTCAAGATTAGAGAAAAGGATAAAGCCGTTGGTTCTGCTTTGGAAAACACATGGATAAAGTCTTAAGATATTTTCCTTATGTTAAAATAAGTATGTTTTCCAAGGCCACATAATTGATTTTTTTTTTAACATCCTATTGGCATTAGAACCTCAAGTTTTTTTGTTTTTTCCTCAGAAGCAAACACTGCTGAACAATGTTTGCAGAATACTGCATTTATAAATTATGGTGGTATCTTTAATTAACTATCAATTTATATAGCACCATCTCTGGGCAGTGCAAACAGTTAATATAATGTGGGGATTGAAATCACTTACTCACAGCTGTTTCTTTCCTTCTCTTTCTTTTCCTTCTATTTTTGACTCTGAGTTCCTCAGTTGTCATTTCTTTAAGAATATGAGATATTTTTCCTTATTTGAGGGTGAATTTTTCTCTCATGGTGCTGGAGATGGGCATCTATAATAAAATGCAAAAAGAGTGGGATAGGAAGAGATATTCTTGTTTCTCCAGTTGGTGAGAGATTGCTCAAACCTTCAGCCAAACTGACTTTCCACTTCCTCAACTCAGAGGAGTTATTATAATTCATTTCTCTTGCCACTTCACTCAATAATCAATAATACAAGCTGGGGTCCTACTTTGTATCAGTTTCCTAATTCAGGAGAAGCTATCCCAGCATGCTCTGGGAGCACAATTCCTGTAACGAAGCCAGACCACATCAATACCAATTGTGCTCATATTTTCCTTTATTCCAGTCCTCAACTTCAATGTACTTATTTAAGCCTTTAGTCAAATCTGGCATTATTTACCAATGTTGTCGTTGACACAAAACCACAGGTGTCTGGAATCCCTATTATGAAATCTGTGATCGTTCAAACAAGGTCTGGATTAACATCTACCTGTGCATTGTAAATAAAGGGTTTGCTAATTAATAATGAAAACATGCTCGCAGGAGACATATTTAAATTCTGTGAATAAATTGTTTCAAGCACTTTAGCAGTATTTATTTATTTGCCAGTAAATGTAATGCTGGAAACCATGGTGGCGTAGTGGTTAAGAGCTATGGCTGCCAACCAAGAGGTCAGCAGTTTGAATCCACCAGGTGCTCCTTAGAAACCCTATGGAGCAGCTCTACTCTGCCCTATAGGGTCGCTATGAGTCAGAATCGACTCGACAGCAACTGGTATGGTATAAAGGTAGTGCTAATTATAAATCATTCTTATTTATGCATTAAAGAAGTTATTAAATATATGTGGTAGTAAAACCTCATTCCTTTGAAGACATTTTGCTTATTTGTTCCACTAGTTTAGACTGTGCTCACTTCTGCTTTGCCAAAAACACTCACGTTTCCATATTCCCACAGGCAGAATTGGGGAGGTATAGTCATCAAATGTGCAGAAACATCCGATGGAAAAATTACCATGCAAATGAATTGATAGCATCTTAGTTTTAGAGTCAAACAGAACTAGATTTGAATCTAAGCCCCACCACATACTAGCTGAGTAAATGGGAACAAGCTACACAACCCCTCTCAGCTTCAGTTCCCTTATGAGTGAAATGATTACAATAACCTCATAGGATCATGGTAAAAGGGTAAAGAAATAGTAAGTGTTCAAAATACACATATATATATATATATTAGTTGCAGCTATCATCATTATATCTGCACCAAGATCACTTCTTACTTGGATGGGTGAGTTACAATGACAATGTACTGTTTTAAAGTGCACTATGGCCTCAGCAAGGAGCCCTGGTGGCACAGTGGTTAAGCACTCAGTTGCTAACCAAAAGCTCAGTGGTTCTAACCCACCAGCCGCTTTAAGGGGGGAAGGTGTGGCAGTCTGATTCTGTAACAATTTACGATCTTGGTAACCCTATGGAGGCAGTTCTACTCTGTCCTATAGGGTTGCTATGGGTCGGAATGGATTCCATAGAAGTGGGTTTGGTTTTGTTTTTTTTGGTCAGGCCTCACCAGGGAGAGGCTATATTGCTTGTTCGTGGCCATTCTTTATTACTGCAGAGGAACAGAAACCTTGAAAGGCCGCAGTGACTGGCTATAAGAGAAAGTCTGGAACATTCTGTGGTGAACAGGGTATCACCATGTGCCTTACTATGTAAACCCTGTATCCGTGGGCAACTGCACTTTTTCCCTTAGCTACGAAAAGAGGCCTCATAACTAGAAAAGAGCTGTAAATTTGCTGACTAAAGGAAAGCAGTAAACGAGATTTAAACAGCTGTTGCTAACGTGCCAGGGCACAATAAAACGGGCTATTTATGTAGTAGGTCAAAATGAAGCACATTTCTTTCAAAAAAATGGATTTCTGGAAGAAACTGGCAGCGGACCCATAAGAATTCTAATAAAATGATATTCTCAAAAAATTGTAGGATAAAATCATCCTATTATTTGACCTTTCCCCTTAAATGGTGATTTAGTATGTGCAAACCTGAATAAAAATTGCGTTAAAAGCTAGCTCGAATTTTCTCACACAGCTATTTTCATTTCTTAAGGCTGGCATTTGTAATAAAGAACCATGTCAAAGGGAGGTGTGCTGTTCTGAGGGCTGTAATGGACACTCAGTTTTTTATAACCTGGGCATTTTCACAGACAAAAATTATTTGACTATTGCTTCTCTTGGGTTCTCTTACTATTAGAGTATTTCCATTTTTAGGTTTGTTCATATGTTGTTGAGAGCTGCTGGCCAGTCAGCCCCCAACTCAAGGCAACTCCAGGCTGTTGTGATCCACAGGGTTTTCACTGGTTGATTTTTGAAGTAGATTGCCAGGCCTTTCTTCCTAGTCCATCTTAGTGTGGAAGCTCTGCTGAAACCTGTTCAGCACCATAGCAACCCACAAGCCTCCACTGACAGGAATGTTGGCTGTGCGTGAGGTACATGGGCTGGGAATCGAACCCAGGTCTCTCTCATGGAAGGCAAGAAGTCTACCACTGAACCACCAATGTCTCCTGTTCATATGTTAAGCATCATTAATGTTCAATTTTATTAAAATAAAGATTCAAGAGTGAGGCAGTAGAGCCAGAAAGGGAAAAAAATTGTTTTCTTGCTCCATTTGGATTCCACTAGATACTCAAACAAGAAGAAGAGGAAAACCCATGGAGAATCATGCCTAAAGTTGCAAACAGAAGCCCTGAATAGTCATTTGTACCCATATCTAAACCAACAAAAAATTGTACTCATATAGGAAATCAATCCATCTGAAAATGTTCAAAGCAAGAGAAAGTGGGTATTTGAAGAGCTAGTAAAATTTAGATGGGCCAAATTGTGTAGATAGTTGTCTCAATTCTCCACTTTGCGCTTTGAATGAAATACCCATATCTTTTTCTGATGTGCTTTCCTGGTAGCCAAAGAGCTCTGGTTGTCATTCTCTCCCTATCACTAACTAATGGTGGCATTTTGAATAATCCGTTTACCCTTCCTTGGTTCCAGGCTATCAAATTTGCAATCTAAAGCATGGAAAAAAAAAGTTCTTAGAAAGGAGAGGCACATCTCAGAATAATGGTGGAGCCATTGCTTACTCAAATATTTAAATGAATTCTGAAGAAACTTTAAGCCCTGAAATTCTATGATATGAACATTTCAAAATATGATTGTATCAGAAAATAGTTCGTATAAGGATCAAAATAAACCTTCATTATTATTGTTTAGGACAACTAGATGCTGATGTTTTCATATCAAATATTTATAAGTTTAAAATGGGAAAAAGAGACATTTTGTAGAAAAATTTTTTCTCTAAACTGTGTTGTATCCAGTGCATTTTCTCTGAAAAGACCAGTATAAACTCAGATAATAGCTTCATATCTCCTTTAACAGATGAAGGGAAATTGGGGGTTTCAGAAAGAAGCAGGTCCATATTCTATGTTGGCTGGACTGCATTGCTGTGTCTTCATTTCTCTACTACCTTGTACCCACGTAAGCTGGGCTGAGTTATTTCCTGTTGATGATTTATACTTTCCTGATCTGTACAAGGAGGATCATCCTATTTACTATAGCTGGTTGCTGGGAAGTTTAGCTGAAACAACATATGCCTGATGCATATTGCCTAGCACGCAGTAGATGACCAACACATTACAGTCATTGTATAGACTAGGGTGAGCAAGAAAAAGAATGCAGTCTGATTAAATCAGCCCAGTGTCTTTCAGCTTAGTGAGTGTAGACACAGGGGAGTGATAATAACACCAATGGAGGAGTTCTTGGGTGGTACAAACAGTTAAGTCGCTTGTTTGGAAGTTCAAGTTTACCCAGAGGCACCTCAAAAGAAAGGCCTGGCAATCTACTTCTGAAAAATCAGCCACTGAAAACCCTGTGGAACACAGTCCCACTCTCACATGCACGGGGTCGCCATGGGTCAGGGTCGACTCAACGGCAGCTGTAAAAAGGAGCTAAGTCTTTCCATTTGGCAGACTGATGAGAGAGGCAAGGAGCAAGAAGGAGGGTGAAGAGTTGACTGTTGCTGCTGACTTCGCTGGCTGGAAGTTGTGCTCAATTTAAATAGGGTGGTGACAGTTATATAGGGTACTAACCTCTCCATGGGAATAATTTTCTCTGATGGTGTACAGGAGATACACCGAAGATAATAGAA
The DNA here is from genome assembly GCF_024166365.1 of Elephas maximus indicus. Classification (NCBI taxonomy): domain Eukaryota; kingdom Metazoa; phylum Chordata; class Mammalia; order Proboscidea; family Elephantidae; genus Elephas; species Elephas maximus. Next base: position 107,884,932 of record NC_064826.1, on the reverse strand, counting down.
CTGCCTATCGTCTTTGGCCTGGTTTCTGAGGGTGCCAAGGTCTCAAGCACTAGTTTTGTTTGGTGGATTTTTTGTCTTGTTTTGTTTTATTCCAAAGCAGTAGATGGCATTTTGTTATTCTGTGAAATAATAATTATAGAGAGGATAATATTCTTGATGCTTTTTTGTTTGTTTCTCCTTAGTCAAACTCTCACTTGTCACAGATACGCTCTTGAGAAATGCTTGCTTGTTCTCACCTTAGAGGAGATACTAACAGTAGCTATTGCACGGGGCAGGAAAAGAAAACGAGAAACAAGCTGAACTTCTGCGGTACAGACTTCTAAGAAGACTTCTTGAACTTTCCTATTTGCAAATGGAGAAAATATCTCCCTACTAATACCTTGTCTTCTTACAAAGATATGAGGAATTACACATGAGAGAGTACTATAAAGATCTTTCAGCATAAAAACAAATGAAAGGCATCATCATTAAATAGCAGAAGAGTGTTGTGAAATGGCATCTGAGTCAGAGAGAAGAAATAATCTAGGTTCCATTTGGCTCCTCTTCATCTAGGCTTGCTACTTTGTACAGCATTTCCTTCACATAATTGAGATAAAAGGATCTCCTTTTCTTCCTCACAGGGTATTGTATGTTGGGCACAAGAGTTTAAAAACTGTCAAGGCATTGTTACATAGAGAGTAATAAAAAAAAATGCTGAGGTTTTACCCCTAGTCTTTAATGAGCTTATAGTCTTTAATGAGCTTTAATCAGATAAATAAGACATGAATACAATTACTTACAAGTCTACTGGGGCCATAGGAGAAGGAAAAACAAAAGACTACTGAAATTCAGAAAAGAGAGGTTACAATTAACTGGTGGGAATGGACCGCAGGTTACTTAAGGGCAAAGTTGTTTAAATGCATGATCTCCCTAGGGGTAAATTAGGTTATACTGCTTGGCCTACGCATAGAGTAAAAGAAAGCAATAAAAAATAAAGAAGTGATCTTATCCCAACACAATGTCTAGCCTACTAATACGAAAAATGAACGTTATTGTGCTCATTTTAGAAAACATAGAAGAAATAAGCATCTTATTTGGGATCTCAAAAACAAAAGGCAGCAGAGGCAATTAGACCTGTTGGGGCTCCTGGCTGCACTTCTGACTCCCCTTCACAAAAGCAAAATATTTCTAAATGTAAAAATGAGACTAGAGCATGATGAGTGGCCAAACGTTCCCTTTGATGAAAAATAAAGTTTTTATAGGATAGACCTTGAATTATAGCATGTTTGAGAAACAATAATAGTGCAGCTAGAAGTATTTTAAATCTGTAAATATTGTACTGTTGTAAGGGTCTCCAAGGCTGTAAATCTCTATAGAAGCAAACTGCCGCATCTTTCTCCCGCGGATCCACTGGTGGCTTCCAGCTACCGGTCTTTCAGTTAGCAGTGGATCGCTTTAACCACTGTGCCACCAGGAGGGCTCCTATTAGAAATAATATAGATGGAGTAATGTAAACCTGAATGAAAATGGCTAAAATAATTACCTGGTAAAATAACACAGGGCAGATGCTCAGATTTCATTGTCTGAAGGGCTTTGGGGATACATACTCACCTTAATCACATATTCAGTACACACCATTCAATATCATTCGATACATGTCATTGAACAAATAAAGCACATAAAAAAGGAAAAACTATCAGTGATTTGATGAAAAACAGATTTATTTTATAATTTATTGTGTGGGAAAAAACACATTTTTATCTATGATTGGCCTGACAGAATGTTTTATTTAATTAAAAATATGCTAGGATATGCATGTATCTAGAATGGATGACTGATTACAACCTTAAGGTAGTGTATTTTAATGGTACGTTTCATACCTGATGGCATTTCAAAATTTTAGTAGCCTTAAAATACTCTTATTTTCTACATTGACTTTACAGTACATAATTGGGTGTCTTTCCAATTATAACACTCATGTGAATTTTGCTTTAACTTGCACATGCAGGGCATAGTATGATGGGAAATGTTGGGTCAAATATGAAATATCTTACAGGAATGATGGGGCCAGGATTTCCAATGAAGGGTTGACTAATTGGGGAAGGGGCTACATATTACACTGTATAGTTTCAACAATTTGGGGCCAATTGTAATGCCCACACCGAAAAGGAATTCGCTAGTTCAAAAAAATCTTTTTCAAAGAATGTATTATTTTATCTAGTTTTATTCCTTTTAGCATTTTTAAAACTTTTATTCAAAGCCAGACATATTTTGTGTCAAGTGCCATCGGCTATTCAGTGAGGAAAAAAAAAAAAAATTTTTTTTTTTTTTTATAATCACTTACTTTACCTTTATTTTTTCGTATAAAGAATACCTTGTTGAAGTATCTCTCTTCAAGGATTCCAAGAACACACTTTAATTTGGGGAAGCTCTAATGGTAAGGGTTCCACATAGATTGGATCTATTGTCCTTCCACGGTATCTGTACTTAGAGTTACACAAGGACTGGGCTATCATTTTTGCATTATTGTACCTTATCACCCAGTTGGAATGAAGGAACGCCCTTCAGAGACCCACCACTAACCTTCTGGGTCTTCAGTCAGGAGATGGTGTGTTCAATCTACAGCTCATTTAACAAAGGCAAAGTAAGGCCAATGATACTAAAGTAACCTGGCAGAAAAATAGTCACATCAGCCTCCTAAATGACCATTTTAGAATCCCCAAATATTTATTCTATAATGACTTTTTGAGAACACGTGGTTGTGCCTCAATTTTTATCATTGCTGCCATGGGCTGCTAAATTCAACAATGATTTAGCTGAAATATTTAAAAGATTGAATTCCCACACATTTACCCTCTTCCAATCCTTCTAGCCTTTCTTCAATTAAAATTAAAAATATATATATATATATATATATATATATATATATATATTTTGAGTCTTACCGCATCTCCATCTTTTTTTTACTAATAAATGTAGTAGCATGTCATTTATAGCTTTGAGCTTATTGGACAAAATATATGAAGGAAAATTGCAATTTAATTCTCTTAGTCCTGGAGCGCTTTCAAAATTTCTAATTTTTGATAGGACTCACTTTTCCTCAGGTGTCAAGGATGTAAAATCGGGAAATACCCAACTCGGAAAGTAAATGACCAAATACACCCACCCTAGAATTTTTAGAGTACATCCCCGGTCATTGTAAAGCCTGCTGCGCTCAGTTTTTTTTTATCTCCTGTGATTTTGTGCTTATACAGCAGTAAAACAGGCAATGTGATTTTACATAACGAGGTAGGAAAACTCAAATGGCGATAGGGAATGATCCTCAAGGAATCACTTGAGAGAAAAGTGTTTGAATTTGTTCCTTTCGATGTTCCCAACCGTGGGCTTGGCATTGTGTGAAAACAGACAAGACGAACTTCCTGGGACTGAAATACTTTGTATGTGTTGTTATTCGCAGTGCATGCCAAGACATTCATGAGCACCAGAGCCAAGCTGGCGAGCTAATTAAATATATATGTGTATGTGTTTAAAACAGCCTAATAAGGAGCATTGGAAATCTTCAAGATGAGCGAATATCTTATAACTTCTTCCGCAGGTGCGAGGATAGCTACAAGCCATGGACTTTCTGTCCTGCTTCTTGTTTGTGGCTTTGTGAAGGGTGCTTTGCTTTAATCTAAAGTGCTGACTTTTTTCCAATATCACTTTCTCTTCTTAAAGCAAAGAGCAAATCGCCTGTAAAATCTACGGAGCGGACAGCAAAGTTGACCCTAAACTCCAAGCACCACTCTGCACCCACTGTACTCTAATTACCTACCCAAGGAGCGCCTGCTTCCGGAAGCATAGACGAAGAGGCTATCAAACGTTTTGTTGATCATATTTTCTTTGGCAAATCACTGCTCTTTTTTTATTTCGAGAGAATTAGTGTGAAGCGATAGGACATTTTCTAACAGCAAGAGTCTTTTTTTTTTTTTTTTTTCTCTTTTCCTTCGGCGACTTAAGGCATCATCTATCTCATTGACTGCTCAGGGATTGGCCTGAACGTCATCTGTCTAGTAACTTTTTACTGTGGACCCACCGATTTCCTACTCACTCAAAGACCCTTTCTCTCCAGGAAGCAAACAGAGATCAAAAACATACAGAACACAAACTATGATCAAACAAAACCCCCGTGTTGGGGGAAAAAGAAAATTATCAACACTGCAAGTCAACCAAGAGAACATTATTTTAAGGAAGGAATAACAAAAGTTTTTTTTTGTTTTGTTTTTTTTAATTGCCTTCTTGAATTTTTCTTCTGTTTTTGGCACATCTCTTGTTCAGTGGTGGCAAGTGCTGCTTTTGGCCAATCCCTGTTAATTCTGGGAGGTTCATAGAAATAATTTGAGTGTTCTGTGTTTCAGTGTATTTTAATTCATTTCGCAATTCTTGTATATGCAAACCTGACAAATTCTGTAAATTGCTTACAGTGTGTGTGATATAACTTCAAAGTAGATATATTATGACCCTCATGCAAGCTGATTTTTATCATTATATATACATATATATATCCATATAAATATCTCTATGTCGGGCCACCAACCAACTTTTTTGATAAAACATTTGTTTTTCATTTAGAATTCATATATTGTGTGAATTTTGTAATGCATTGGTTCACTTTCACAGGTTTGACAGCTGCAGATGGTCTCTGTTGCCCTCTGCTTCCTTCTGGAAGATCCACATTGAACATTGTATTGGCTTCTTATGAATGAATTAATTTTATTATGTGTATGCTGTGTTGCAATTTGCTATGTTCCTTTCTTTCATATACGGTGTTTATTAAATTTTGAGGGTCTTTTGACTCTGAAGAATGTCCACTCTGGTTTTAACGCCTATTTCTGTATTATTTTATTATTGTCCACAAAGGAATGTTGCTTCTAGGAATTCTGTCTGGAGGTGAATGAGGAGGAGGTGACGAGGTGACTATGATTCCCTAAATTCATGGAAAAATACTTCTTGCTATGGCTAAAAATGCTGCTTCCTTTGACCTTCATGAATTTTTGTCACTTTGTCATTCTGTTATTTGCTGCTAATTACATTTTAATGTCTTCTAATTAAAAATTAAAATTTGGTTGCTGGCTGAATATAATATGCAAAGGTTGACTGCAAATCACTAAAGAAGATAATGTGCTCAGTTGTCACTAGTTAAGTGAATTATAATTTTAAATATTCCATTCTTATTTTTGGCTTTATGATAATTCAGACTATTTTTATTTAGAATCTGTTTTCTACTCTTCAAAAAAAAAAAAAAGATGGACAGAACGATTAATGTGTTCCATGTACATATGTACATCATGGAGTAGTTACCGGTGGAGATAGAAATGACCCAAGTTTTCCTTCCAGAGAGATTCCTCCATTTTCTTTCATTACAAAACCAGAAGATCATCTATGTGTGACCATCAGCTCCCAGCCTAAGGTTCAGAACTGAAGCTTGAAGGCAATGAATACTCTGGTTTTCAAAGGTAAATGCATTTGATTTTCTGCAGTTCAACTAAGAGCAAGGTGCACATTTTCGTAATCCTGGCATTATTTTCTAAGACGTAATGTTTCACACAAACTCTTCTATTGCCATTTTTTCTGGTTGGTTAGGTTTATTATTTTAGTTGAATGAGAAAAATAAATAAAGGTTTCAATTGTGCTATTTTATTAACCTAGAAAATTATTTTCTTCCAAAGTTTGATATTATAAATATATAAAATAATAAGATAAATATGATTAATTAAGTCCATCTGGACATTAAAGATTGCATACACTGAAGCATAAATTAACATACTGATTCAAATTCAGTCAAATTTGGAAAATCTACTTGTAATTTACTTGCTAAAAATTCAAGTCATGAGATAAGTCAATGCTAAAGCGAGACAGACTTGTGTCTGTACCAGCTATCTCTGTTCATAATGAAGGACATATGCTAGTTTGGGAAGAAATCTCACTAGCTTCATTGTGTCAGTGTCCAACATTAATGAAGACTTCTTTGTCACTGTGCTAACGAGAGTCTGACACACTGTCCTCTTCAGGAAAGAACATGGCACACTATCTATTTACTCTGAAATCAGAAAGTTAATATGGAAATTTAAATACTGGGAGAGAAACTATAATGTACTAATGAGGTCTTCTAGTGGTTTTCACATTATATTGCATCCCTCCGGGACTATAACTTTGTATGTAAAAATGAATGTGGAAACGAATAAAGATTGAAACAAAAAGTTATCTGACTTTCTCAACCTTGATTTCCAAGGTTATATACCATCTTTCAAAAGACAGAATCATAAGAAGTTGAAAAGACATTGACTTACCTGAATTAAAGTTGAATATCTTTGGTATCTTTATTAAAGACAAGTGAAACAATGCAAACTAAAACACTTGAGGATATTATAACAAAAATTGTCTAAAGCAGAAGTTCTTAATCTGGGGTAGTCAATAAACTTGGAGTTCCTCAACCCACTGAAATTATATGCACATTTCTGCATATGTATATATATTTTCTGGAGACGGTCCTTCACATTTGTTGATCCTGCAAGTGATTTGATTATGATTTGCAGGCCTAAAAGAAGAGTGCTTGGATGCTTTGAGGACCTAATTTTGAACTGATTTGCCTTAAAGTTCTTGGAAGCAAGACATGTTTGGAGTAATGTATTAGGTCACATGTATTTTTTTGGCAAAGAAAATATGTATTTTTAAATTCAGAAAAAAAAATTTTCCTTGAAACTTGTCATATGCAGCATGGAGTAATAGATATGGGGTGATGTTTGTTGAATTTTTAGAATGGATGTTAATACCTTAAAATATAATTTTGCAAAAGATACACAGATGCCATTCAGATAAATGGCCCTGGTATTGATTCTCTATAAAATTTATTTAAGTTAAATATTAAATATAACTTTGTGATACTGTTTACAAGGAAAAATAAATCACAAAAGGTAAATGTTAATGTCTGAGATACCACATAAAACCAAAAAAAAAATCCAAACCCACTGCCGTCGAGTCGATTCCAACTCATAGTGACCCTATAGGACAGAGTAGAACTGCCCCATAGAGTTTCCAAGGAGTGCCTGGTGGAGTTGAACTGCCAACCTCTTGGTTAGCAGTCGTAGCACTTAACCACTACACCACCAGGGTTTCTGAGATACCACATAAACCTTGATTATTTTCCCTTACAATTAAGACTTCTAAGCTGTAAAAAATGTGTGTACATATTTTTGAAATGAGCTTTGGTGGTCAAGTGGTTAAAGTACTTGGCTACTAACTGAAAGGTCAGCTATTGGATCCCACCAGCCTATCTTTTATATTTACAGCCTTGAAAGCCTTATGAGGCTGTTCTACTCTGACCTATAGGGTTGTTATGAGTCGGAATCGACTTGACAGCAGCGGGGTACATATTTTCAAATATTAAGCTGAAGTAATTTTGTTTTTTAGAATCACTCATTAAATTAGGGATACTCAGTCATTCACAAAGTGTTATAGACTACAATTTCAGCAACGAAATGGACAAGGTCCTTTCCTGTCTGGAAGGAGAGACAGACAATGAAGATTCAAAACAAGAAAATGTAAGATAGTTAAGAAATTCCAATAGAATGACAGCAAAGGGTGTGTCTAGGAGTGATCAGGGGAGGCTACTCTGAGGAGGTGATATTTAAGTAAAGGTTGAATGACAAGAAGCCACCAAGGGAAGATCTGGGAGAAGAGTCTTTCAGGTAGAGGGAACAACAGCTTGTGCAAAACTCCCGGAATGGAATCATCTAGGCTTGTTCAGCGACTAGAAAAATGGCTAGGGCAAGAATATAATGAAAGGGAGAGTGACATGAGACACGGTCAGGCAAACCAAAAAGCCAAACCAAACCCAGTGCCATCGAGTCGATTCCAATTCATAGCGACCCTATAGGACAGAGTAGAACTGCCCCATATAGTTTCCAAGGAGTGCCTGGCAGATTCGAAGTGCCAGCCCTTTGGTTAGCAGCCATAGCACTTAACCACTTCGCCACCAGGGTCAGACAAAGGAAGGTCAAATAAGAGTAAGCCAAGGACAGGGCAAGAGCACGAGCTTATGAAAATTTTACTATGGACTGTCATTCTGGAAGCAGCACCCAAGCTCATGCCCAAGCTCTCTCTCTCTGCTGACTATGTCGTTTCAACTTGTAAGCCACACACCTTTGGGGACAACCTCGAATCTTTCCAGAGATCATTATAATTTTGTTTAAACTGCAGAGCTATATTAAGCTTGAGAGAATTTAACTCGGCATTTCAATGTTAAGTTACAGTTGATCATTTTGAGGAGCAAACGGAAAGATGGAGAGATAAGTGGAACTGCTCTGAGCGTAGAACTGAACTAGTTATAATAATTACAAATAGAATTTGAAATAAAGGCTTACGTGTGTAAATTCAAAGGGCAGACAGACTGAGAGAAAGGAGACTCGCATCTAGACACTTAGCAAAACACTGTAATTAAAAAGGGAGAGGGAGAGAGGAAAAATTGTACGATATGTACAAAGAATAATAATTAAAAAAAGGTTATGAAAAAATCAAAAAATAAGTCCTTAGAGCTCTCTAATGCATATCCCCGAGATGATGGATTAAAGAATACAGTATTTGCCAGGGAAAAGATTGTCATAAAATAGTTTTATACTTAGTTAAATTACATTTTCATTGCTAAGGGAAAAAAGCAAAAACAAAAACAAAATTATTCTAAGGTAGGCCAGGCTCAGAGAAAAATAGTAGCTAGGTACTCTTACTGAAAACTATGCTTGCCTTTTTTCCCCAAGTGAGAAATGAATCAAATATAAGAGATTAAAAATAAATAGGCATAATATAAATTTGTCTATCATATGCACTTTGAAATTGTGTTAAGTCTCTAGATCAATGAATGTTTTACTGTATTGTACTGTATGTAAACAAAAACAAAAGTTTCACAAAACAATACTTACCCTCATTTTGTGCATGCAACCCACTCTGATACTTTCTTTTTGTTCTATTTCTCTTTTGTTAATGCTTTACACAAAACATTAAATTGACTTGGCAGCCCATAATTTGAAAAAAAAAAAAATCACAGGTGTATTTCATTCCAACATATCATACAAATGGAAAAATCAATTAAATGGGAATATATATATAGTTTAAAACAATACTTCAATGGAGTTCTAAACTCTAATTATATTATTAAAAACAAGGATATCAGAGATGATCAAAGAAAGAGAAAAAATACATTTGTTGTACTCTACTTCTTTAAAGTGGCCATGATTTATGTTGGGGTCGGGGAGTCACGGGACTATTGTACATGTCTGCGGTCTTTGTGTTTTGCTTTTTGGTTTGTATCTCCCAGCTTATCATCATCTGAACCGCCTTCTGTCTCCAACCCCTAGTTACAGCCAATGAGGCCCAGAAGACAGTTCTTTCAATAAATACAATGGAGAGTAGCATGCCAACGTATATGAAGACTACTTCCTTGACTGTCTCCATGTACCATAGAAGTAGTGGAAAGCACTGAAGTTTAGATGAGATCCCTAATTTCAGCACAGATGAGTGGTAGCAGAGGTCAAATTGTGACATTTAATCACTGAAGGAAAAGCCTATGTGGAGACTATAATAAGAAGCAAGCCTAGAAAGGCAATCAGAACAGCCTGACCCAGTTTTGAATGGTCAGCTAATTATGAGGTCTCTAAAAAGGAAACAGGAGGGCAGCCTCTTGAGGTCGCACTTGATTTGGATAACCTTAAAAGAAAAATTCTCCATTTCTTAAAGACAGTTTTGAAAAACCACAATAAAGTCACACTCTTCATCCAATTTCACCACCACCCAGTTCACAGACTTGGAGCCCCTTCATTGCAAGGTACCCCTGAGGAAGATCCCAAAAATAACATTTTAAGTGAATAGTAGAACTATTATCCCCAGTTTTCCCCCAAAGGGAACTGAACCCATTTGTCAGAGTACTGTATGTCAAAAGAAGAGAAATACCCAGAGCTGCCTGTGTTATCAGACAATGGCTTGGAGCAAATACTATATCCTGGAGTCACAGAATGTCACTGGAATGCCCTAGTCAAAGACTTAAGGGGCAGGTGATGAATGAAGTTTTTACCTGAGTCCATTGTTGGCTCACTGAGACCCTGTAAACCAGTAAAAAAAAAAAAAAAAAAACAGTTGACATCAAGTCAATACTGACTCATGGTGACCCCAGGTGTGTCAGTGTAGAACTATGCTCCATAGCATTTTTGATGGCTGATTTTCTGGAAGTAGATCAGGCCTGTTTTCTGAGCTGTCTCTGGGTGGCCTCAACCTCCAATCTTTGGGTTTACAGCTGAGTGTATTAAACATTTGTACCACCTATGAACTCCATTGAGACCCTATGCCCTCCTGTAATTATTTCCCCAGCTCCTAAAAACACAGTTGAAAATGTATACCTTTAGCGATGGAAGAAACCATATTGGTTCCCTGTCCCATAAGGTAATAGCTATTAACACTGTGTAGGAAGGACCCCGGCATACCTCCTCCATACCAAAATAGTCAATAAAAAGGAATGCCTCATCCCTGGAGGAAAGGCAGAAATAAGGGACACCAACAAAGTCATAAGCATTCTTAGGTTCTGAGTGCAATTGTAGCTGCTAATCCAGATATAGGTTACTTATTGTCTTAGTTATCTAATGCTGCTATAACAGAAATACCACAAGTGGGTGACTTTAACAAAGAAAAATTTATTTTCTCACAGTCTAGTAGGCTAAAAGTTCCAATTCAGGGAGTCAGCTCCAGGGGAAGGCTTTCTCTCTCTCTCCCTGTTGGTTCTGGCAGAAGATCCCATTCATCGATCTTCCCCGGCACTAGGAGCTTCTCTGCACAGGAACCAAGGTCCAAAGACATGCTCTGCTCACCGCGCTGCTTACTTGGTGGCATGAGTTCCCCCTGTCTCTCTGCTCACTTCTCTCTTTTATAGCTCAAAAGAGATTGGCTCAAAACACAATTGAATCTTGTAGATTGAGTCCTCCCTCATTAACATAACTGCTGCCTATCCCACCTCATTAACTTCATAGAAGCAAGATTTACAATGCATAGGAAAATCACATCAGATGACAAAATGGAGGACAATCACACAATACTGGGGATTATGGCCTAGCCAAATTGATATACATATTTTTGGGGGACACAATGCAATTCATGACAATTACTATTGCAAATTAACACAGCTCCCAGCACCTGAAATGCATGTCATAATTTGGTAATTTGCTAATTTATCCCAATTAGAGAAAAAATAAGTTTTTTTTTTGCCCCTACTTGGCAGGAATGAAAGTACCTCTTTACTACTTTGCCTCAAAGTTGCACTGACTATTCAGGTCAGTGCCACAGTTTATTTGGCCTCAACAGCCCCTAAGATAGTCTTTTTTTTTGTGGGGGGAAGTCTTTTTTTTTTTTTTTTTTCCTAATGATCTGTTATATTAATGGTGTTTTGCTAATGAGACCGAGATCAGGATGAAGATGTACTGAGAATGCCTTAAATATATTCATACACTCTAGGGGTAAAAGATAAACTCTATTAAAAAAAAAAAAAAAAAATGAGCCCATGGAGACCTTTAAACATCCCTCTAGATAATCAAGGAATTAATAATTCCAATCTTTCACAAACTATTCCAGTGAACAGAAAAATGTTCAGTCTTCAATGCATTTTATGAGGCTAGTGCTACCTTGGTAAAAAAAAAAAAAAAAAAAAAAACCTAAAAACAAGTGACAATAGGTAAAAAAAAAAAAAAAAAAGTCTTCCATAGAATAATATCAAAACAAATCCAGCAGTATGTAATTCATCACCTGAAATGAAAAAGGTTTATTCAGGAATGCAAAGCTAGTTTAAAATCAGAAAAACCAACAATGAAACTCACAACTGTCTTAGGTTGGATTCTCCCAGAAGCAGATACTAAGATAAAGATGTGAGTCTAATTAATGTATTTGGGTGGTACAGGAGCCACAAGCAGGGGAGGGGAAAGCATGATGAGCAAGAGAAAGCAGTCGTTGAAGGAGGGTATCCAGCCAAGCCAGCTACCCCTGTTAGCAACTAGAGTTTAAAACTATGGGGAAACTACAAATGGTATAAAATATATTTCAGAGTTATCCTCCACCAAAGGAGAAGATGGAGTATTTCAATATCAATTCCTACCGGTCCTAATTGAGGATTGTTGTTGCTGGGGGAAATGGGGGATCAAGCACAGGGGTTTAATTCTCAGGCGTCTCAAGCCTGCCCTGTGCAGGGGAAGAACAGTCTTCTACAGCTTCCAAGACAGCCCTGGAGGAAAAAATTGCAGATGTTGACACCTGGAAACACTTGAACATACTGAGTGCCAAGACCCACTGGATATGGGCTGGAACAGTTCCTGCTTCACCAACCATTAACAAAATAAAACACAAAGGCATACGTATATCTCAGTAGAAGGAAGAAAAGTGTTGGATGAAATTCAACACCTTTTATGATTAAAAAATTCTTAGAAAAGTAGGAATAGAGAGGTCCATCCTTGCCTAAATAAAGGATATTTTCAAAAAATGTATAGCAAACACCACACTTAATTGTGACACACTGAGTACTTCCCTTTAAATCAGGAATGAGGAACAATGCCCACTCTCCCATATCTATTTACCATACACAAATGTTAATAGCATTTTAATAAACTCATAATTTGAAAGAATACAACAGACCTTTAATACTAAAAGATATAAGTAAATTGTATAATCATAAAAGAGAATACTAGACAGCAAAAAAAATGAATAAATGGGTTATTTACAACATCATGGATAAATCTTAACACAATGACTGATTAAAAGCAAGACTACATACAGTAACCCATCAAGTCCATTGCCATTGAGTCGATTCCAACTAAAAGCACTACTATATGACAGAGTAGAACTGCTGCCCCATAGGCCCTCCAAGGAGCAGGTGGTGGATTTGAACTGCTGATCTTTTAGTTAGCAGCCATAGCTTTTAACCACCATGGCAGGAGGGCTCCACAGGATTCTATTAACACAAAGTAAAAGAATAGTCAAAATTAGTGTCTGAAGCATGCTGGAAAATCCCTTCATAATAGAGAAGTAAGTCACACCTTATACTCTCTAACACTAGGAAAGAGACACGTGATTCATGGGCCTGCTTGGGTTTTGTTGACACACATATTACTGTCAGTTGTGCTTGCTGTTACAGATTGAATTGTGTCCCCCCAAAATATGTGTGAAATCCTAACTCTTGTACCCATGGATATTATCCTGGTTGGAAAACCTGGTGAGAGAGTGGTTAAGAGCTATGGTTGCTAACCCAAAAGTCGGCAGTTCAAATCTGCCAGGAGCTCCTTGGACACTCTACTTTGTCCTATAGGGTCACTATGAGCCAGAACTGACTCGATGGCAATAAGTTTTGTTTTTTTGTTTGTTTGTTTTATACGTGGCCTGCTTAAAACCTTGATAGGAGAATCACTGGGAAGGTCCCTCCCTAGATTTTTGTAGCAAAGCCTTGCCTTTTCTGGTAAATAACTCTATTACACTGAAAAAACAGCTTACCATTGTTCCCTGGTAGAGACTTAATAACAGTGGGACACCAGGCAATCATGCAACCCATCCTGACTTTGTGTTATCCATAAAGTCAGGCATACTACAACAGCCCTTCATCAAGTAGAAGTAAGAAGGTATTTGAGAAAAGCCTGAAGGTACAGGTAATCTGCATACAAAAGTAGCACTCTAAATTTTCCTACTCCTTTTCATTGTATATCTTCACTCAACCCACATTTATAACATCACAGGAATTAGTTTTCCAGGAAGGAAGAAGTTCAAACCTGATTTATGGATGACAAAAATAGTATTCTCACACCTTAAAAAAAAAATGAATAAAACATTAAGCAAAAGAAAACTCAGTTTAAAAATGTAGGAACATAATCCAATTTTTCAAGAGAAGAAATGTAGATAGTCAACACATACGAAAAGATTCAACGTCACTGAAAAGAAAGAAAGCACTAACAATGAGACCACGGGTTTGAGCACATATTCTGAATTGGAGGAAAATTGATGATTTGTAGTGCTTCATTATCAAAGAAGAAAAAAATTGTACAAATTATATTTCCAACCCACAAAGATAAAAATTACCATTTAAATGAACTACAGGATAAGGAGAAATAATATCCTAAAAACAGAAAATACTTAAGAATAAATCTAACCAGGAATGTAACAGACATATACAAAGAAAATTATAAAACACTGTTGCAAGAAACCAAAAAAGACCCACATAAATGGAAAAATATACCATGCTTATGGATAGGAAGACTCAGCATTGTGAAAATGCCAATCCTACCCAAAATGATCTACATATATAATACAATCCCAATCCAAATACCAACAGCGTTCTTTAACAAGGTAGAAAAACTAATCCACAACTTTATATGGAAAAGAAAGAGGCCCTGGATAAACAAAACGTTATAGAAGAAAATAAAACAAAGTAGGAGGCCTCACACTACCTGATATCAGAACCTACTTTACAACCACAGTAGTCAAAACAGCTGGTACAATGACAGATATATAGAGCAATGGAACAGAGTCCGGAACCCAGATGTAAATCCATCCACCTATGGTCAACTGATCTTTACAAAGGACCAAAGTCCATTAAACGGAGAAAAAAGAGTCTTTTTAACAAATGGTGCTGGTAAAACTGGATGTTCATCTATTAAAAAAAAAAATGAAACAGGACCCATACCTCACACCATACACAAAAACTAACTCGAAATGCATCAAAGACCTAAATATAAAACCTAAAATGATAAAGATCATGGAATAAAAAGTAGGGACAACACTAGGGACCCTAATACATGGCATAATTAACAATACAAGCCATAATTAACAATGCACAAACACCAGAAGATAAACTAGATAACTGAGAGCTCCTAAAAATTAAACACTTATGCTCATCAAAAAGAGTAAAAAGAGAACCAATGAACTGGGAAAAAAATTTGGGGCTACGATATATCCAACAATGGTCTAATATCTAAGATCTGTATCGACTCAATGGCACTGGGTTTTTGTATATACTTCAATACCTCAACAACAAAAAGACAAATAACTCAAGTAAAAAATGGTCAAAAGACATGAACAGATACATGAGGAAATATTCATAATCATCAGCCATTAGAGATATGCAAATCAAAACTATAATGAGATACCATTTTACGCCAACATTACTGGGACTAATCAAAAAACTAAAAAATAATAAATGTTGGAGAGGCTTTGGGGAGGTTGGAACTCTCATGCACTGCTGGTGGGAATGTAGAGTGGTACAACTACTACAGAAAAAGATATGGTGCTGCCTTAAAAAGCTAGAAATACCATATTATTACCATAAGCAGGTTCTGCTCAGTGTGGCTTCTCATCAATAAACACACACCAAGGTGAGGAGGGAGGAAGAGAGTTTATTGCAAGCATGCAAGCAAGGAGCAAGGAGGTGTATACCTCAAATCAAGCTCCCCTGAACAAAGGGAGGCAGCGACTTTTGTACCATCTCTCACAAGGAAGTACATGCAAACGTTATAGACTACATAGGTTATCATGGCCTGCCGGTGCAGTAAGACAAATTGCATTTTTTGTTTTGGCATGTAGGCTAGTAAACTGAGTTTGACTGGCTTGAACCACACCTAGTGCTTTAAGGACAATGGACAGGTGGGGGCAGCTCCCGATTGAGCCACACCAATCACCATCACCTAAGGTTTTGTTTGCTAATGGATAGGAGGAGTAGGTCTTGCTTGACAATGGCCAAGCAGCTCCTGGCTGCTTTGGCTATCAACATGATTCAGGAATCCCACTCCTAAAACATATCCTAGAAAAATAAGAGCCGTCACACAAATAGACATATGCACACCTATGTTCTTTGCAGCATTATTCACAATAGCAAAAAGATGGAAACAACCTAAGTGCTCATCAACAAATGAATGGATAAACAAATTATGGTACATACACACAACAAAATACTATGCAACAATATAAAGAACAATGATGAATCTGAGAAACTTCTCACAATGGATGAATCTGGAGGGCTTTATGCTGAGCGATATAAGTCAATCGCAAAAGGACAAGTATTGCATGAAGGTTTACACACAGAAAAAAAACAATCTGTGATAGTTATGAGGAAGTGGAGGGGAGGGATGGGGAGTGAAAATCACTAAGTGGATAGTAGGAAAGTGGTAACTTCGGTGAAGGGAAACGCAGCACACAATATAGGGGAAGTCAGCACAACTTGACAAAGGCATAGCCACAGAAGATCCCTAAACGTTCAAACACCTTGAAGGACTGAGCTACTGGGGCTGAGGGCTGGGTACCATGGTCTTGGGGGACATCTAGGTCAATTGGCATGACATAGTTCATAAAGGAAATGTCTTACATTCTACTTCGGTGAGTAGTGTCTGGGGTCTTAAAAGCTTGCAAGCAGCCATCTAAGATACATCTATTGGCCCCATCCCGTCTGAAGCAAAGGAGAATGAAAAAAATCAAAGACACAAGGAAAATTTTAGTCCAAGGGACTAAAGGACCGCATGAACCACAGCCTCCGCCAGCCTGAACCCAGAAGAACTAGATGGTGCCCAGCTACCACCACTGACAGCTCTGAGAGAGATCTCAATAGAGGGTCCCAGGCAGAGAGGAAAAAAAATGTAGAACAAAATTCAAATTCACAAAAAAGAAAGAAAGAAAAACACCAGACTTACTGGTATGAAAGACTCTGGAGAAACTCCCAAGACTGTGGCCTTCGGACACCCTGCTAACTCAGAATTGAAGCCACTCCTGAATTCCACCTTTAAGCCAAAGGTTAGATAGGCCTGTAAAACAAGCAATAACACACATGAGGAACATGCTTCTTAGTTCTATCAAGTAAAGCAAAGACAAGAAGGCAAGAAGAGCCAGGAAAATTGGATGAATGGACACAGGGAACCCGGGGTGGAAAAGAAAATGGGGAGAGTGCTGACACAATGCAGGGATTGCAACCAATGTCACAAAAGAATTTGTGTATAAATTTTTAAGTGAGAAACTAATTTGCACTGTAAACTTTCACCTAAAGCACAATAAGTTTTTTTTTCAAAGAAGCAATAATAAAGGTAGACAATAATGAACTAAACAATAAAAAATCCTAAAAAAAAAAGTAGAAGGGTAACTTGTTTGAACAAGTAATAACAAAATAGGCAAAACTCCAGATGATATTCTCAAGTAAAAGGGAAGAAAACAAATAAGTTTTTACAACTTATAATGAGAGATGAGACACTAAAAGTTGTACAAGAATGTCATGTACGTGCCAGTACACAATAGCTACAGTGGCATGAGAAGTTCAAATGGGCAGTCTCAAATTCCAATTTGGAAGACAGCAACCTGGCCACCCGACTGGAAAAGACTCTTATTTGTGCCCATCCAGAGAAAGGTGATCTAACAGAATGTGGAAATTATCAAACAAGGTCATAAATATCACACACAAGTAAAATTCGGCTGAACATAATGAAGATACAGTTGCAGCAGTACGTAGACAGGGAACTGCCAGAAACTCAAGCTGGATTCAGAGGAAGATGTAGAATGAGGGATATCATTGCCCATGTCAGATGGATCCTGCCTGAAAACAGAAATACCAGAAAGTTGCTTACCTGTGTTTTATTGACTATGCAAAGGCATTTGACTATGTGGATCATAACAAATTATGGATAACATGGAGAAGCGTAACCCGTCGAGTCGATTCCAACTCATAGCGACCCTATAGGACAGAGTAGGACTGCCCCATAGAGTTTCCTGGTGGATTCAAACTGCTGGCCTTTTGGTTAGCAGCTATCGCATTTAACCACTACGCCACCAGGGTTTCCTGTGGAAGGATAGGAATTCCAAAACACTTAATTGTGCTAATGCGAAACCTGTACATAGACCAAAAGGCAGTCCCTCAAACAGAACAAGGGGAAACTGAGTGTTTTAAAATCAGAAATGGTGTATGTCAAGGTTGTATCCTTTCACCATACTTCCTCAATTTGTATGCTTAGCAAATAATGCAAAAAGCCATACTCTATGAAAAAGAACGTGGCATCAGGATTGGAGGAAGACTTATTAACAACCTGCAACGTGCAGAGGATACAACCTTGCTTGCTGAAAGTGAAGAGGACTGGAAGCACTTACTAATAAAAATCTAAACTTTTATTATGGATTACACCTCAACATAAAGAAAACAAAAATCCTCACAACTGGACCAATAAGAAACATTATGATAAATGGAGGAAATAATGAAATTGTCAAGGATTTCATTTTACCTGAATCTACATCAGCATCCATGAAAGTGGCAGTCTAAAATCAAACACCATATTGCAATGGGCAAATCTGCTGCAAAAGACCTTTTTTAAGGTGTTAAAAGCAAAGATATCACTTTGAGGATTAAGATGTGCCTTATTCAAGCCATGGTATTTTCGATCACCTC
The DNA here is from genome assembly GCF_024166365.1 of Elephas maximus indicus. Taxonomy (NCBI): domain Eukaryota; kingdom Metazoa; phylum Chordata; class Mammalia; order Proboscidea; family Elephantidae; genus Elephas; species Elephas maximus. Next base: position 107,866,493 of record NC_064826.1, on the reverse strand, counting down.
ATATTCATGTGAAAGCTGGACAATGAACAATGAAGACTGAAGAAGAACTGATGCCTTTGAATTATGGTTTGGTGAAGAATATTGAATATACCATGGACTGCCAGAAGAACGAACAAATCTGTCTTGGAAGAAGTACAGCCAGAATGCTCCTTAGAAGCAAGGATGGTGAGACTTCGTCTAATGTACTTTGAACATGTTGTCAGGAGGGACCAGTCCACAGAGAAGGACATCATGCTTCAGAAAGTAGAGGGTCAGCAAAGAAAGGAAGATGCTGAACTAGATAGATTGACACAGTGGCTGCAACAATGGACATACTAATGATTGTGAAGATGACATAGGACCAAGCAGGGTTTCATTCTGTTGTGTACAGGGTTGCTATGAGTCAGAACCAATTCAGTTCCACCTAACAACAAAAGAGTGAGGAGCCACTCCCACCTCCACCCATGATTCCTTGACCCATGTGTTCTGGCTATGAAAAAATTAGCACCACACATCGATGCTGATTCAAATCATATACTACTTTTAGGATAAACCCGTTGCCAACTCATAATGACCCTTTGAGGACAGAGGAGAACTGCCCCGTAGGTTTTCCAAGGCTGTAATCTTTATGGAAGCCGACTGCCACATCTTTCTCCCACGGAGTAGCTGGTGGTTTTGAACCTCCTACCTTTCGGTAGCCAAGTGCTTTAACCACCATGCCACTGGGCTCCTTCCATCTTTAAGATAAAAAAAATAGAACCTCTTTATTCCTGTGTGTTTATACCAGTTAGGACAATAACTGAGTTTAAGCCATTCCGCTTGTTTTATCTGGCCAGCTACTTCTGGGTGATAGGACATGTGGCAACACTGGTGAATTCTATCATGAGTCCTTTACCATACTTCTGCTGTGGGGTTGATTCCTTGATCAGATACAATGTTGGGATGATGTAGCTGACAAAAACATTACCAGACTGAAGAAAATTTGTATGCAGAATACGTGTGTGTTCCAGACAGCCAAATGACCTCCCCTCCATGATGGAAAAAATCCAATGTAATCAGCCTCCTACCAGGTGACTGGCTGGTCTTCTTAGGATTGGGGCCATGCTGGGGGCTCAGCATTGGTTTCTGCTATTGACAGATTGGGTACTCAGCAGTTGCTATAGCCGGAGCAATCTTGGCGAGGGGAAGTTCAAGTTGTTGAGCCCAAACATTATTTATCATTATTTATTTATTCACATCATTTATATTAATAATTTTACATTTTATTTATATTAATAACACTAATAATTAAATTATTATTTACTGACTTATTAATAATATGTTATTAAGGTAATACAAGATTGTAACATAGGTAAAAAAAAATAGCGATCACCTCTATAGCCTTATTAATAGAAACATAACCAAGATCCCTGCTATTGTTATTTAATATTTAACATTGATCTGATGATGTAGCCAGTGCAAAACACAGAAATAAACAAAAATTGGAAAGATGTATATAATGATCATAATTTGGAGGTAATATAGTTTTCTGTTGAAAAGCACAGGAGGGTAAATGGACATATTTTAGGGCTAGGAAGTGACTGCAATATGATAAAAGATAAAATATTAATATCTGAAAAGAACATTTTCCTCTATGTCAATTAGAAAAACACGGAAATAGAAATGTATTCACAGTGAGAACACACCACTAAACAGATTGAACAAAAATGGCAATATCAAGGATGATGCAGACCTTAAAAAAAAAAAAATTACTGAGGGCACAAAAGAAGATTAATTGTCAGGAAATCCAGAATGAGTCTTTATAAAGATGACAATCCTTCCCGAAGCCATGCATTTCCAAACACATTCCAGCTAGGTGTATTTCTTTCTTTCTTTTTGGAATTTTTCCAAATTACTATAAACTTTATCTTGGAAAAGAAATGAGGGAAAATAGCCAAGGAAAATTTTAAAAGAGTAATGAATGGAGTGTTAACCTACTAGATAATGAAAGTACAACAATTAAAATAATGTGGTCCTGGCCCAAAAATTGACAAGGAGATAAATGAAACACAATGAATATTCCAGAAACTACTCAAGTGTGTATAAGAAATAGTATATAAAGGTAACATGAACAAGTAGTTGGAAAAGTGAGATTGTTCAATCATAATTTTGATTTGATCAAAGAATTGGTTACATAGTAACTGTTCACCATGAGTCCAAATGTATTCTAGGAATTAACAAATTAAATAAAAAACAAAAGAGATGGAAAATGTGGCAAGAAAAAATTTTGAATAAAAGGGTTGTATTATAGGAAAATAATCAGTAGTTCTACTACAGAGAAATATAAAATTTCTGTAAGTAAAAAAAAATTTGGAAGACAACTTGAAAAGAACAAGAGGCAAAATATGTAACAGATAAATGGATTATATTCTTAATATTTAAAGATATAAATGTGAAAAGAAGGCATTAACACTTCAGTTGGAAAATTGGATAAAGGCACAAATAGATATAAGACAAAAGAAAAAAGAAGTGTTTAAAATAGCAAGAAGAAAGGGATAAAGCAAGTGATAAACAGAATATCAAAATTATAAGAAAACAGATTTTATATAGCTATGCAAATATATTTCAAAATATAAATGTGAAGGAGATATAGCCATCACATACCTTTTCTATCCACTCAATACCCTGAAGACATATATTTTTCAAGTCATAACATTTAGCATTGTGGAGAAAATGTCTGAAGCCAGTCTGAATTTTATCTTTAGTTTGGTCATCTGTTGTTTTCCCAAATAGCTTTTAGAATTTCTTCTTCTTTTTAATTTATTTTTGTATTTATTGCCTTAAAGTTAAAAATTGTTGTGAAGGTATTTCTATCTCACCTGAGTTGTTCATTCAATCTTTGTCCAAATATCATTGTTCTCTGCCATTTTTGTTGCTGTAGGGTGTAATGAAAGTTTTGAAACCTTTTGACAGGAAACACTGCCTCCTGCTCCTGTTGTGAGTCTGAGCTACAACAGATCCCAAAGTACACAGATGCCTACACATAGTGCAAAACTATAAAACACCTGGCTAACAGTAAATGGTTCATAGACATTCCTTTTTAACCTATTTTTGCTCAAAGTTCTAAAAGTGATTTGCCCAAAATAACAATTTCCTACACTTAACGATGAGGTCATTTCATGGAATGACCCAAATTTCCATTTCTCTGTCCTCAACATGAAGTTCTTCTGCTATGGTAGGTAGATCTACATATGGGGAATCACAATACTCATGATAAAAAGAATGACTCAAGCCGACACAATCTACTAAAGCAGTCAGAAGATCGACACTACCCAATTTCAAGACTTACTATGAAGCTACAATAATCAAGACAGTGTGGTATTGGTGAAAGAAGTAACAAACAGAACAATGGAAGAGAATAGAGAGGCCACAGGTAGGCTCATACAAATACAGCTAATTGATCTTTAACAAAAGAGCAAAGGCAATTCCCTAAAGACTAGGCTTTTTAACAAATGGTGCCAGAACAACTGGATATTCACAGACAAAAAAAAAAAAAAGCATGAATCTAGATGCTAACCTTGCACCTTTTCACAAAAATTAGTTCAAAAGGTACTGCAGACCTAAATGTAAAATGCAAAATGGTAAAACTTCTAGAAGATAGCATAGGAGAAAATCTAACAATATTGGATTTTGCAATAAGGTTTTAGGTACAAAACCAAAAACAATCCATGAAAAAAAATAAATAAGTTGAATTTTATTAAAATTAGAAACTTTTGCTCTGTGAATGTGAAAGGCATTGTTAAGTGAACGAAAGGACAAGTCATAGACCCAGAGAAAATATTTGTAAAACACATATCTGATAAAGATCTTGGATCTAAAATATACGTAGATCTCTTAAAAATCAATAATGAGGAAAAATGTGTAAAGGATCTGAATAGATACCTCATCAAAGAAGATACACAGATGGCAAATAAGCATGTGGAAAGATACTCAGAATCATATGTCACTGGGAAATTGCAAGTTAAAACAGCAATAAGTTACCACCACACATCTATTAAAATGGCTAAAATTCAAAACACTGACAACACCAAATGCTAACAAGGATGTGGTGCAACAGGAATGCTCATTCATCGCTGGTGGGATCATAAAATACTACAGCGACTTTGGTAGATAGTTTGACAGCTTTTTACAAAACTAAACATAGTCTTATCCTACTATCCAGCAGTCAGCTCCTAGATATTTACCCAAATTAGTTGAAAACTTATGTCCACCAAGACCTGCACATTAGATTTTGTTGCTGTTGTTGTTGTTAGATGCCATCGAGCCGGTTCCGACTCACAGCAACCCTATGTACAACAAAATGAAACACTGCCTGGTCTTATGCCATCTTCACAATCATTATGTTTGAGCCCATTGTTTCAGCCACTGTGTCAACCCATCTCATTGAGGGTCTTCCTCTTCTTTGTTGACCCTTTACTTTACCAAGCATGATGTTCTTCTCCAGGGGCTGATCCCTTCTGACAGCATGTTCAAAGTATGTGTGCCGTAGTAGTCTCACCATTCTTGCTTCTAAAGAGCGTTCTAGTTGCCCTCTTCCAAGACAGATTTGTTCGGTCTTTTGATAGTCCACAGTATAGTCAATAGTCTTCGCCAACACCATAATTCAAAGGTATCAATTCTTCTTCAGTCTTCCTTATTAATGGTTCAGCTTTTGCATGCATATAAGGTGATTGAAAACATCATGGCTTGGGTCAAGGGCACCTTAGTCTGCAAGGTGATAATTTTTGCTTTTTAACACTTTAAAGAAGTCTTTGGCAGCAGATTTGGCCAATGCAATGCGTCATTTGATTTCTTTACTGCTGCTTCCATGGCTGTTGACTATGGATCCAAATAAAATGAAATCCTTGACAACTTCAATCTTTTCTCCATTTGTCATGGTGTTGCTTACTGGTCCAGTTTGACAATTTTTGTTTTCTTTATGTTGAGGTGCAATCCATACTGAAGGCTGTGGTCTTTGATCTTCATCAGTGAGTGCTTCAAGTCCTCTTCACTTTCAGCAAGCAGGGTTGTGTCATCTGCATAACGCAGGTTGTTACGGTGTCTCCCTCCAAACCTGGCGCCCTGTTCTTCTTCATATAGCCCAGCTTCTCATATTATTTGCTCATTAATGTTTATTCATAATTGCCAAAATCTAGAAGCAATAGGCCGGTGGGTGGAAAACCTGTGGTACGTCTATACTACAGAATATTACTCAGCAACAAAAAGAAATGAGCTATCAAGCCACAAAAAAGACGTGAAAGAACTTTAGTTGCATATTACTAAACGAAAAACACTAGTCTGAGAAAGCTGCCTACTGTATGATTTCCACTATATGACCTGCTGAAAAAGGCAGAGCTGTTTTATAAAGAAAGTAAAAGGATCAGTGGTTGCTGGAGAGAGGAAGGAGAAGTGAGATGAATAGCTGGAGCCCAGGTTATTTTTAAGGCAGTGAAACTGCCCTATATGTAATGGTGGACATATGACATTACACATTTGTCAAAATCCATAGAACTGTACAACACAAAGAGTGAAACCTAATATAAACTGTGGACTTCAGTTAACAATAATGCATTAATAAATGTTCATCAGTTATAACAAATGAATTACGGGAATGCAAGATGATAATAATGGAGGAAACTGTGCAGGAGACGGTATTAAGGAGCTCTGTACTAGCTACTCAATTTTCTGTGAGCCCAAAATGCTCCACAAATTAAAGTATTAATTAAAAAAAAAAAAGATGCAGATGCTTCAAAATATGTCAACACAATTTACTTTGGTTCAAAAAACATGAGATGCTCTGACCACAGACTGACTCAGCTTGATAGAGGTCAAGGATTTGATAGGGTTGTAACCATCAGTCTCCTATCACTCTTATGTCATTAAAATCACATACAGTATTACTGAGTTATGACATCAGTATCTTCAATGAAAAAACAACCCAAGCAATAATTATCTTCACACACCCAGATACAAAATATGCACTAAAATCTTATACTACCAAAAAATCTATAATGATGATAATTATACAAAGAAAACTGTAATACAAACAATGAGCCCTTAAAGCACAACATCGTATATGTATCTCCTATATGACGCATTGTTAGGAATTCCTAAGCTACAAGATTCCTTTCTGCACGCATCTTGGATACCAAGGTTTGAAAATGTCAATCATAGCTCTGTGGGTAGAAGCCAGTGGTGTATTTGGCCAGCCTCTATGAGTTGCTCATCTCTGTATCCCCATTAGCAGAGCAGCCTCTTGTCTGGACTAGAAATGCAATGCATACATGTAAATAAAGAAAAAGAAAAGAAGAGACAGAGGAAAGAAAAAAGGAAAGAATGACTATTCATGGATTGTGAAAATGCCCGAGTTCATGGCTTAGGCTTGATGGAGCCCTGAGTATTCTAATTCCCTGCATGCATAGCCAGTCTTTTGGCAACCCAGGGAGTAAAGGAAATCATAAATACAGTCAAAGCCCTCTGTATTCGCCTTATTTTTCAAATTTCTGTGGATATGCAGAAAGTGTTAGATGCACCATTGGTTTCTTGAAACTGAGCTAATTTTTTACCTCATGCAGGTTTTTCTTAATCTATTTGGTCTGTGTATTCGCTTCAATGACAGTTATGGATAAGGCTGACGTGCTTAAAATATTTTAATGTATTAAGGCAGGAATTTTTTTTTTTAAATAAGAGCCTCAAATCATTTTTATATTGGCAGTAACAGTACATATTCTCATGATCTTCAGCACTATCACATACCTGTTACCTTTCCTATAACAACAGTAAGGTTGGAATGGACAACATTGTCACATTACTTTAAATGTTCATTGTGATGCATTCTTTCATTTTGTCTGTGGCTTGAGGTGGTGAACGGAGCTGACTTGTACAAGTTTCTAAAATTACATCTATCTGTAGAGACATTAATTTGTTCTTAGGTGAGAGTGACACGCCTTTCTGTTACATATTAATTTGATCACCCTTCTCCTACTCTTTCAGGGAATGAAAAGGTAGTGGAAAAAAACTCTCATAAATTTGAGAAGTGTGTATTTGAGGCATTGGGAAAGAAGAAACAAAATTGCAAAGATATGAATATGCTTTCGGCATTGGATAAAAATGGAAATAACTCTGGTAGACCAATCTTAAAGCATTACAGGAAAGAATTCAATCAAAAATCTCTAGAAACAAAATAATAATTATACTGATTGTATGAGAAGTCTATGAGAGATAACATTACTGATTCCACCACTAAATTCTCAACTAAATTAGAATCTGAAATAAAGACTGATGCTGTTGTTGTTGTTAGTTGCAGTTGACTAGATTCTGTCTCACAGCAACTCCATGTGTGCAGAGGAGAAAAACTCCAAAGGGTTTTCAAGGCTGTGACCTTTCAAGGTGACTTTTCAGGCCTGTCTTTCAAGGTGACTCTGGGTGGATGCCAACTACCAACTTTTGGCTAGTGGTCAAGCACTAAAACGTTTGCACCACCCAGGAACCACTAAAGACTGATGTACAACTATTCATTTTAGGTCCGGTGCTGCTCTCCCCACAATATACAGTAAAGAATGTAAATATTGACCAATTTCATGATCTATTACCACAACACGTTAGCCTATATTTTTTATAATATGTACGTATGTAATATATATCCAGTAAATAAAGGGCTAGGCATACAATTTTAAAAGCATACAAACCATAGACTGCAGATAGTTTGGGATGTTAAAAAGTTACTTAGCTTGTTAAAACCAGTTGAAAACCAGTGAGTGCTCAGCATGACTCTGCTCAGTGTTTCCCACTTGTCTATAGAACAAGAATTATGTGAACAGGCAGTCAAAAATCTACAATATCTGGACTCACTCTAGTATCTCAGCCCCACCCCACACTGATGCTTCCCAGACACCCCAATGGTCTCACCAAAACTCTATTTCTCACATACAAATACTCTCCAAGTTGTCAGAAGTGATACAATCCAGAAACATACCGCTCAAGCCTTGAGTCTACACTTTTAATGTTATTTCTTAGTGTCTTTCCAAATAACAACTGCTTAAACCTGCTTTGAAAAAGTGGCAGATACTACAGGAAAGGGTCATAATGCCCAGAACAATAATGTGGACATATTCTTCATCACTAAAAATGCCTAACTTCTGTGATCAATTATACACCCAGAGAGAAGGCTCTGGGCTTATCTTGTTGACAAGTGTTTCAACAAAGTAAATAAATACACATAACCATTTTTTTTCCCTGTGATTTCCAGGGTTTTTACCCACTAACTATCTGGCCACTTTTTCTTCTTTCTTTGCCTGGTCCAACCCTTACCTGCCTTACCCACGCTCTTCTCATCACATTCATTATCTTAAGCTTCTAGTTATCCTCATAGATTTTGTTAACCAACCTCAGAAGGTGAGTTCTGTCTGGCATGCTCAGACCTGCCAATAATCTGGACGCGAACCTTTCAGAAAAAGAAAGTAACTTTATTGCAATCCGCAAAGCAAGGAGCCAGGAGGAAGTTCCTCAGATCTGACTCCCAGAGGTATGGGGAAACAGGGTTTATATGTGATTTGGGCAGCAAGATGGCAGCCGTGCAGGCGTACTGGGGAGGGAAAATCCTAGAAGGTGGCCAGGAAACAGAAGGTGGCATGGTTCTCATCAGACCTTTTGCTTCGGAATAGGGCCCAGGTGATGATTTTCCTTCTGATTCATTCCACCTGATGCTATGTCCTCTGTTGAGGAAAATTAGTGGTCATAGCTGGCCCTTCTGTGCATGCAGGGGTCGGCCAAATCTGTCTTGGGCTAATTTAAGGACAAATAGAGATTTACTGGCATACGTAGGGTCAGGTTACAATTTGAATAATAAGGTGTTACTGTTATTTTGTGTGTTTCATTTTAGGTGTCTTATTTGAAGACACAGACATCAGGAAGTTTAAGTAGCATGCCCAAGAGTGTACAGAAGATAGGAAAAGACAGAACTTTAAGGCACTTTGTTTCCTAAGTTTCTCTTCCCCTATACCATGCTCCTTTCCACAAAAATTCTGCCTTTCACAGGAGAAGTATCATGGCCGTGATGAGCCACTTAACCTCCCTGATCCCCAATTTCCTAATCTGTCAGTGGGAATTATGAGTCCTGCACTGCCTATCTCATGTGGCAGCTGGGAGAAGCAAATAAGATAATGTATGTGAAGGGATTTCTGAAGTGCTAATAAAAATTAAAAGTGTCACTTTATTATCTTCACATGGAAGACGGCTGAAAAGCACTGGGATTAAAAAAACTGGACTTAACCTATTACTACCTGTGTTACTATGGCAAAAAATAAAGTCTGTTTGAACCTAGGAAACCCCGGTGGCGTAGTGGTTAAGAGCTATGGCTGCTAACCAAAAGGTCAGCAGTTCAGATCCACCAGGTGCTCCTTGGAAGCACTATGGAGCAATTCTACTCTGTCCTATGGGGTCGCTATATACTATAGGGTTGGAATTGACTAGATGGCAATGGGTTTGGTTTTTTTGTTTGTATGTTTGTTTTTGGTTTGGACCTAACGTTTTTCCCAACTATGAAACAACCATGTTGAACTAGATAACCAGATAGTTCCCACTAGGGACTGAATTGAGGCTTGAATTAAACTGATATCTGATCCATGCTGTTCCAATTTCCAATTAAAATATCTTTTAAGACATCAAAAGAAGTAGCAGACTTACAAAAGGTTGAGTATTTAAAAATTCTTAGTTTTTTTTTTCCCCTACAAGTTCAATACCGTAGGATTTTGAGTAAGAAAATCAATTGGAAGTCAAGGTTGAGAAGGGGAGAGTGTTGACATGCCGTGGGGTTGGCAACCAATGTCACAATGTGTATCAATTGTTTAATGAGAAATTAATTTGCTCTGCAAAACTTCATCTAAAGTACAATTTAAAAAAAATAGAAAAGAAAATCAATTGGGTATAGATCAAAATGAAATCTCATTAGAAAATTTCAAAATAATGCCTATGAAGACTGATGAAAACTCATTCCATTTGAAAGGCTAAGATTGACAGTCAACATCTTGTCCAAACTTGCTGGATTTAGAAGCGCTTTTGGTGGTCCACCACACTCAGAAACGGAGCAACCCTCCACATTTCCTATTGTGCTCAGTGATTACAACAGCTGTACCTTTCAGGAAGAAAGCATTCACTCCTCTACTAAGTTGTTGCTGCCTGCGAGGTGGCCAGAGAGCCATACATCCCAAATCAAAGGGCATTGTCAAGAGATGACAGGGAGTGACCTGATTGCCAAGCCATCTGGGGATTGTGGTTTTTCATCTATGGTACCACCATCTCTTAAATGTCAATACACAGGTTATTGAAGATGATTTCGCCTCGTTCCAACAGAACCACAGTAGACTAGCCTCTGGACATTTGCTTAGGGGCCTTTCTTGTCCAGCAGCTACAGACTGGAGATGGGCTTCATGAAGGACCAGGGTGGATGTCAGAAGGGCTGAGACCAATCCAAGTACCGTGATAGTAAACAGCAGTTCTTGATAGGGATCTATTAGTTCAAACTTTCCAAAAAGAGAAAAATCATGTACAAATAAACCAAAAAACAAACAAACCAAAAACAATGAAATTTAATAAAGGAGGTTCAGGTTAATCACAAAAATCAAATGCATGTGTGTGTTAGTTTTTTTTTTTTTTAATGTGCTAATATATAAAGCCTCAAATTATTTAAAACCTTCCCTTTTTATTTTTATTTTGTTATTGTTGTTGAGAAAATACACAGTAAAAATACACCAATTCTACTGTTCCTTCCTGTATAATTCAGTGACATTGATTACATTCTTCAAGCTGTACAATCATTCTCACCTTCCTTTCTGAGTTGTTCAGTCACTTCTAACAGCCAAATCTAGGACAAATTGCTCCAAGCATGGGAAAAACAATCTACATTTCAATTCAATGGTTATCTAAGAAAACTATTATTTAGATGTGTAAATGAATGTTTAAGTGTAACATCTTGGAAAACATTTTTCAAAAAATATCAAAACATGAAATTTTGTGAAAAATACGATGATGATGATGATAGCCAATACTATTTAGTAGTCACTATTTTTTATATGTCTTAGAAGAAGTACTACCAGAATGCTCCTTAGAAGCAAGGATGGCGAGACTGCGTCTTACATACTTTGGGCATGTTGTCAGGAGGGATCAGTCCCTGGAGAAGGACATCATGCTTGGCAGAGTACAGGGTCAGCGGAAAAGAGGAAGACCCTCAATGAGGTGGATGGATTGACACAGTAGCTACAACAATGAGCTCAAGCATAAATAACAATGATTGTAGGGATGGCTCAGGACTGGGCAGTGTTTCGTTCTGTCGTGCATAGGGTCACTATGAGTCGGAACCGACTTGACGGCACTTAACAACAACAACAACAACATATGGAGCCTTGGTGGTTAAGAGTTTGGCTGCTAACCCAAAGGCTGGCAGTTCAAATCCATCAGCTGCTCCTTGGGAACCCTATGGGGCAGTTCTACTCTGTCCTACAGGGTTCCTATGAGTTGGGCTTTTCGACAACAGGTTTATATGCCAGACACATTTCTTAGGATTTACATGCACAAACTTATTTTATTCTCATAAACATGTGAAGCAGGCATTATTATTATCCCCTTTCATGGATGAGGAAACTTAGGTGTAAAGAGTTAAATAACTTACCCCAAATCATGGAGAGGGTATACAACAGAATCAGGACTGGAAACAAGTCACCCTGGTTCCAGAGTGCTCACGTATAATGACTATGCTGTATTTATAGCAACAACATCTGTGTCACCTGGGAGTTTTGTTAGAAATGCTGTGTCTCACCAGCAGCACCACCACCTCAGTCAAAATCTGCATTTCAGCAAGAAACCCCCCACACCAGTAGATTTGAACGCACATTAGTCTGAGAAGCCCAGTTCTAGAGCACAGAAAAAAAGCCTGGATGATGCAATCACCTTGCAACTGGCTACTAACCAAAAGGTTGGCAATTCGGACACCCCAGTGGCTCTGCAGAAGCAAAGCCTGGCAATCTGATTCCTTAAAGAGTACAGCCAAAAAAACAGCGTGGAACTGTTCTACTCTGTAACACATCGGGTCACCGGAAGTCAGGGCCTGACTCAACGGCAGCTAAAAACAGTAGAAGTTGCTTGGATTATTACGTGCCCTGCCCTAAATACCTAATGTCAAAGACTCATTCTATGCCCCTCCTGGTGTTCTTTCCTAGGCCTCTGAGCTCAGGAGTCCCACCTTCCTTTAGTGAAATTGCCCTCAATCGATCTTGGCCGGGCCAAGATGATCACCTGCAATAGAGTCTCCCATAGTTCAATATCAATTCCAACGTTAAAGAAAATATCTGAAAACAAGCTGGTATCCAAAATCTTGATTCTGTTCTATTTCTGTTGCAAATTACATATCAGAACCTAAGTAAAATAATCTAATCCCTGCTTTTTCTGAAAATGATCACTAGGTGCCGTAAGGGCACAGTATGCCTTACTAAATTATGCTGTCAACTGGAAATTAGCAATTGACCTGTGGATCCCTTTTTAATAAGAACATCCCTGCTGGTATTGATTTATAGGGAGCATTATTTCCTGTTGCAATATGAGTAGTAATAATTTTTCCTCAGAGACACCTTATGTTTTTAAGAGTTCCTATAACAAATGAGTAGTAATAATTTTTCACAGAGGCACCTTATGTTTTTAAGAGTTCCTATAACAAATGAGGTTTTAACAAGGCAGGAGTGATTTTATGTGATTGGGGGCTGTTTGTTATGCACGGGTGATTTGGTTAATTGAACATGATCCAGAAGACTCCAGTATTACAAATACACATCAGCAACAACTGCTTAATTAACATAGATCGGAAAACAGAAATAGAACACGAAATGATGGAAATGTTGAGGTACTCCCAAACTCATAAATAGGAAACGTACTCAATTTTAATTCAAAGCCATCTAGCTCTCCCTAGAACATCTTAAATTCCCATAATAATACTAGAATCTTGCACATTCTTGGTGAATATTTAACTTTTCTATAGACTGATTGTCTAAGGAGATGTTATTATTAGTTGCCATCAAGTAGGCTCCAACTCATGGCAACCTCTTGGGTAACAGAACAAAATGTTACTCAGCCCTGTGTCGTCTTCCTGATTATTGGTATATTTGAGTTTACTGTTGTAGCTATTGGACAGTATTCTGTTGTGATTCATAGGGTTTTCATTGGCTAATTTTCAAAAATCAATTGCCAGGCCTTTCTTCTGGAAGTTCTGCTGAAACCTGCCCACCATGGGCAACCGTGCTGGTATGTGAAATACTGTGATATAGCTTCTAGCATCAGCAACATGCAAACCACCACAGTATGAAAGATTGCCAGATGGGTGGTAGATGTGGACATAGACAAGTGTTAAATTCCTTGGCTAATACCTTGTGTATTAGCAGAGCTGTAAGTTTCTGCTCTTATGAAATAGATCAGCCTCTCTGGTGTCAATCTGGTTTCTTTGAAGTCCTCGTCTACCTGTAAGAGATAGTCTCATTGAAATGAGTGAGTTATGTTTCTATTTAAGCAGATGTCTTGTTAATCTCCTCAAGCTTTTGAAAGAGAATATCAGCTTTACCCGCAAGTCATTCACTGTTCAGTCATATGGATTGGTCCCCATTAGGAACACAGACTAGGTGCACCCCAAATACTTATCAGGACACACAACCGTGAACTCATTGCCACCTTGTATTTATCAGAAGCTTTATTGAGATAATCCATACTTAGAAATTATGCTATCTTCCCCTGAAGACACTCACAATCCATCTCTCAATCAAAGGAAGTCAGAGAGCTAGGTGCCTGGGCCATGACACACTGGCCACACAAAGTCTTGCTCTTGTTCTGGTTCACTTTAATGTGACAGCATGTACATATAATGGGTGTCAATATGAAAAGTAAAGATGCTGTGAACACGTTAGAGGGGCTTATGTAAATGGTGCTGTCAAGGATGATTTTATGTACAGCGCACACTGATTAACCCTGAGAGGAAGTCCTCTTTGGTGTTCATAAAAGATTAATTGTATATCTTCTGAATATACAGTTAACTTTCAGCTCATGGACACTGAATTATATAATCATCAGGTTTTCCTTTTGCTTCATCTGCTGAAGCTGACCCAGTTCATTCAGCTTTGCCTCATTCCTGGCACCATTTTATGTCCCCATTGTTGGTTCGTTATACTGTTGTCATTCACACTTTTAATGTTTATTATCTACTTGGCTTTTATTTTTCTTTGTAAGCTGCCATAATTTAATTTTTTTACAGAAAAAGATGTGGTGCTTGTAAATAAATAGGAGGCACACTACTGTATATCCCTTTGAATAATCCAATTAGAAAACACCATCTATGTCCTAGAGAGTGCTTTAAGTTCTTGTTAAACAAATCAACAGCAACAAAAATAAAACTGCATTGATAAGACAGGGAGGAACTTTGCAGACCACAAAAATGCTTCATTACTGTGATAGATTGTCCAATGAGAGAAAAAGAGTTTTAAAGGGAGAGAAATAATAGACATTTGTTTGTATGAATAAAGATCACTTTCATTTATGAAAAACAGCCTCTCTTTAATAATTCCCTAGAGGTACCTGACTTCAAGAAAATTTTTCTCCAAGAGATTCTACGGTGGCAGAATCACCTGGAAAGGGGGATTAATTTAAATCACTCCCAAAAGCCATGTGATGTAACTTTTTAAACAAGAACAGAAGAGTAAGCTGTGTCAGGTGGTGTTGCTATATGTAGGGAAATGAGGACTGAGAAATAATCATTGGAACTGGCAACAAGGAGATCATAGGTAATCTTGCCAAGGGAGGTGTTGGTGGAAGGGTGGGAATGAAAGCTTATTGGAATGGGTTCAAGGGAGAATTAGAGAAGGTAAAATGGGGAAAGAAAGCTTAACAATAATCATTTTCTCTCACAGCTTCTAAGAGTAGGGGATACAGACTGGGCACAACAGGGATAGCTTGTCTCCGTTTCTTGATGTCTGGGGTTCCTTCCAGAAAACATGGATCCCGAGGCTGGAATCATCTGAAGGCTCATTCACTTTCTTGATACTGGCTGTTAGCTGTGACCCTCAACAGGAGGCTCACACATAACTCTCCATTTTGCCTGAGCTGCCTCATGACATGGTGGCCGGGTTTCAAGGCCAGTCATCCCAAGACAGACAGAAAACTAGTCAGACATTGCATTGCCTTTTGTCACCTAGCATTGGAAGTCCTGAGGCAACACCTCACTCCATTCTACCCAGTGAAGTTACAAAGGTCCATCTAAGTTCAAGGGAAGGGAACATAGATCCCGCATCTCAGTGAAGGAAGGTTAACATCATATTGCAAGAAAAGCATGTGGGATAGGATATATATTTCTGTGGCCGTCTCTGGAAAATACAGTCAGCCACCGACACCTACCTTAACTCTGGGATCATTTACAGAATGGATGTGGAAAGAAAACATCTACCTCTTAAGAGGGCTTCAGGGAAACAGCAAATGTAATTACATCAAGAAGACCAAGTTTCAAAGAGGAGGTTGAGGATGGGGAGTATTTCGCTGACTCTAGGCCATGGAGAAATTGTGAGGTGAGGAAGATGAAGGTGTGAACCTGTTAGTAGATATAGAGCCATGTAGAGATGAGAGTCTGGATAATGAAGGCTGACCTAGAAGATGTGGTCTTCTTTTGGTAAGTGAAGTAAACTGAGATGTAGAACAGAATGGAATTAATCCCAATGGTGGTGAGTGCTGAGAAGGAGAGAGAATGAGGTCTTGTCAGGGACAATTGGAGCTCACTGGCCAGTGATTGCAGCCATCCGAAGGAGCTGTTGAGCCCCACAGAGGGATGGTAAAACCAGGAGCCCTCATGGCACACCATGATCACGTAATGTTTATCCCACCACTGCAAGAATGTTTTACATTATTAAAACAATTAGTATAATCCATTTTATTAACAGATAGTATGAGGAAAATTATATATGCATCATAACAGATCCTGGAAAAACATTTTATAATATGATCATTATGATTTAAAAAGAAATCACTCGGCAAACCAAGAATAGAAGTAAACTTTTTGAACCTGATAAAGTGTATCTACCAAAGACTCAATATTGGAGTAGCTGAAGCATTCCTTTTCACAACAGGAAAAATTCGAGGAAATCTGCTATCACTGCTTAGCCATTAACAAAAAGTCTAAAAGTGAATAAGAGGTTTATAACTAGAAAGGAAAAAATATAATTGCCATTTGCAAATTATAAAGAAAATCAAAGAGACTTCCAGGAAAAATTATTAGAACTCACCAGTAACCAATTATGGTCAATCAAAGATCACTTTACAAAATTTTGTATCTTGTCTATACACCAATAAAAAACAATTATAGGATGCACTCTTAATAAGATACTACTGGGAACAAAAAGAATAAGAAACTTAGGAATATATCTAAAAGAAATGTAAAGCTGTTCAAGAGGAAATTATAAAATATTTCATTGCAAAACATA